>NC_056077.1:10303030-10606060 GCF_016772045.2 Ovis aries | reverse complement strand
ACAGGGCCTGGTCCACTCAGCATCCCTGAGTGTAGGGCTGGGCGCGGGCAGATGTTCTGTCAGTGTTAATCAGGTCAACACAGGATTGGTCCACAAGAGAGCAGAGCATCATGGGGTGAAGCAGGCCTACTCACTAGGACTTTCTATGATGATGGAAATGTTCTTTACTATCCAGGACAGTAGCCACTAGAGACAGGGAGCTACTGAGGGCTTAAGATGATTTTACTCATGCTACAGAGAAACTGAATTCTTACTTGAACTTCATTTTAATTTAGATGGAACCAGCCCCATGTGGTTAGTGACCCTAATCCTAACCCTAACCCTTCACAGACTGAAGACAGATCAGGTTCAAACCTTAGCTCCTCTACTTATTAGCTATGTGATTCTGGGCAATGATTTTGCCTTTGAGCCTCAGTGTTCCCATCTGTAAAACGGGGACTAGTAACTGTCAATCTCAGAGTTGTTGGAATAGGGTGAAAGAGAACATCTTGATGAAGCACTCAGCCTGAGACTGTATACTGAGTGTTCTCTGATGGACGACTGTTGTGTGTGGTGGTTGAAGCTGCAGTTTTGTTGTTACTGTAATGGGAGAGGAGTGGGGGTGAGGAAGAGGGTTGAAGATGGAGAATCAGGCCACTCGGTGTGGGACCACCCTCTGACCCCTCTCTCTGGGGTCCGGCAGGGCCTGGGCCTCCCAGCAGGGACGCAGCTCAGTGACTCCCTGCAGGCCTTGGGTGGGGAAGCAGAAGCCTCAGGGGTCCTTGTGGCGGCCAGCCAGACTGCTTCCTTGACCTTGGCGGTGACCCTGCACCCATCCGAGGCCACACTCCGAGCGAAACTGAGGCCCACGCTGCCTGCACCGCACGCGCTTCCCCCGGAGACCTCGCTGACTGTCCAGTGTGGGTGGGAGGCCGGGTACCAGCTGCGCCTGGAGCTGCACACGGGGGCCTGTGAACTTCAGGGCAGTGGTGAGCTGCAGCTGGACCGCCGGCTGCAGTGGCGGGTGGTGGCCGAGAGCTCCTGCGAGGGCCTGCAGGTACGTGTGCCAGGGGTGGGTGGGAGGGATGAGCGCCAGGGTCTCCAGGTGGGAACCCTCCTTTTTAACCACTGCCAAAGTGAGAGAGATGGGGTGAACCCTGGAGGACTGGAGAACCTCTAAGCCCTAGACATACAGCTGTAAACACGGCAGATGAGTGCCTCCCAGGGGCAGACAGGCAACGCCCAGGATAAATCAGCAAACTGTGGAGTGTTATTACACAGGGGTGAGGGCTAAGGAGAGAGAGAAAGTGGGAAAGGGGGTCATGAAAAACAGGGCAGATACTGCAATTTTGTATGTCGGTCAAGGTTGGTCCCCCAAACAGGGTGACATTTAAGCACAGACCTGAAGGAGAGGAGAGAGTAGGATTGTGGGTACCTGGGGAGAAGGTTTTCTCTTTTTTAAAAGAATATTTATTTCTGTTTATTTATTTGGTTGCACCGGGTCTTAGTTGAGGCATGAGGGATCATTTGTTGTGGCATGCGAACTCTTAGTTGCGGGATTGGGGATCTAGTTCTCTGACCAGGGATCGTACCTAGGACCCTTGCATTGAGGATGTGAAGTCTTAGTAACTGGACTACCAGAGAAGTCCCAAGGGGAAAGGATTTTCTGGGCATGGCCAGTGTAAAGGCCCTGAGGCAGAGCTGGAGAGGGAAGGGCATTCTCTGGGGCTGGGATCAGCAGACCGTCTCTCTGAAAGTCCAGATAGCAAATACCTTAGACCTTGCAGGCCATTCAGCCACTGTTGTAACTACTCCGTGCTGCTGCCGTAGTGCAATGCGCCATAGGCAGTGTGCAGAGTAGTACGGCAGTGATCAGTACAGATCACAAGCATGACTGTGTTCCAATAAAGCTTTATTTACAGCAGGCAGCGGGCTGGATGCAGCTGGTGGGCTGGCGTTTGCTGACTTCTGTTTTATAAAAAGCCCATGGGGTGGGAGCACCCTCGGATTCAGGATCCACCACGCAGGTGGAGAGAGAGGATTGGATAGAAGTCAGATGTGGGTGTGAGAAATAGGGGAGCCAGATGGCGACTGTGTGAGAAGAGGACTGGGGCTGCTGCTGTTCCTGGTGATAGGAAGGACGTGGGTGGAGAAGGAGAGTTGGGAAGGGGATGTCGCTGACTCACAGGCCCTTTTGGGATGTGTTAAATCTGGATCCAACCAGTGCATTCTGAAGGAGATCAGCCCTGGGAATTCTTTGGAAGGAATGATGCTAAAGCTGAAACTCCAGTACTTTGGACACCTCATGCGAAGAGTTGACTCATTGGAAAAGACTCTGATGCTGGGAGGGATTGGGGGCAGGAGAAGAAGGGGACGACCGAGGATGAGATGGCTGGATGGCATCACTGACTCGATGAATGCGAGTCTGAGTGAACTCCGGGAGTTGGTGATGGACAGGGAGGCCTGGCGTGCTGCGATTCATGGGGTCGCAAAGAGTCGGACATGACTGAGTGACTGAACTGAACTGAACTAAATCTGACAGGGCTCTTAAACGCCCAAGTGGAGACGGTGGGGGCAGTCAGGTCAGCTGTGGTCTGAACTGGAGGTGTCCTCTTGGTGGTCACATTTAAAGCCACAGACTGAGGACTTCCCTGGTGGTCCAGTGGTTAAGACTTCGCCTTCCAATGCAGGGGGCGCAGGTTCAATCCCTGGTCGGGGGTGAAGATCCCACATGCCTCAGGGCCCCAAAACCAAAACATAAAACAGAAGCAATATTGTAACAGATTCAATTAAGATCTTTAAAATGGTCCACATCAAAGAGGAAAAAACTCTCAAAAAAGTCACAGACTGGCTGGGATGGCTGTGGGGTAGGTGGAGACTAGGCACTCAGAGGAAAGCTGGGGAAGATGAGAAGGAAACCGCCAAGGGTACCAAAAACAAGCCAGGAGGAGGAGGAACCCCAAGGGAGAAGGGGTCTCGAGGCTGGGGAGGAAAGGGTTAATAGGGTCAAACGCTGCGTCAGGCGGGTGGAGCCGGGCAGCTGTCCTGGGCACTGGAAGGCCACCTGTGAGGCCAGGAAGCCCAGACTGTGAATTAAGGTTCTGCCCCTTGTCCCTAGTGGCCTTGAGCACACCCCTGTTCCTCCTGGGGCTTCAGAGCCATCATCGTAGATGGGGTGCAGTGACCTCCTCCTGTGCTCCGGGATGCGCTGGTGGGCGGAGCCTAGGGAGATGCCCACGTGGGCAGCCTTGCAGCCTGCTTCCTGAGCAGGCTCCCATCGCCTCTCAGGAGCAGGGTCTGGGTTCTGTGAGCCTGGGGAGTTGGAGAGGTTGGGGGAGGAGAGGAGGGGAAATACATGTTTCAGAGCTGCCAGTGTTCCAAGGCTCTTGACCAGTTGGTTTCACGGGATGCGTGAAAAGCACGGGATGCTTGGGCATAAAGAGGCGATCTTTGTGGTTTGGGGAATTGGGAAGGGGGCCGGAGGAAGCTTGTTTGACAGTGCAGGGCTACTGAAGTGGGGCCCTCTGGCACTCCTAAAATCTGACCCAAGTCACAAACCCTCTCCTGCAGAGACTCATGTGGGCACATCCTCATCCCATTTTGTTTTCAGTTCAAGGGAGATCATGGGACCCCTGATGCCCACTTGAGACCCACCCTAGTTAAGACGACCTACTACCATCTCTTTCAACCCTTCCAGGCCCTGGGGGTCCCAGGCCGAGTCAACAGCTCCGGCTATGTTGCAGTGAACTCCACAGCCATGGACGCTCAGGCGCTGGTCACTGTGGATGCCAGCACGCTGCGGGGGCTGCTTGTCCTCAGCACCACCGAGGTGAGGGTGCAGACCAGGCCTGGGATGCCAGGGCCATGTGCTCCTGATGAGAGAAGCATTTGGATACCAGCTGAACTCCAGAGAGGACCCTGGCAGATGAGAGCTTCACGGTCCATGAGTAGAGGAATGAGACTTCTGAGGAGAAGCCCCTCAGCTGCCCCTTCCCCTTCCTAACTCCCCAGGAGCCATCGCTCATCTGACTCTTTTAATGTCATGTTCACGAAAGCACACAGCCTGCTCGCGTTTGCACCTGCCTCCTTTTATTCAGCATGATGCTTGTGGGATTCACGTGGTCTGTATCCTTTTTCACTGCTGTATAGTATTCCATGGTATGCTGGTATCACAATTCATCTGTTCATCTTATCCATTCGCATTTGGGCAGTGTCTAGTTTTTTATTGTATACTTAATTAAATTAAGTACATTTTTTATTTTAAAAATATCGTCATTGTGATATAATACACATGACAAAATTTACCATCTTAACCACTTTCAAGTGCACAGTTCAGTGGCATTAAATACATTCACATGATTGTACAGCCATCACCACCATTGGTGTCCAGAACTCTCTTCATCTTGCAAACCTGAAACTACCCACGATACAACAACTTGTCATTTCCCGCCCTCCCCCCACCCCAAGGCTCTATTGAATTTCTTTCCTTTTTAAGGCTGAATAATATTGCATTGTATGAATGGTCCATATTTTGTTGATCCATTTATCCATCAGTGGACACTGGGTTGCTTCTACCCTTTGGCTGTTGTGAAGAGTGCTGCTATGAACATGGGTGTGCAAATATTTCTTGGTGATCTCTCATGTGAGTCTTGGTTTTTCTCGCTCTGTTATAGACCCAGCAGGAGGTGAACTTGCTGCTCACACACAACCTGCCTCAGCCCAACCCCTTGGCCCTCCCAGCCCAGATCCTGCTGTACCTGACCAACAAGAGGCTCGGGCCCAGCTACAGACACACCCTGCAGGTCGGAGTGGATGGCAAAGAGGTGGGGGCTCTGCCGGGGTGAGGGGGCGGCCTGGTGGGGCTGGGAGCTGGCCCGACAGCCCTGGTCCCACGTCTTCCACCATGACATGTGTCCGAGGAGCTGACCTTCACTCGGTGGCCAGAGCACGTCTCCCTGGACTGCAGACTCCAGCACAGCCTGCCCGCACTGCGGACGCTGTGGGTGGAGGACAGGGTGGCCCTTCAGGTCAGCCTTGGCAAGCGGCAGTGATAATGGAAATCATTCATTCATTCATTCATTCAACAAACCTTTTTGGAAGTACCTCTGAGACAAGGGGATGATAGAACAAGCTTCAGACCTCCCTCTGAGCCTCAGTCTTTACATCTGGAAATTGGGGCTGCTGATACTCATTTTGCCCTGGTGACTCAGCTGGTAAAGAATCCTCCTGCAATGCGGGAGACCTGGGTTCGATCCCTGGGTTGGGACGATTCCCTGGAGAAGGGAACCCCCACCCACACCAGTATTCTTGCCTGGAGAATCCCATGGACAGAGGAGCCTGGGGGGCTACAGTCCATGGGGTCACAAAGAGTAGGACACGACTGAGTGACTTTCCCTTCACGTTTCACTTTCAGTATTCATTTCCTTCACCCAGCCGTGCCCCCAGGACTGTTACACGTTCTCTTCCTCTAGAGCCTTCTGCCCCACTCCCAGCAGACCAGAGCTCGTCCTCAGCCCTCTTTTTCCACGTTGTCCACACACACTCCCTTCACGGTCTTATCCGTTCTCTCATATCAGTGGGCGTATCTGCACTGCCGTGTCCCCCATCTTTTCCTCCCCTGAATCCCAGATCAATAGGCCCACCTGCCCACTGTATCTCCACTCAGGTGCCTGGCAGGCACCTCCGACTTCAGCTGTTCCAAAACCAGACAGGCCAGCCCCCCAGATCGGCCCCTCCCTGTCTCTCTCCATCTTGGCAAGCAATGCCTAGTCCATCCTTCCCACTGTGTTGTCAAACCCTTGAAATCAACCTTGATTGGCCAAGCCCTCATTGAGGAACCCCCTAAAGCGTCACCTCATTAGAACCAAAGACTCTCCTATCACCCAGGAAATTCCAAGGGACCTGTGAGCTCCGTGTCACATTCTCCTGTCCCTCCCATCACTCAGTCTACAAAGCTGTGAGTTCTGTGCCAGGAACTGGGCTCAAAGACCAACTGTTAGCAGGAACTGGGACCAGAGGCCTCCGCAGCTGCAGCTTTACTGTGCCACGCCCTTCCTCGCCTCTCCCCAGCTTTCTTTTCCATCGACTTCCCATCATCCGTCACGTGATGCCTTTGGTGTGGTCCCGGTCTGACACCCACTGCTGGCGTTTAAGTTCCACGTTGTAATGTAAAAGTTCAGGCATTTCTGTCTGTCTCACGTGTGGTAGCCTCCGAAGGTGTAACAGGACCCAGCGAGTGGTAGGTGTTCAGTCAACATGGTAGAGCGATGGAGTGACACCCCCCGCTTTATAGAGCGGGCGACTTAGGAGTCTGCTCGCCACCTGCTGCCATGCGCTGTGTGTTCTGATCGTAATGGCTAATGTGCTATTGTGGTTTCAGTGATTAACTCACAGGCACGCTGGAGGGAAGCTTGCAAACTCAAAGCCTTTGGGGCCCCGTGGAGAACTCCAGTGTGAGCTGTGAGGGGACCTAGAGAGCTCACACCCTGTCTAAAGTCTTCCAAGGGGTATATTTTTAACTTGTTAAAAAAAAAAGATTTTTTTTTAAAAAATGTATTAACTTTTGTTGGGGTGAAATACATCTTTACCATTTTAACTGTTTTATTTTGTTTCAAGATATTTTTCTGTGGACCATTTTCTAAAGTCTCTATTGGATTTCTTACAATATTGCTTCTGTTTTATGTTTTGGGTTTTTTGCCCATGGGGAGCTTAGTTCCCTGGCCAGGGATTGAATCCTCACCCTTTGCATTGGAAGGCAAATTCTTAACGACTGGACTTTGAAGGAAGTCCCCTGAGCTATTTTAAGCTGTACAATTCAGGTATTTAGTACACTGATAAATTTGTGTAGCTACTCTCTAATTTAGAGCATTTTCACCCCCCGAGATGGGAGCCCTATTACCCACGAGCATTCACTCCTCAGCAGGCACCTCCCCGCCCTCTAGTGCCAAACAGCAGGTGTGTCGTTTGCCAAGTGTAACCCAGCTGTTCCTCCATCCTGCTCACTCAGGGCCCCGGTTCTTCCCACCCTAGTGGTGTGGACGGTATAAGACCCCAGGGTTTGGGCAAGCGGGTCCTGGTTGCGCCAGGCTGGCTTTCTCTGCTCAGGGTGGTCCGGCGTCTCCTGGGTGTTGTTCCAGGTCTCCACGGACGTTGACAGCAGTGGCGCTGGCTTTGAGAATTCAGGACGCGTCTCATCAGGGTCCACGTCTCTGAATTACTCCGTGAGCTGCCGTCACCGCGATGGGCGCCTGGAGTTCTCTGGTTGGAGCGAGCACAACAGCTGGGCCCTGCGGCAGGCGGGGTTCCCGGAAGAGGCCCGCCTGGGCGCTGAGCTGCAGATGCAGAGTAAGGCGGCCAGACCCTGCCCGGGATCGGGAGTCAGCCCCCCTACACCGACACCTGCCCACCAGCCTCAGGCCCGGCGTGACCCTGAGTTCCAGCACTAACCAGGATGCCCTTGGCCTTGGAACCTGACTCTTAAAGGAGTGGGTATTCACTTCCCAGGGTGGCCAAGGCAACGTACCATAAAACGGGTGGCTTAAAACAACAGAAATTTATTCTCCCAACTTCTAAAGGCTGGAAGTCAGAAACCAGGTGAGGTCACGGCCATGCTCCCTCCAGAGTCATTAGGATTCAACCCTTACTTGCCTCTGCCCGCTCCTGGTAGCCCCAGGCATTCTTGCACTTATGGCTGTTTAACCCTGGTCTCTGCCCCCGAGTCTCTGCCTTTCTTTCTGTAAGGATGCTAGCCATTGGGTTATGGCCCAGCCCAACCCAGCACCTCACCTTGGCTTGATTTGTGATTTACTCATTAAGTTGTGTCCAACTCTTGCGACCCCACAGACTGTATCCCACCAGGCTCCTCTGTCCATGGGATTCTCCAGGCAAGATGACTAGAATGGGTTGCCACTTTCTTCTCCAGGGGATCTTCCCGACTCAGGGACTGAACCCGGGTCTCCTGCATTGCAGGTGGATTCTTTACCAGCTGAGCCACCAATCCTATCTCCAAATAAGGGCACATCCCCAGGCCCTGGGAGTTAGAACTTCAAACGTAATTTTTAAGGGGAAATAGTTTAACCCATATTGGAGGAGGGAGGGAAGGTAACAGTAATAGTGTTTCTGTTATTGCTTATTTTTTTTAATGAGGGATTTTATTTTTATTTATTTGGTCACGCTGGGTCTTATCTGTGGCACGTGGGATCTTTTGTTGCAGCATGCAAGTTCTTAGGTGGGATCTAGTTCCCTGACCAGGGATCAAACCCAGGATCCCTGCCCTGGGACTGTGGAGTCTTAGCCCCTGGGCCACCAGGGAAGTCCCAAGAGCCGGCGTTGATTGAGTGATTACTGCATATGTAGTTACTGAGGCAAGCTCTCAGTACATAGCTCAGTGAGTCTGCTAGACAACCCCGTTCACACCAAGGGAAGCTTGAAGCCCCCAGTGGGGCTTCTCAGACCCTCTGACTTCTCTCCTGACCCCTGCTCATTCCGCTCCTTGATATTCTTCCAACACATGAGGCTTACTCCTGCCTCAGGACCTTTGCACAGGCTGTTCCGTCTGCCTGGAACGCTCTTCCCCACATGATTCCTTGTGGGAGAAACAAGGAGACAGCCCCTCACCACCTGCGCCTCAAATGCCATCTCCTCGTGGAGGCCTTGCCTCTCCCCCTAGTTATTTGCATCCCCACCTCCCTCCAGCTCTCCCCACCTCTCTCCCAGACTTTGTCGTTGTAGCAAGCTGTGTAACCCATTTCTTAAATATCCTTATTTCTCACTTCCCACCTTCCATCCACCCCACACTCCACTCTTTGTTTGCAGAGTGGCAGATAGTAAGTGCTCAGTTAATCAGCTGTTGAGTGAACAGATAGGAGGGGGTGGTGAGTAACACCATCCCTGTTCTGCAGGGGAGGAACAGAAGCTCAGAGAGGTTGAGTCACTTGTCCCATGCCATACAGCTGGCTCATGATGAATCCAGGCAGCATGACTCCAGAGCCACCCTCTGATCCACCCCCGCCCCCGCGTAGATGGCAGAGATCAGGATCCCTGCACTGCCCCGAGTCTCCTGGATGGTCCTCTTCTGGCCTTGAACTCTTCCAGCCTTGGTTCTCAGCCTCCTGCAGGGTGAGCAGGCGCCTGGATCAGACAGGGGACTGTCTCACAGACTGCTCTGAGGAAGGGTTTGTCAGGGATGTTGTGGGTCAGTGATGGGACAAGTGTCCCAGGAATGATTCCCCACGGCCCCAGTTCCCGGCCAGGAGGCCTTGGATGCTAGCCTTCAGCCACAGTGGCTTCTCACCCCCCAACTGCTCTCTCTCAGGGGGCATGTTCTGCCTGGTGTCAATATTCTTGGTGTCCCCACAATCAGGAACCTCCCCAGGCACAAGGGGACTGAGTCCCCTTGGACGTGTGTTCACTCCCCACTCACGCCCCACATATAGTAGGTGCACATGGGTGAACACTGCAGAATGAAGGAAGGAGACAGACCCTTCATGAGACCTACTATGTGCCCAGCGCGCAGATGTGTTATCTTAGTTAATCTTGGCGATGTCTCTTGAGGTGGATGGCCTATGCCCACTCTGTAGGTGAGGAAATTGAGGCTCAGAGTTGCCAGCTTGTCCTTGTCTGCCAAGGAGGGCCTCCCAGGTGATGGGGCTGAGCGAGATCCCAGAATCTCCTTTCCTGGAGGAGTTTCTTCTGTCTGCTGAGCTGAGCTGTGGCCTAGCTCGGAGGCAGGGGACTGGAAGAAATGCCCGCACATGCTAGAGGAGGGTGCAGACCCTTCTGCCTTGGCCAGGCAAGCTGCAGGTCAATATTATTTGATACTGATTTGATATTAACCCTGGAGAAAAGCACCATTGGTTTGTTCACTCCCTCATTAGGTTCTGGGCACTTGTGATGTGTCTGGGGCAGTACTAAATGCTGGAGTCACAGCAGGGAAGGAAATAGACTGAAGGTCCTGCCCTCGTGGAGCTGACCTTCTGGCAAGGGAGGAAGCAGGACGGGCTGGGAGGTACTTTAGAGGGGCAATCAGAGGAGGCTGCTCGGAGGAGGTGTCATAGCAGCAGTGACTCCAATGCGAGAAGGAGCTGGCCAGGCCAAGACTGGGGGAAGCCTCATGACAAATGCTTTCACAGGGACTCAGAGGTGAAAGGCTCGCCCAGGTCAGTCTCACTGGTATCCACAGGGTTTGACCCTAAAGTGGAATGGGAAATGGACCCCAGTTCCCAGCAGCCTTTGCCATTCTCTGTCTCTAGAGACCCAGACACAGGCCCGTGTGGTCCTCCAAGGCGGGGACGATGGGATCAGCATGGACACGGCAGCCCTGGTGGCCCGGCCAGTGAATGGCCCCCTGGAGCTGGTGGTGAATGTCAGCCACACGGCACCTCTTCTCCGGAGGCTGGGCCTGCCCTTTGCCAGCCAGGTGAGGTGTAGTGTGGGTGGCCAGCCCAGGCAGGGGCAAACTCTCCTGCTAATTCTGTCAACTCCCATCCTGTTCCCAGGGGCAGAGGACCACTGTGTGCAGTTGATGCGAATGGTCTTGCCTTGTGTCTGTCTAGCACTTTACAGTTTGCAAAGACTTTATTAATAATGATAATAACTGTCACCAGCGGCCTCTGTGCTCCCTGCCATGGGGCTGGTGTGGATGGGCCCCTGCACCTGTGTTCCAGCTCCTGGTCCTGTGTCCTTTCCACCCTTCCAGCTTGCATGTGTACAGCACCTACTGCATGCTTGGCACTGTTCTGAGGGTCTCATAGGGCTCATCTCCTAACACCCCAGTAAGAGGCAGAGCAGCACAGTTGTTATACATGCCATCACTGGGGGCCAGTCCCAGCTCTGTCATTTGCTGGCTGGCTGTCCTTGGGCAGATTCCTTAGCCCCTCTGTGCCCTCAGTCTCCTCATCTGTGAAATGGGGATAATACCGGTACTGTTAATGTGAGGGTTGTGAGGATGGAGTGAGTCAGTACCAGTGATGCCCCTGGGATGATGTGTGGCTGGAGCTGATGCTTCAGAAGCCTTTGCTGCTCTGATGGTGCTGGTAATGCTGGCCACTGTAGTCATCAGCATCCTCAGGTCACAGGTCCATCTCTCAGTGACCTGCCCAAGGTCATGTGGCAAGTAGGCATCAAAACAGGGGCTCAGACTTGGTACTGGGTCCTTCCCTGAGATGCACCCCCACACCCTCTAAGACAGGAACTGTGCTGAGTCCCCATGCAGCGGGCCACTGGCAGTTGGTGTGAACTCGACTTGCTTAGTGAAGTCGACTCGACTCGAACCCTCCCTCTCCCTCACAAGCCACAGAGCACGTACATCCCAGACTCTTTTCCAGCCTTCTGCTTTGGGCTATCCAGCAATCCCTCTGCCCCTCACTCCCCTCTGCCATGGGAGGAGGGGCAGTTCCCAGAGTCTAGGGGCCCAGGATGTCACTCTTCCCACAGAGGGTCTGAGTCACCGTGACCCACCACTGAGCAGCACTTCTTCTGAATCCCCTTTCCCTGCCCTCAGCCCAGGTGGTGGGGAGGTCTGTAGGATGCCAGCTCTTTGCCGATATCTGGGGTACAGGTGGACACTGGGGACCCATGGCTGGCAACCTGAGCTGCAGCGAGAGAGCTGGCCCAGGCCTGCCTGGGGGTCCTCACCATCCAAGGGTGGGCAGATGGGGCCAAGTCTGATGGGCATCTGCCCTGCCAGGCTGGTGGGTGGACAGGGATGTGAGGGTCCTTAGGCCCCTTTCTCCCAGCCTGTCCCCGCCGACCCTCACCCCATCCTGTTCCCTTTTCAGCTCATGTTCCAGGAGCTCTGGGAAAAGGAAGAGATGCATTCTTCCCTGCAGCTGACGTGCGATTCTCAAACCAGCCTGGTCCTCAACATCCAAGGCCACAACCAGGCACTCAGGTGAGGGCTTTGCCACACTCTAGGGGCCCCGAGGGGAGAGGAATGGGTGAGGGAGAGGCCTCAGCTGAGCACCCGACCCACAGCGCTGCTTCAAACCCTCCCCACAGCCCCACTGCACAGAGGTGGCAAGGGAGGCTCAGAGAGGCCAAGTGACTTGCCCGAGGTCACACAGCTAATAAAACATCTCTGACCTCTGGGGCTCGGGACACGAAGGAGAAGTTCTTATTCTCACAAGTTAATGCATCCCAGGCCTCGAATAGTAATACTAGTATGGCTCTTCACTCTGGGAACCTTCTGGGGTCAGAGGTCTTAACACTCAGATGAAGTCAGGTGAGTCACCAGGCTCCAGGTGATGGAGGGTGATGAAGAAGCCACTGTTAACGATATAGACCAGCGGTTCTCACCCGGGGGCGTTGGGCAGTGTCTGGGGAAAGGTCCAGTTGTTACAGCCAGGAAGGGGGGTCTACCGGCTCCTCGCGGGCAGGGGCCACAGCTACTGCCAGACCTCCTGTAATGCGCGGGCCAGCCCACAACGATGACTGGTGTGGCCCGCGGTGTCAGCTCTGCTGAGGTTGGCACACGTGGTGTAGGAGCACCCCCGGACAGGGCAGGCGGCAGTGGGGAGCCGTGAGTGCCTGGCCTGAGGAGGCGAGGGAGGGGTGCTTTGAGCCCAGGGCTGCAGGAGGGGGCCGGGTTTGAAGCTTGCTGTCCAAAGTGAGGGGGCCTATGGGTGGGCCCACAGAAGATGTGCTGCTGAGTACCACCCAGCCCCTGTGCTGGAGGCGAAATGGAGGCACTTGCCCACTGTGCCAGCACCAGGCGGAGGCCAAGCTGGAATGCAAACGCACGTCGCTGCAGCCCTGATTGTTGCACCCCATGGCCATCAGGCCTCTGGGCATGTTAATAGCCCTTCCTTCATTGGGTTGCTGCTATGTTTCTGGGTCTCCAGCCGTCTGCTGGGGTGGTTGGCTTGGTCCCGACCCGGCCTGCACAGAGCGCCCTCAAGCCAGGCTTCTCACACCTTCTCTGCTTCCAGCAAAGAGCTGCAGCTCTCCGGCCGGCATCACCTCCCCGTCCTCCTCGGCCGCTGCCCCAGCAGAGCCTCTGCCTCAGCCAAGGTAACTGTGTCCCGGCCACCCCTGAGCCCCTAACTTGTTCCAGATGCCCTGCCCGAGGCGAGTGGGGGCTGCGCAGGCCGGCCTCGCCACTGCGGAGTGTTAACACATCATATGTGTCCCCCAGCTTGCAGCAGGCCGCGCTGGGCCACCCTCAGAAACCCCTGGCTCCAGGTTTTCCAAACAGGCCCGGGTTTACATTCCTGGGCCGGCCCTGCAGCCCCCAAGCGGGGCCCACGAGACCCCCAGGAGCCAGGGGAGTCTTGCCCACCAGTGCCTGGCACTGCCTGCCCTCAGCCTGGCACGCTCCCAGGCACTGGATCAGATGACGCGGCCTTTGAGCTGAGCCAGCCTCCCCTCCCAGGTGCCCCATGTCCCTTTCCCACAGCCTCTGCGTGGCTTCCTGCCCTGTGTCCGCAAGTCCCGTGTTCACCTGGAACCCTGGGATATCGCTGTCTCAGGCGTCTGCTCTGAGTAGCGTCTGGAGGTGCTGGGCGTGGACAGGAGGGCCAGTGAGAGCCGCGATTCCCCTTCCTTTGGTGCTGCCATTGTTTCCTTCTATCTGCTCCTCCCCAAAGCAGGAGATCCTGGAAGGTGTGCCCAGGACCTGGCCTAGGGCCCAGCACATAGTAGGTGCTTAGTGAGAGACAGGGAAGGAAGGAATGAATGGATGACGGGACGAGTGAATGAATGAGGACACACACCAGCTGGTCGCTTCCTTATCCTACCAGCCACCCAGCTTTGTAAAAAGCACCCGCCCACCAGCCTTGGCCCAGGCTGACTTTGTTTATAGAGCACCTACTGTGTGCCAGGCTGTGTACCAGCACATCACGCACAATCTCAGAGCTCTGCAGACTTCACTCACCATCATTCAGGGAGCCTCTTAGTTTTCCCCCAACCTTTCTTTTCAATAATTTCCAACCTATAGAAAAGGTACTATAGGGCAGTGACCATTTACCAGTTGGTTTCTCCCCCAGTTTTATTGAGATGTAATTGACATACAGCACTGTTAGTGTGTACAGCACATTAATCTGACTTGCATCTACTGTGAAATGACTGTAATGAGTTAGTTAAATCTGTTATCTCAGAGAGAGAGAGAAAAAGAAAAGGGAAAAAAAATCTTGTGATGACAACTGTTAGGATCTCTTCGCTCTTTATTTTTAATTTTATTGGAATATGGTTGATTTACACGTTTAGTTTCTGCTGTACAGCAAAGTGAATCAGTTACACATATGCATATATTCACTCTTTTTTAGATTTTATTTCCGTATAAGGTCACTACAGAGTATTGAGTAGAGTTCCCTGTGCCATGCAGAAGGGTCTCACTAGTTCCCTATTTTATCTCTGGTAGTGCATATATGTCTGTCCCAACCTCCCAGTTTATCCCTCCGTTCCCTTGGTAACCGTAGGTTTGTTTTTTGCATCTGTGACTGGTTCACTTGTACCATTCTTAACAACTCTCAGATATATCATCCAGCAGGGTTAACAGTAGCCATCTCACTGTGCGAACATCCCTGGTATTTATCTTATATCACCAAGTCTTAATATCTTGCCGCATCTTTCTGTTTATACTTAATATGTTATATACTTGTATATATTCACACACATATTTTTGTATTGTGAGTAATATTGAGCTGTTTCTGGAGGCGTCTCATTACTCCTAAATACTGCAGCTGGTGTTTCCCATAACAAGGGTATTTTCTTGTATAACACAGTAAAATTACCAAATTCAGGAAATTTAACATGTGACATAATATCGTTGTTGAGTATACAGCTCATCATAAAATTTCCCAGTTATGCAGTAATTCTTCTTTCTCAATAAGGCCCTTCTGAGCTGTTTTGTTTGTTTTAAATCTGGGATGCAGTTCAAAATCACCCAGGGCATTCAGTTGTCATGTCTCTTTAGTTTCTTAATATCTAGGACAGAGGTCTGCAAGCTTTTACTGTAAAAGGCCAGATAATAAATATTTTAGCCTTTATACCCAATACCCTCTCTGTTGCCATTGCTCAATTTTGCATTATAACAAAACGGCAGCCATAGACGATATGTAAATAAATGGGCTTGGCTGTGTTCCAATAAAACTTTATTTACAAAGCAGGCAGTGGGCCGAATTTGGCACAAAGACTGACCTCGATCTAGCGATTCTCTTCCTACCACCTACCTTTCTTTCCTTTAACATTTTATTATTATATTTTTCAGACACTGAAAGATTCAAACAGCTTTCTAGCAAATACTCACATACCTGTCACCTCGATTTTTTCATTCATATTTCGCTCTACTTTATCACACAGCTCTCCACCTTTTTAATGCATTTCAAAGGAAGTTCCTGATACTGATATACTTCCCCCTAAACATTTCATATCATTAACCACCTTAAAGAAGAACTCCTGTATTGAACAACAAGGATTTACTGTATAGCACAGGGAACTGTAATCAATATCTTATAATAACCTAAAATGGAAAAGGATCTGAAGCTGTGTACCTGAAACTAATACACTATTGTAAACCAACTATAGTTCAGTTTTTAAAAAGAAAGAAAGCTTTCGCGTGGACGAGTTTGCAGTGTCCAGGCACTCATTTTGCAAAAATCCTCTGTTTGAATTTGTCAGATTGACGGTGTGAGGTGTGATTCAGGTTGGACGTTTTTGACAGGGGAGTCACTAAATTAATGATGTTTCTGGAAAGCTCTTAGAAATACCAATTCTTGACCCAGTTTCTACAGGCTCTCTTTTTACAGGTCTTAGGTGGGGGCGCAGAGTCTATATTTTTAGCATGTGCCCTGAGTGATTCTGCTCTTCAACCAGCCTGGAAATTAGCTCATGATTTCACATAGTTTCCACATCAACACATTAATAAAGTGTGTTTCATCATCCCAGTTTATCTGGTTAGAGAGTGACGTCCTAAGGGGTTATGGAACTAGCTAGAGGTCACTCACCTCATGCCTGGAAGAGCCAGAGCTGAATCCCGGCCTGTTTGATGCACTGTCTGTGTGCCGTCCTCTGCTCCAGACTGCCCCCTCCCATTTACAGTGATAATTAGAATGCCTGCCTGCTGCAGGCTGGTAGCCACCTGCAAGTCAGTGTTAGAGCATGAAGGGCATGGGAGATTGTTGTCCTGGCCACACCTGGTGATCTAACCTGAGCTTAGGACCCTTGTGTGTGCTAAGTTGCTTCAGTCATATCTGACTCTTTGCGACCCCATTGATTGCAGCCCACCAGGCTCTTCTGTCCATGGGATTCTCCAGGCAAGAATACTGGAGTGGGTTGCCATGCCCTCCTCCAGGGGATCTTCCCTGGACCTCACATCATCACAATGCATCTCATCCAGGGAGCTGTGGGTCTTTAAGTCTGGGGGCTTTGGGAGGCAGAGCCTACTTCCAGCACCTTCCTGAATGTTCTGTCAGAGACTTGGCTGAGGAATTCTGCCTTGCTTTCCTTCTGACCCAGCTACAATACTCTGAGGGTGGAGCCGAGGGCACATTTGTGTTGATGGTGGAGGAGCATCATTTCCACATGGGCGCCGGGCTCGCAGCTGCTAAGAACAGCCTTACCAACATCATCAAGCTGGAGCAGACCTTCCCCCAGGTGCGTGGAGGAGGCCAGCACAGGCTTGGCTGGCGGGGGGGGGGGGGGACGGGGGGATGTTCCCGGGGCAGCCCTTTAAGAAAAGAGGAATTGTCCTGTTTTCTGGGAGGATCCACTACAGGCAGGGCTGTGGTATGGGCAGAATTTTCTGGAATGGATTCTCAGCTGGTTTCAATGTCCCTTCTTCCCTTCCCCTGTCCCTCCCTCTCTCCCTCCCTTTCATGTTATTTACTGAGCATGTACTAGGTGCCAGGCCAGACACTGTTCCAGAAGCTGGGGATGTTGCTTAGAGCAGTCTGATGTGCCCTTCCTCTCATCGAATGTAGTCTAGTGGGGAGACTGCGCCTGCAAAGCATCAGAGTCATGGGCAGGAGACGTGTCAGGGAGATCCCCTGAAGAAGGAAATGGCAACCCACTCCACTATTCTTGCCTGAAAATCCCATGGACAGAGGAGCCTGGTGGGCTACAGTCCATGGCGTCACGCAGGAGTCAGACACAACTTGGTGACTAAGAAACCACCAAAAGTGGGGAGACTGACCAACAACATAAAGAAAATCAAATAAGAAAAATATACCAGATGATGATGCCTAGTATAGAAAAGGGCTTCCCTGTGGCTCAGATGGTAAAGACCCTGCCTGCAGTATGGGGTGATATGAGCGGGAATGACTGGGGAGCTATTTAGGAGGCCAGAAAAGGCCCCCTAAGGAGGTGACAGTGGAGTTAGCCTGAGTTAACCATTTGGAAGCCTGGTGACAGGGCCTTCCAGGCAGAGGGAACAAGATGTGCAAAGGGCCTGGGGCAGGAATGACTTTGGCATGTTTGAAGAACAGCCACTGCGCTGGAGCAGGATGGGTGAGGCGGAAAGAGCAGGCAGGAGTGGGAATCTAATCACGCAGGGTGTGTCAGGCCACAGAGAGGGGTTGGGGTTGTATCCTCTCTGAAATTGGAGGCCTTTGAGGCCCTGATCCAAAGGGTCCTTTCAGACTCCTCTGGCCGCTGTGCAGCGAGTGACCTACAGGGGGCAGCAGAGGCACCAGTGAGTCAGCCGTGAGCAGAGTCTCAAGTGGATGGTGACTGCAGCCATGGAATTAAAAGGTGCTTGCTCCTTGGAAGAAAAGCTATGACCAACCTAGACAGGATATTAAAAAGCAGAGACATTACCAACGAAGGTCCGTCCAGTCAAAGCTATGCTTTTTCCAGTAGTCATGTATGGATGTGAGAGTTGGACTATAAAGAAAGCTGAGCGCCAAAGAATTGATGCTTTTGACCTGTGGTGTTGGAGAAAACTCTTGAGAGTCCCTTGGACTGCAAGGAAATCAAGCTAGTCAATCATAAAGGAAATCAGTCCTGAATATTCATTGGAAGGACTGATGCTGAAGCTGAAACTCCAGTCCTCTGGCCGCCTGATGCGAAGAGCTGACTCACTGGGAACCCTCATGCTGAAGGAGAAGGGGGCAACAGAGGATGAGATGGTTGGATGGCATCACCGACTCAATGAACATGAGTTTGAGTAGACTCTGGGAGTTGGTGATGGACAGGGAAGCCTGGTGTGCTGTAGTCCATGGTGTTGCAAAGAGTCGGATGCAACTGAGTGACTGAACTGAACTGAGAGTCTCAAGAATGATGGTGTCTTGGACCGAGATGGGGGCAGTAGTGATGGGCTTTAGAGACATTTAAGAGTAAACTCCCTTCCTCCCCGTGAAAGTCTCCTCCACCATCCTCCTGTGGCACCCAACAGCTAGGAAGAATGCCCGTTGCTGAGCCTTCGCAGAGGCTGTTCCTTCTGCCTAGAATGCCCTTCCCTGTTTTGTCAGGCAGCCTCTTTCTCTGTGTTCCGTTTCCCCCTTGAATATCTTCCATGGCTTCTCTTGTCACCTTACCTTACATTTCCTAATTCTGTGACTGTCTCCCCACCAGCCTGGAGTCCCTGAAGGGCCAGGGTCAGTCTTGGTTATCTTTGTCCCCCAACCCCCAGCCCTGGGTCAGGAACATCACACCAGCTCATTAAATGTTTGAGAAATCCTTCTGCCGACCACAGCAGCCCCTCGTGGCACCACCCATGGGTCCAGCCCTGAGCTGAGCATATCACTCCCCTTGTCTCACTGAAGTCAGCACTATTATTCTTACCCCAGTTTATAGATGAGGAACCTGAGGTTCAGAGAGGTTGGGAAACTAGCCCAAGGCCACACAGCTTGGAAGTGGAGCTGAGAGGCGGCTGTCCTCTTCTCAGGGGGCATCAGTCTCTGGTTTGTCATACCCCTTCCGCCCCCTTGCTCCACTCCGTTACATTATCTACCAGCCCAGTAAACAATTAGAGCTTTGTTTCTCGTCTTTCCTTTTCTGAAAGCTTCTCTCCTTTGCTACCCTCAGCAGGAACATGGGCTGGGCTTCCCAGTGACCCAGCTCCATCTCTTTTTTTTTCCCCAGTTCCATGCCCTTCCTGGGGAGCTGGTCCTTCAGACCTCATACGAGCGAGCCCGTGGCACCCAAGTCCTGCACCACATAGTGCTGTGGGACGGGCAGGGCATGGCCCTCAAAGGGAACCTCAGTGGGAGCCTCTCCATGCCCTTCCTCAAGCCCGCTGGGACCCTTGGTCTGCAGGGTGAGTCTCCCAGGTGCCACGCATCCGCCCATTCACTCAGAGCATCATCACTGAGTGCTTGCTTATCCCAGGCACTGTTCCAGGCACTGGGGGTCCACTGGGAAGCAGGATGGCCCAGGTCCCAGATCTCAGGGAGGCGGGTTGTGAGCAGGGACACATACCGAACAAGATAACATCAGAGTGTCTCCAGGAGTGAGAACGCCTATGAAAACAAGCAGGGTTTGGTTTGGGGGGAGGAGGGGTGGAGCTCCTCCAGGTGGGTGGTCTGGGAAGGCTTTTCTCAGGAGGTGACTTTCAAGCTGAGCCCTGAGTGACAAGAAGGTGAAGCTCTGGGGAGATCATCGTGGGTGGAAGAGGAGGAACAGCAGGTGCAAAGGCCCTGGGGTGGGAACAGGCTTTGTGGCTGGAGTGGACTGATGGGAGAAGCAGAGGGGCGGAGATGAGGTGGGAGAGGTTAGGGGAGCCAGGACACACAGGGTCTCAGCCTCTGACAAGGAGCTGGGGCTTTTCCTGAGTGTGATAAGACAGGAGGGTGAGGTTAGCATGTGGAAGACGTGGCGACCCCTGCATCCCCGAGGGGTTGCAAGCTGAGGCTGACAGACTGCAGGTTGGCAGGGGAGGTGAGTGTGGTCCCAGCGAGGGCACCCGTGATCCCCTGAGGCCCTCCAGGAAACAGCCCCATCCCCAAGGGCCCTGCAGACACACAGGCTGTCAATTTGTGTTTGAGGAGTCTGCGTACACAGAGCAGAAACTGACCTGCTGGCCTGCCAAGCGGGAGACGCAGTGCAGACCCTCGCCCGGGGTGGGCATGGCTTGGTGGGTGGCCCAGTGGGGTTCCCCAGGGTCAGGGTTGCCACATGTGTGCCCTGCAAAGCAGAGAAAAAGAGGATCCTCAGCACACCAAGCAGTGTTTGCTGTGCATGCCTGTGTGTGCGCGTGTGAGTATATGCATGCTCAAGGGGCCCACGGATGGGCTGAGCAGCCTGTGGACCCTGCTGTGTAGTTACTGGGTGCAGGAAGCAGTGGGTTGGGCAGGGGGAGTGAGGGGTAGCGGCTCTGCATGTGGTCAGTACTCCTGGACTGGTGACCAGCTTAGAGCCACTGCCTCTGGGCACAGCTCCCCAGGGTCCATGTAGGGACAGCCCCCTTCCAGAGGGTTCAAAGGTGGTCTTTGTCTGCAGTGGAGTCTCAGGTGGACTCCTGCTCTGGGGGGTCTAGGAAGACAGAAGCAGTTGGTGGCCTCACGGGATGGAGTCAGACAGTTCCGGAGGTCAGGGCAGCTGGACTCAGGCTTCAGAGATGAAGGAAAAAAATCAAGGGCAAGGAGGTCTCAGCAATGGGCTGTGTTGTACTCCAGGGTGGAACAAGAGCACGAAGTAGCTGAGTGTGACCAGGCGGATGTGGAGCATTCAAAGTGGCCGGGGTAACCATGCGTGTGAAGGACCTGAGAGTGATATTGGAAGGCGTATCTGTCAGCTACTGCTGTGTAACAAATGACCCCAAACTCAGTGGCTTACAGTAGTAAGAATTCATCACTGCTAATGAGCCTGTGGGCAGCTATCTGGTCTTGCTCACGCATCAGGGTCAGGCCCTAACTTGGATAGGTGGTGCTGCTGATTTCGGCTGCACTTTCTCACTTGTTTGGGGGCTGGTTGGCTGTCACCTGGTCCGGGACAGTCTCTGCTGAAACATCCAGGCTCTCCTCTGTGTGGCGTCAGCATCCGGCAGGCCAGCCTGGGTTTAATCTCATGATGGCTGGGCAGGGGTCCCAGAGAGCCAGACAGAGCTGAGGCCTTAAGGCCGAAGCTGGGGTTTCACAGTGTCAACTTCACCAAATTCTACAAGCCAGTCACGAGGCCGGCCCAGGTTCCAGGGCCAGGGCAACAAATTCCGCCTCTTGATGGAGGAGATACAAGGCCTCCTTGCAGAAGTCCTGGCGTGGGGCTCTCATGAGGAAGCTGATGGACTGTTGAGTGGCATGGGGACCAAGAGAGGGGACAGCTTCTGAGTTTTGTGCAGATTACATGCGTGTGTGGCCCCGAAGTGGCCCCTGGCCCCCTCTTGGCCTCAAGCTGATGCCCCCACCCCTCCCTGTACGCCCCTCCCTGCCCAGTGGAGCTCATCCACCTGCTGCCCCTGCCCTTGCCACGGCACTGCAGCTTCCGCCTGACCTCCGAGCATTCGACACGCCGTCACCAGGATGACCTGGTTGTGGGCTGGGACGGCAAGGACCAGGTAGGCATCAGGCTGGAAGGGGACCCAGGAAGCCCACCTTGTGGCCTGAGCGGGACACTAGGGGCCCTGCCCTGCCCGAGGAGCGTTATGGGGCCAACCGGGCTGAGCCCCGGTCCCCAAAGGACCACAGGAAGAGCACTGGCGGGGAGGAGGGAGCCTGGGTCCCAGCACCACCTGGATGATAACAGGAAGACCAGTGGCTGACACATAGCGACGGCCTCTTGTGTGCCAGGCAGCCACGCCCCGTTTCATAGATGAAACTGAAGCTCAGAAGGGAATGGAGCTACTGAAAGGCAGGGCTGGGACTCAGACCCATGAAATGCCTCTAACCCGCAGTCCCCTCTCCGTCATATGCTTGTCCCTATCTGCTGCTCTCCAAGCCTCAACTTACTCCTCTGAAAAATGGGCTGAAGCTCCCAGAGGACCTCCCCTAGTGGTGGGCCAGCAGCCCTCACTCCCTTGACCGTGATGAAGGAGGTGACCTGCGCTGGGTGGTGGGGAGGGCCTCTCTGGGGGAGGCCTCTTGCTCAGCCTGTCCCCTCCCCAGGTGGCGCTGTCCTCCTCTCTGCGGTGGGAGAAGGGCAAGCTGGCCGCCCGCCTGGCCCTGGCTCACCCCTTCAGCCTCTCCTGGTGGCGGGCCGAGGCCAGTGGCCTTGCTGAGAGCAGAGGCGGCAGGCAGAGCCGGCAGGTGAGCAGGGAGCAGCCGCGGGGCCCTGGGTAGATGGCTTTTGGGGGTGGGTGAGCCGCATGGCTGAGGCCACGGGTGGGACATCTGGGACCACGTTTGGGGGAGGAGGATCTTGTTTGTTCATCAAAGACAAGGACCTCTCTGGAATCACAGTGTCCTGAAGCTTGGAACCCCAGGGGGGCCTTCATGCATTCATTCCTTCACTGGGACTGTATTAAGCACCTAATGTGTTCCAGGACATGTTGAGGTGCAGGCGTAGTCCCTGCATTGATAAAGCTCACATTTTAGTGGGAGGAGCAGTTCGCGAGCATGTCTGGTTCATCACTGATGCGCTGGTTTGTTTAGCTGGTCACTGCAGGGGTTCACACAGGACAGCTTGGACTCTGCATCTGACTGGGAGGCTTTGGGCAGTCTTCAGCACCTCTCTAAGCCTCAGGTGTTTTTTTTTTTTTCTATGAAATGGGAGACAGTAGGCCAGTGTGTGCCAGGCAAAAGAGAATGAGTGAATAAAAAATTAAGAGTTGTGATAAGTTCTATAAAGAAAGTAAGGAGGGTACTAAGAGAGAGAGTCACTGGAGCCCGGTGGGGAGGGGACTTTAGATGGGGTGGTCAGAGAGGGCTTCATGGAGGAGGTGGCTTGTCAGCTGAGGACCCATGGATGAAGGGGAGCCCGGACGAGCTGGAGGAGCAGCAAGTGCAAAGGCCCTGAGGTGGGAACAGGCTGGGAGCTTCAGGAGGAGCCAGAGGCAGTTAAGACCAGCACGGAGGAAATGATGGGGTGGGGGCTGGTGAGGCAGGAGAGCTGAGGTCAGGTGAGGGGGCAGACCAACTGTCTTAGCTCGGGGCTGCCATAGCAAAACATCACAGGTTGGGTGGCTTAAACCACAGCCTAGAGGCTAGAAGTCCAAGATCAAGGCGCCAGCACAGTCAGGTTCTGGTAAGAGCCGTCTTCTTGGTCTGAAGCTTTCTCTCTGTGTCCTCACATGTCAGGGAGTAAGCTCTGTGGGGTCCTTCTTACAGAGCATGGATCCCATCGTGACCCCCCCCCCAACCCCACCCCATCTAACCCTAATCGCCTCCCAACACCTCCTGATGTTGTCACATTGCAGCTTAGGGCTTCGACCCACAGGCCCCAGTAGGGGTTCAGATTTCCCTGTCCTGGGAAATGTGTTGAGAATGGGGATTTTTCCACCCAGTAAACACTTCGGGTCTGCAGTCTGAGCGTGGCTCTGCGCTCTTACAGGCATGAGCCGGAAGAGAAGTCTGTCTCAACTCCCGCTTGCCACCTCCATCCCCTAGAGGGTGGGCAGGGGACCACCAGCTTCTCCACCTCCCCCCGCCCAGGCTCTGCACCTCTCCCTCCCTCTTCCCTCCCCACCCTGACACACAGATGGGGGGACCTCAGCCTCTCCTCCGCCCCACTTCTCCCGTCCTCCTGCCACTGGCTGCGTCTCCATGCAGGTGCAGCTTGCCTGGAATGGAGGGCAGCCGCTGGCCTTGCAGCTCACCTGGGCCGACAGGTCCCCGGCGCAGAGCGCCTCCTGGGATGGTTGCGTGGCTGCCTCCCTGGGGCAGGTACGCACTGCCTGCCCTTCCAACCCGGCACCGGGCTCCCCCAAACCCCGGGCCCTGTGCTGCCCCCCTGCTCCCCAGTCACATCCACCATCCTCTTCCCTGTCAGCTCCAGGACACCTGGGGCCTGGGCGCCCTCAGGGCCTGTGGGGCCTTAACGCAGACCCCAGCTGTACTCAGCGAGTGGCTGGATCTGTCCTGGGATGGACGCCGGGTGCAGCAGAACCTGACGTACGAGGTGAGGCCTGGGGAGCTGGGTAGCCCCACTGGCTGCAGAAAGTGCCTGGCTCTGGGGCCATAGGGTCCTGGGTATAAGTGCTCATTGTGCTGGGGGGCCCCGGGCAATGCATTTCTCCACTGTGAACCTTGGTTTTCTCATCTGTGAAATGGGTACAAGTATCCTTCCCTGACTGTAATGTCGTGAAAGCGCTGGGAGGTCAGGAAAGCAAGGTGCCCGGCATGAGGCAAGCACTCCCAGGGAGCAGACAGAGGAGTGGGTGAGCCCAGTGGGCTGCCGGAGAAGGGTAGGGGGAGGTGGGGAGCTCAGGTTCCCAGAGGTGTCAGGGTCAAGGTCTCGCCAGCGTCACCATCTGCCCAGGGCTCCTGATGGACTGAGTGCTGCTCTGCAGAGCCTGGGGCAGGGGCTGGGCCGTGGAGAGATGAGGGCAGCTGGCCTGGAAGTGCCCTTGTCCCTTCCGAGTTTCCAAGGCCCACAGCCCCTCCGTCTCCCAACAGAGGTCCTGCCCGGAGTGTAAACGCCCTCTGTGGGGCTGCCCGGGGCTCTGATGGGGTTCCAGGCACCTCCTCTCCTCTCGTGAGGGTCTCCTTCTCTTCTGGGATGAGCCCCCATCCCAAGATGCCCTCTTCCTTCCAGAGGCACCAGCCGTCCCTCCCGGACAGGATCCATGCAGAGGCCGTGCTGGAGCACGTCCTCGGGGCCCCCTGCTCCACACAGAGCTTCCAGGGGGACGTGGAGACGGACCATGCCCACTGGCTGCGCCACTCCCTGCAGCTGGGGCTCTGCCACCTGCCCAGGGTGAGTCTGTCCCTGGGGAAGGGCCCAGGGACCCAGGGGTGAAGAGAGAGGAGGGTGCCCACCCAGGGCAGGGGTGTGAGTGAGGGAGCCGGGTCCCATCATCACGGGTCTGCCCAGGCCTGCAGGCAGCCCTGGGCAGGGCTCTCTCCTCTCTGAGCATCTGGTGTCTCATCTGAGGGATGGGAGACACGGTTGGTTCCAGCACGTGAGGTGATGGGGAGATTTAAGGTGAGGCTCCGGGAAAGTGCTTGACACGTAAACCAAGCTGCTGTTCTCATTGTTGTTAGGGGGAGGGGTTGGGACCCCTATCCCCCAACATTCCCCTGGGTTTGTTAGCTAGTTGATTGGTCTTTTCTGCCTTCCTCCACCCACCTTTTACCCATCTTTCCAGCCAGCCAGCCAGGCAGCCAGCCAGCCAGGCAGCCAGCCAGCCAGGCAGCCAGCCAGCCAGCCACCTACCCACCCTCCAACCCATCCTCCCGTTCATCCATCCACTCCTTCATCCTCCCCGTCCTCCAGCCTCCTCCCTTCCATCCGTCCTTCCCCTTTCCCATCCCCCACATCCTCTCATCTCTCTAACAGTCCCGGGGGTCACAAACTTTTCCTCCAAAGGGCCAGGTAGTGAATATTTTACTTACTTAAACAATTTACTTTTGTTTGTGCTGGGGCTTTGGTCTTTGTTTGTGTCACCGCGTGAGGGCTTCCTCTAGGTGCAGCGAGCGGGGGCCGCTCTCGGTGCGGTGCTCGGGCTTCTCCCTGCGGTGGCTTCTGTTGCAGAGCGTTGGGCTGTAGGCACCAGGGCTTCAGCAGTTGCGGCGCCCAGGTTTAGTTTCTCTGTGGCAACTGAGATCTTCCCGGACCAGGGACTGAACCTGTGTCCCCTGCGTTGGCAGGCAGATTCGTAACCACTGGGCCACCAAGGAAGTCACAGTAAACATTTCAGGTCTTGCAGACCATATGGGCTCTGTTGCAGCCTCTCAAGTCTGCCATTCTGCCGTGAAGGCCACCGTGGAGGACGTGTAAATGAAGGGGTATGGCCAGTCCCAATAAAAACGTATTTACAAGAACAGGCGGTGAGCCAGATTTGGCCCATGAGCCGAAGTTGCCAGCCCCCGATCTGTCCATCCATTCAGAGAGCATTTGTGGGTCTTTCTTATGCAGGCTCTGTTCTAGGTGCAGGGACAAGGACGGTGAAAGGGACAGACCAGGTGCCTGCCCTCCCGAAGCTGAGTCCCGTGGGTAGAAGATGAACAAGACAGGGGTAGTGAATGCTATGAAAGAACGAAGCAGGGAGAGGGGACAAATGCAGAATGCGGTGAGACCAGCCAGTGCAAAGGCCCTGTGGCCGGAGCATGCTGATGGGTGTTTGAGGAGCACAGGATGGCTTTTACAGAGAGAGCAAGGAGGTGAGGTTAGGAAGATAATGCACGTCCACAGGACCTGCCAAGGAGACCGGCTTCTCCTCCAGGCGCAATGGGAAGACAGAGGCTTTGAGCATGGGGACAGTGTCTGATTTGCATTTTCTTTTTTTAAGGTGGAATGGAGGAGGGGCTCTAGGGTGGGGCAGGAGTGGAGGCTGGGATAGGCTATTGTGAGGGGCTGCCGCCTGGACCCGGGCCTAGCAAGAGGAAGCTGTGCTCCTGTGCCTCCCTGACCGCCGACATCCCCTTTTCTTGTTCCAGGCCCTCTTGGTCTCTGGGGAGCACACCCTGGGCAGTGGTGAGCTCCTGCTACACTCCAGATGCCAGCTAGGCCTTGCCCCAGACCCAGATCACAGCCTGCACCTCAGCCTGATGCTCCGTAACCACAGCAGGCCCCGGACGCATGACTACTCCGGGGAGCTGGAGGTAAGGTGGCTGCCCGCCCCAGAGGAAGAGACCCTGATGGCCATCTTTCCCTGTCTGGCCAGTGGACCACCACTGACTGGGCAGCCCTGACATCTAGTGGCCAGTATTGGAACTGCAGACAGGCACTCGGAGGGGGCCTGAGCTTACTCATAGTGGGACTCCCTGAACCTGCCCACCCCCAACCCTCTGCCACCAAGACAAAACAGCTCCTCTGCTGCCCCAACACCAGCCCTTCCCATAACCAAGAGGCAATGGCTGGACTGCCTGGGTTTGAACCCCAGCCCGACCTCTTCCTAGCTAGCAATTTACCTCTGCTCTTTGTGCCTGTTCCTCACCTGTAAAGTGGGGGTAATCACTGCACCTGTCCTACCTCCCATGGGATTAATATTGTAGGGATTAAATATGTTACCGTGTGTATTTCTTAGAACAGAGCCGGGTGCAAAGCCAGCACTAAGAATTAGCTTCTTTTATTGTATAAGTCTGTTCACTCACTCAGTCGTGTCTGACTCTTTGTGACCTCATGGACTGTAGCTCACCAGGCTCCTCTGTCCATGGAATTTTCCAGACAAGAATACTGGAGTGGTTGCCATTTCCTACTCCAGGGGATCTTCCTGACGCAGGGATTAAACCTGCATCTGTTGCATCTGCAGGTGGATTCCTTACCGCTGCACCACCTGGGAAACCCCAGCTGCTATTATTATTGGCTGTTATTGGCCCAGTCTTCTCTAATCTCTCCCTTTCCTGGCAGCCCAGGGAGGTAGAAAGGGTTCAATACCTGCTCTGCCCTCATCTGGCCAAACGGTATTGGAAAGGGACCTCTCCGAGCCCCATTTCCTTACCTGTAAGTGGGGGTCAGATATATTTCATAAGGTGGTCAGTGGGGTTCTGGGCACCCCTCCTCTCCACCCACACAGCATGGGTATACAGTAGGTGCCCCATCAGTGCTGCCATATGCCTATCTCTGTGTCTCCCTGACCTTGACCTTGTGACTTTCCCTTTACTAGCCTCAGTATTCCCCTCTGTCAAATGGGGACAAATCCCACCTCCTCTGCAGAAGTGTTGGGAAGAAAAGAGACAGAGCTCACACGGCACACACACACAAGAAGTGCTCATGCGCAGGGCATTTCCTGCCAGTGTCCAGAGCTGGACGAGGCGTTCTGTGTCTGGAGCTCACCCAGCCCCCGTTTCCGAGCCCAGGAGCTGTGATGGTTTCAAAAGCGTTTTCCTTCCTGAGGCTTGCCAAGGCTGGCTCTCACTTCTCCTTTGGCCAGCCAGGCCGCCAGCCGCCCCCACATGTGTAATCCCAGTGCCCCCAGGTTCACGTCTCCCGCAGTGGGTGGTCAGGGAGCGGCTGGTCCCTCTGCTTCCATCCCGAGCCCGTGGGTGGCTGCCTTTGACAGCTTCTCCCTTGCCCAGGCCCTCTCGCTCCATTGTGGGGTCTGTGGCACGGGGAGGGCTTTCCCAGCCTGGTTTGGTGTTCACACCAAACGGAGAAGAGGGACAAAATTCAGGGGGGCAGGCACTTACCGCAGCTGCTGGGGCCCCAGCCACTCAGTGACTAGGATGGAGCTCAGATGCAGGAGGCCTTCTACGAGGAATACCCCAGGTGTGGTGTGCAGATGCGTGACCTCCTTCCCCCACCGCCCCCGCCCCTCCCACCGCACCAGGCTCACTGCCCGAGCCTGTGAAGTCTCCTAGGAATTCCTGGGCACCACTCCTCCCACCCACTCAGAAATCTGCTGGAAGGAGACTCAGGAAACGGCATGTTTTGCGAGCACCCTGAATTGGATTCCTATGGCTAACAAATTACCCACCAACTGAGTGGCTTAACACGGCAGAGATTTCTTCTTTCACAGTTCTGGAGGTTAGAAGGCTAAAATCAAGGTGTCAGCGGGGCCATGCTCCCTCTAGAAGCTCCAGGAAAGGATCCTTCCTTGTCTCTTCCAGCTGCTAGGGGCTGCCAGCAATCCAGGAGTCGCTTCATTATCCCAATCTCTGCCTCTGTCTGCACATGGCCTTCTCTTTTTTTAATGTTTATTTTTATTTATTTGGCTGTGCTGGGTCTTAGTTGCAGCATGTGGGATCTAGTTCCCTGACCAGCGATTGAACTCGGGACCCCTGGAGAAGGAAATGGCAATCCACTCCAGTATTTTTTTTTAATATTTTATTTATTTGGCTGTACCGGGTCTTAGTTGTGGTATGAGGTCTAGTTCCCTGACCAGGAATTGAACCTGGGACCCTGCACTGAAAGCATGGAGTCTTAGCCACTGGACCACCAGGGAAGTCCCCACCTGGCCTTCTTGTAAGGACACCAGTCATTGGATTTAGGTGTCCTTATATGACTTCATCACAAATGTATTTCATCTGCAAAGGACAGACATGCAAGTAACCCCACGTTCACAGGTACCAGGGGTAGAGTTCCATCAAGTCTTTTTGAGGAACACAATTCAACCCATAACACACCTCCTGCACACATTCACACAAATACACACACACACACAGGAATTCTGATTCCTGATAAATTTTGAGAACCACTGTTCTACATCTGATCTTACAGATTTTGAAACTGGGGTAACACACTTACTCTGGGCTGCACAGCTTGGGAGATGCAGTATTTGGACCAGAATACAGAGGAGCTGAGTTCAGGCCTGAGGGGGCTCGCCTCCCCCACAACTGCATCTCAGTCAGCCTGCTGCCTCCCCTCCCCCTGGGTCTCCCTCAGGGTTCCTTCCCTTTAGGCCGCTGAGGGTTTTCCTGACTCTGCCCCACCCTGGGTAGGGAAGATCCCCTGGAGAAGGAACAGGCAGCCCACTCCAGTATTCTTGCCTGGGCAGTCCCGTGGATGGAGGAGCCTGGAGGGCTGCATACAGTCTATGCGGTCGCGAGAGAGTCAGACGCGGCTGAGCACACACATTCAGTACTGTTTTATTGGTCTGTCATGAGTTGTTCCAGCCAGTCGTTCCACTGGCTGTCCATGGGGTTGCTAAGAGTGGGACGCAACTTGGTGATTGAACAGCCACCTGTCTTGTGTCCCCTCCCCTCTAGGCTGGTGGCTACAGGGGCTGGGACGAACTGCTCAGTGGCCCAGCCTTTATGCCAGGTGCCACCCACCATGTCTCCTTGACCTTGCAGAGACATTTGTAGTGGTTGTCCTACAGACACGGAAAACCTCACCGGGCGGGGGACACACCCAGGTGCTGGGGATGTTAAAATGCCAGGGCCCAGCCCCTCCCCCAGTCAGTTAGGTCAGAATCTCTGGGGTGAGGCCTGAGCATCAGGAATTCTTAAGCCATCTGGATGCTGTGTCCGTGCGCAGTTAGGTCCCTGGATGTGGATTTTAATAAGCATTTATGCAGTCGGTAGGGATTCTGAGCCCTGTGTTTCCCTGGTGGCTCAGACGATAAAGAATCTGCCTGCAATGTGGGAGACCCAGGTTCGATCCCCTGGAGAAGGGCATGGCAACCCACTCCACTATCCTTGGCTGGAGAATTCCATGGACAGAGGAGCCTGGCGGGGTATAGTCCATGGGGTCGCAAGAGTCAGACATGACTGAGCGAGTGCGCATGAGCATGAGCTGAGGCCTGTGGCAGGGTTGTGGGGTGAGGGGGACCCGGCGCTTGCTCCTGAAGGTATGGGGTGGGGTGGGCATTGCCTTTCCCCTGGAAGGTTCAACCTGTCTCCCCAGCCACCTCTCCCCAGGTCTGGGGCAGCAGAGGGCAGGGGCCAGGCCCCACTCAGGCCTCTGCCCCCTCCCCCAGCTCCGTGGCCCCAGAGCTCAGTGGCTTGGCCTGCTGGGCCGCGTCTCCACCTCGGCTTCTCGAAGCCTGCTCCATCTGGAGGGAAGCGTGGACGACGGGGATGAGAAAGTAAGGCTGTCGGTGTCTCGGGCCCTGAACTGCCTCCAGGCCTCAGTGGCCCATGAGGAAGGTGAGTGGAGGCTCTGGGTGTGGCTCAGTGGGGCTCAGCTTGGCCCAGGAGAAGTCAGAGATTGGGGAGCTGCGAGCTCAAAAGTCAAAGGCAACCCTGGTAGGGCTTCGTGGCCGCCCCCCCAGCCAGGAGGAGAGGAGCTCTCCGTGGCCACCTGGATTGACTGTGATGCCAGCAGAGGCTGGCGGAAGGTCTGGATCAGAGGTGGGTGTGGGGATGGGGAAGAAACCAGGCTTTGGGGGTGGGGTGGGGGGTCCGAAGGTTGACGTAGGCAGCTCAGTTTGAGGCCCTCAAGTCCCAGGGCCATTGAGCCTCTGCCTGTGGGCAGTGGGGAGCTATAGGAGGCTGTGGAGTGCCAGAGGAGTGGGCAGCTGGGAGGCGGATGGACGAGTCCTGGGCTCAGCGGCAGGTCCCTTCCTGGCCCCAGGGAGCCAAGAGGAGAGCGTGCTGCTGCGGGCCTGCACCCACAGGCGGGCGGCAGAGGTGGAGGCCCTGTTCTGGGACCGAGGGCAGCCCGTCCAGCCGCTGGTTCGCTTGACCCTGGAGGCTGCCAACCAGAGCCTCCGCTTGGCCGCACGCGGCTGCCAGGGGACCCTGCTGGGCCACGTGGAGGTAAGATGGCTGGGGGCGGGGGAGGGGTGGCCCTTCCTACCACCCCCACCCAAGCCCCACCCTGAGGCCACAGGCCCAGGCCCCCCGAGTCCAGTGGAGCCAAGGAAAGCAGAGGCAGACAGCCCGTAGCGTGGCATGCGGGTCTGCTGCCCTGCTGCTGGCATCGAGAGCTTTCTGCCCGCTGCATTCCCGGGGCGCCAGCCTGTCCCTCTGTGTCTGCAGTCCAGGCTGGCTGCTCTCGGGTCCCAGGCGCAAGCCGGGCTGGAGGAGAGGATCCACAGCTTGGATGCCTACGTGAGACAGTTCCAGCGCCTGGTAGGTAGAATGTACTTGGGGTGTCGCTAGAGAAGGGAGGGAGTGTGGGGCTGAGTGGGGTTGCTGCTCTGCTCTGTCTGGGGCCCCCTCTGAGGACATAAGGCGTGCAGGTGGCCCCAGACCCTCACGCTGATCCGGCCTCTGTTTTCCCTGCCCAGGTGCAGCCAGCGGGCGCCCTGGATGGCATGGCCGGCCCGCTTCTGCGGCTGTGCCAGGCAGGGCTGGGGGCCGTGCGGGACGGTGGCCGGGCAGTGGCCGCGCTGTGGGGCCTGAGCCCCGCTGGACGGGCATTCACCCTCCACATGCCGCTCTCCCTGGAGAGGCTGCGGGCGGGGCTGGAGCAGCTGCGGAAGGAGCTAGAACGTGAGTGCAGGGGTAAAGGGGTGTGACCGTGCCCCGATTGATCCACGCCTGACCCCAGGGCCCCTGACCCAGGCCCCTCACACTTGGCCCGGGGCACTGGTTCAAGCAGGAAGGCCACCGGATTTCCAGCGGGCCTGCACCCCAACTTCCTTTAGAGTCCTCTGCCTTATTTCTCATGGACCTACACTCTTCAGACTTGGGGAGCAGTGTGCATTTTTTAAAGAATGAGCCTACTGATTTATTGCTGTTTTTGGCTGGGCCAGGTCTTTGTTGCGGGGCAGGCTTTCCTCTAGTTGCAGCGAGCGGGGCAGAGGGGCTACTCTCTAGCTGTGGCGCACAGGCTTCTCGTGGCGGAGCGCGGGCTCTAGCTGAGGGGTCTTCAGTGGTTGCGGCACATGGGCTCAGTACTCACGGCTCCCGGGCTCCACAGTTGCAGTGCACGGCATTGGGATCTTCCCTGACTGAGGGCCAAACCCACGTCTCCTGCACCGCAGGCAGATTCTTAACCACCGAGCCGCTGGGGAAGCCAGCCGCGTCCGTTCTTGTAGGTCTCCGAGCTCACATCCCTCGTGCTCACCACCTTATTTCTTCTGGGACCTCTGCCCAAGTTTCTTCAGCCTCTGCCTGAATTCTTTAGGGCGTACGGCTTTATTTCTGCGAAGCCCACTGCTGTAGATTCCAGGGCCTGTTTCTGGCTCTGCAATAAGCCCCAGGGAGGCCACACCGGTTGTGACGGCTGCTGTCCCTAGCGCCCTCCTGGCGACACCGGGACCCTCCAGCCTCTCCCAGGGTCCGGGAGCACCAGGGCTGACAGCTGGCCCAGTGGGGGACCCCAGGACCCTGCCCAGCACCAGGGTGGCCATCCTGAGATTGGCCGGTGCTTGGGCCAGACTGGCCGTTCAGTGTCCTCTCACCCCTGCTTGTGTGTCTAGTCAGAATCCCAGGGCCACCCTGGCCTCGATGACTCACTAGGACTCGGCTCTCAGCTTGGAGTTGCACCTGCAGCCGAAGGGCCAAGAAACAGAGCCAGGCTGTGGAGGGACAGGTGTAGAGGAGGCTCCAGGGAGACCCCCCCCCACAACGAGCTCCCAGACTCATCCCCCAGTGGGGGCGCACAGAATGCCCTCAGCACCCCCAGCTTCAGATTGCGACAACACGTGCCAGACATAGCTGCCAAGGGAGCTCACTGGAGGCTCCGCACCCAGGCTCCTCATTGCGAGGTGGTCAGGTGGGAGCCCCTGCCTGGCACAGACCGATGTCCCAGACTCACAGAAGGAAAGGGGGTGTTCAGCGTGTTGTCTGTGCACCCCAGGCCCAGGAAGGCCCTCTCACTAGGTCTGGGAATGGTAGGACTCCCCCAGAATCCAGCCAGGGGCTGCCCTGTGAACGGGCCTTGCAGACGGGCAGTCTGGGCCTGCTGGGTGGACGTCCAGAGTCTCTAGTGCTGCCACCTCATTCTAGGTTGCAGGCTCTATTTCCTTCCTGGGGGCCCGGGTCATCTGGGAGAGGCGGGCTGGTTTCCCTGCGTGGGCCTGGGAGGCAGCCAGCAGCGTTGCACCTGCCGCCAGGCCTGGGAGGCCTCAGGGGGGTGGTGGCTGCCTTTGCAGGGCCCCTGGCCACGCTGAAGGACGCCTACCTGGAGGTGACGGTGCAGCCCCTGGATGGTGTATGGCGGGAGTGGGCAGAGGAGGCCCTGCGGCAGCTGCAGGCCTGGGTGTCCGGGACGCCAGGCACCTGGGGGTCCGGGCCCCTCGGGGCAGCGCTGGAGGCCACAGGGGGCGCCCTGGAGCTGGTGAGGCGGGGCACAGGGGCGGGAGGCGGCCTCTCAGGCGGGGATGGCCCTGACTGCTCTTGTGGCCCCCACCCCTTCCAGGCCGCCCACCGGATGCTGTCTTGGGCCGACGCCGCGCTCTCACGGGCACTGAGGCGGCTCTGCAGACCCCTGTTGCACCTGTACAGCTTCTCGGCCAGGTGACTCCTCCCCTCCGAGGCCCTGCCCCAAGCCAGGCACACCTTCTACCTCATCCGCTCCCCTTCCAGAGGCATTTTCATCCCCATTTTACAGATCAGAAAACTGAGGTCTGGTCTTCATTCTGCAGATATTTTACAAGCGCTCTCTCTGAGCAGGTGGAGTTTTAGACGCTGCAGATGCAGTGGTGAGTGGGACAGGTTCTGGCCCTCCCCCTGGCTGCCTGGGGAAACAGTGACCAGGTTATCTGCCCCTCGGGGGTGGCAAGCCTTCCTGTAAATGGCCTGAGAAGTGATGTGTACAGGTTTTGTAGCTAGCTGGCCCCTCATGTAGCCTTGGTCTTTTGTTTCTGTTAAGAATTCTTTGAACATATCAAAACCATTCTAAGCTTGTAGGCTGTCCAAAAATAGGACACAGGCTGGATTTGGCTACAGACTGTAGTCTACCCACCTTTGAGGTAGTGTGTGTGCCAAGTCGCCTTAGTCAGGTACGACTCTGTGACCCCATGGACTGTGACCCACCAGGCTCCCCGGTCCATGGAATTTTCCAGACAAGAATACTGGAGTGGGTCGCCGTTCCCTTCTCCAGGGGATCTTCCTGACCCAGCAATCAAACCCATGTCTCTTACGTCTCCTGCATTGGCAGGCAGGTTCTTTACCATTCGTGCCACCTGAGAAACCCCTGAGTTAGTACGTTATCTAAATGCTACAGGGAAAAAAAAGGACATGGAGGCGTTTTTTAAACATTAATCTTTAAATGAATTGATTAGTTTGGCCATATGGCGCAGCATGCAGGATCTGAGTTCCCGAACCAGTGACTGAACCCACGCCCCTGCAGTGGAAGCGCAGAGTCTTAACCGCTAGACTGCAAGGGAAGACGCCGATGGGGGCATTTTAAAGAGTGAGGCCATGGTTGGCTTCAGTGAGAAGGCAGCATTTGAGCCTTGAAGGGCGAGGAAGTGAGCTGGGTGGAGTCATGGGAAGAGAGTTCCAGGAGGAGGGCAAAGCCTGTGCAAAGGCCTGGGGGAGCAAATGCACCTGCTGCTGGAGGAATATGAAGGAAGCCAAGGGGAGCTGGAGTGGAGGGGAGCAGTTAGGGAGATAACAGGCCTCTGGAATGCACAGGAGGTTTTGAGCTGAGGACATGCTCTGCCTTTCATTTAATAAGATCCCTCTGGCCCCCATGTAGAGAATAAAGACTGGGGGCAGGAAGCGGGGGACAGAAGTGGGCAGCCCAGTTTAGAATGGTCCAGGCAAGATGGGAGGGTGGCTGCACCGGGCAGTGGCAGCCATGGAGGAGTGTGAGGCAGTCAGACTCTGAACAATCCTGTAGGACTGGCCGACAGATTGGATGTAGGTGGTGAAAGAGAAGAGGCAGGGATGACTCCAAGGGTTTTGGCTTTGATATTGAAAGGGTGGAGGGTTCATCTGTGGAGTAAGGGGGGTGACTAGGGTACAGGGATCAGCTTAGAGCTTTTCTAGTTGCCTATGGCTGCTGTAGCAAGTTACCACAAGTTCAGTGGCTTAATGCAACACAGATGCATTATCGTGTGGTTCCAGGGGTCAGAATTTCAAAATGAATTTCAGGTTCTTTCCTTCCCTTTTCCAGCTTCTACCGGCCACCTTTCCTTGGCTCGTGGCCCCTCCTCCATCTTTAAAGCCAGCAGTGTAGCAGCTTCTCCCCTCTGACCTTTGTCCTTATATCTTTCCTCTGCTCCTCCTTCCTCTTCCAAGGTCCGCTGTGATTCCAGTGAGCACATGTTTAACCCGTCTCAGGATCTTTAGTGTGGCCGCACCTACATAGTCCCTTTGGCCACCTAAGATGATGTAGCCTTTCAGCAGCTTGGGCGTCTTTGGGGCTGTTGTTCGGCCTGCTGTGCTGAAAGTGAGTGGCGTGGGGCTCCTTTCTGGCCTGTTGAATTTGAGTTGCCCTCCAGACACCCCACTGAGGCAAGCTGTCTTTCTGAGGCCTGGGCCATCAGGCACTTTGGGAAGGGTCAGGAGGCCTTCATGCTGGGGTCTCCCAGCTCCTCTGTGCTCCCTCCAGGGACCGCTCAGTGGTGGTAACGCTGCCAATGCTGCCGGCAGGGGACGAGCCCCTGGATGTGGCCCGCGTGACTAGCCACCTGGTGGAAGAACTGCTGCTGCGGCCACTCCGAGCACTGTATGGGACCAGCGTGCTGGCCGAGTACCACCGGCTCAAACATGGCCTGCTGGGGGCCCCCTCTGGGTGTAAGTCCTGCGCTCCTCCTCTCTGAGAGCCCCTCTGCCCTTTGGGATGCAGCGGCCTGACCTGGCAGGGACAGATGGACAGTGGGACCATCCCCTGCTACTACAGGGACACCCTAGCATCACAGTGCTGGGCCCATCTGCTCCCAGGCTGAGTGCCGAGGCTACTGGGCTTCCCAGGGTCACACAGGACTAAGGCTGGGCTTCAGATCTAAGGCATTTGTCCAGAAAGTCACAGCCTGAGCCTGAAGCCCAGCACGGAAGCATGGCGAGTGACTGAGGACCAGGCCAGCTCCCTCTGGGGGGGACTATGCAGGAAAAGCATAAAACAGACCTCCAGTTGCAGCCAGAAGGCCACTAATCGAGTCCAGACTGTCAGTCAAGACTTCGAGCCAGAGGCAGGGCCAGGAACAGTCACAGCTCTGGGGGCTGGGACCGCCTGGGAGTTTGCATTCTCTCCTCCGAGTATGTGCTGGCGACCCATCCCACCTCTCTGCCACCCAGAGGGGGAACGTGGCTCACTTGGGAGGTAACGGGTGTATGCCTTTGGCACCCGGGAGGGTCTCAAGTTAGTGGGCAGGGCTTGGCAAGGAGTGGTGGGTAGCCTAGGGGGTCTTGTGATCACACAGGTGAGGACAGGTGGGAATGCGGGCAGGTGGGAGCCACCGGAGTCAGGGGTACTTGTCTGACAGGCAGTGGGGCAACCGGAAACAGCGTGGTCCCCAGGTTCCACATGCATGACCTGGGGTCGGCTTATGACCTTTGGCTCTGACACCTGACAGAGGGACCCTCCTTGTGAGGCTACCATGGGCTGGCCTGGGTGTGTGTTCAACAGACGGGGCTTCTCTTATCTGCTCCCTACCCAAGCCTCTGCTCCTCTTCTGGCCGGGTAGGTCAGAACCCCCCTGTCTCAAGCCCCCTTCTGCTCACTGTGAAGATGGCAGGGCCTGGCCCAAGTGGCACCTCCCTCCTGTGGGATGGAGCCTTTGTACTTTTTCTTAAAATAGTGAACGTGTCTCTTTGCTGTAGCTTCAGTGAGGTTATAGTCCACCTGCTACCCAGGTCTTTTTTGAACTGTGGGTACAATTCAACAAATTCTGACCTTCTGTCAACGGTGACAAGAAATGAGAGACAGATGGGAAAATGCCATTTGCATTCATCTTTATAAATAAAATGACGTGGTCAGTTCAGTTTGGAGGCAAAGGTGTGGTTCAGTTCAGTTTAGTCACTCAGTCGTGTCCAACTCTTTGCGACCCCATGAACTGCAGCACGCCAGGCCTCCCTGTCCATCACCAACTCCCGGAGTTCACCCAAACCCATGTCCACTGAGTTGGTGATGCCATCCAACAATCTCACCCTCTGTCGTCCCCTTCTCCTCCTGTCTTCAGTCTTTCCCAGCATCCGGGTCTTTTCAAATGAGTCAGTTCTTCGCAGCAGGTGGCCAAAGTATTGGAGTTTCAGCTTCAACATCAGTCCTTCCAATGAACACGCAGGACTGATCTCCTTTAGGATGGACTGGTTGGATCTCCTTGCAGTCGAAGGGACTCTCAAGAGTCTTCTCCAACACCACACTTAAAAAACATCAATTCTTCGGCGCTCAGCTTTCTTTATAGTCCAACTCTCACATCCATACATGACCACTGGAAAAACCATAGCCTTGACTAGACGGACCTTTGTTGGCAAAGTAATGTCTCTGCTTCTTAATACGCTAGGACTGAAGCGACTTAGCAGCAGCAGCAACTAGGCTGGTCAAAACTTTCCTTCCAAGGAGTAAGCGTCTTTTAATTTCATGGCTGCAGTCACCATCTGCAGTGATTTTGGAGCCCAGAAAAATAAAGTCAGCCACTTTCCCCATCTATTTGCCATGAAGTGATGGGACCGGATGCCATGATCTTCGTTTTCTGAATGTTGAGCTTTAAGCCAACTTTTTCACTCTCCTCTTTCACTTTCATCAAGAGGCTCTTTAGTTCTTCTTCACTTTCTGCCATAAGGGTGGTGTCATCTGCACATCTGAGGTTACTGATATTTCTCCCAGCAGGGAACCTGGTGTAAATCCTTTTGTTGTTTTCTGAAGTAAGGATGTCACTGATTTACAATATTGTGTTAATTTCTGCTGTACAGCAAAGTGACTCAGTTATACATATGCTTTTTAAAAATATCCCTTTTCATTTATGGTTATTGATATGGAATATAGCTCCCTGTGCTATCCATACACGCGTTGTTGATCTATCCTACATGGAATAGTTAGCGTCTGCTGATCCCAACCCCAGTCCTTCCCCACCCCTCCCCTTCCCGCTTGGCCGCAGTGAGTCAGTTCTGTGGACAGGCTCCTTTGCGTCATGTTTTGGATTCCTCATGCTAGTGGCATATGGCATTTGTCTCTGACCGTTTATTTTATATTGGAGTATAGTTGAGTAACAGTGTGTTTGTTTTAGGTGGATAGCAAAGTGATTCAGCTACACATGTGCACGCATCTTGTTGTGTCGTCTCAAAGTCATGTCCAGCTCTTGCAATCCCATAGAATGCAGCCCGCCGGGCTGCTCTGTCCATGGGGTTTCCCAAGCAAGAATACTGGAGTGGGTTGCCATTTCCTTTTCCAGGAGCTCCTCCTGACCCGGAGATCAACCCTGCATCTCCTGCACTGGCAGGTGGATTCTTTATCGGGAAGCCCATACATATATCTTACTCGTTTTCAAATTCTTTTCCCATTTAGGTTGTTACATAATATTGAGCAGAGCTCACCGTGCTATATAGCAGGTCCTTGTTGTAGGTCATCCGTTTTAAATATAGTGGTATGTATTGGGCTGGCCAAAAAGTTCACTCTGTAACATCTTACAGAAAAACCCAAGAGATCCTTTTGGCCAACCCAGTACATGTCAGTCCCAAACTCTCGTAACTGTCCCTCCCCCTACCCATCCCCTCCGGTGTCTGTAAGTTCATTCTCTAAGTCTGTGAATCTGTTGCTCTTTTGTAAATAAGTTCATTTGTATCACTTTTTTTTTTAAGATTCTCACATAAGATCTGTCTGTCTTTCTGTCTGACTTCACTCAGTATGACCATCTCTGGGCCCATCCATGTTGCTGCACATGGCATGATTTCATTCTTTTTAATGGCTGCTATTCCACTGTATACACGCACCCCATCTTCTTTATTTGTTCATCTGTTGATGGATGTTTGTTTCCATGTCTTGGCTCTTGTGAACGGTGCTGCTATGAACACAGGGCTGCATGTATCTTTTTGGATTAGAGTTCTGTCTGGATATATGCCCAGGAGTGGGATCGCTGGATCATGTGGTAATTCTATTTTTACTTTTCTGAGGAACCTCCATACTTGTTTTCCATAGTGGCTGCATCAACTTACATCCCCACCAACAGTGTAGGAGGGTTGCCTTTTCTCCATATCCTCTCCAGCATTTACGGTAATTTTTCATGATAGCCATTCCGACCGGTGTGAGATGGCATTTCATTGTAGTTTTGACTTGCATTTCTTGAATTATTAATGATGTTGAGCATCTTTTCATGTGCCTGTTGGCTATTTCTTCTTTAGTGACATGTTTATTTAGGTCTTCTGCACATTTTTCTATTGGGTTTGGGTTTTTTTTTATATTGAGCTGTATGAACTGTTTTATATTTTAGAAATTAAGCCCTGGTCGGTCACATCGGTTTGCAAACATTTTCTCCCATTCCGTATGTTGTCTTTTCATTTCATTCATGATTTCCTTGGCTGTGTAAAAGCTTGTAAGTTTGATCAGGTCCCATTTGTTTCTGCGTATTTCTATCGCCTTAGGAGGCTGCAGGTCGTCCATTTAAAGTGTCCGATTCAGTGGCCGCTGTGCATCCATCAACAAGGTCAACTACAGAACCTTCCTCACCCCCAAAAGACACCCTGCATCCCTTAGCTGTCTGTCCCCATCCCCAGTCCACTTTCCGTCTGTGGATCTGCCTGTTACAAACTGTATGAACAGAATTATGTAACATGTGCCCAGGCTTCTCACTCAGAGTTTCCAAGGGTCCCCAGTGCTAAAATGTGCACCACCCCTTGGTTCCTTCTTGTTGCCGACTTGGCTGTAGACTGTTCACCTCGGGGCATCCCTAGAGCTCAAGTTGTCTAGAAGCTGGGGTTCCTGGAGACAGACCCCACTCCCCAGGTGGGCTGCCCCTGAGGACACCAGCCAAGGAGCAGGGACACCCTGGGCTGCCCTGTGGGCTCCAGGTCCCCCACCACCCCATAGCCAGCGCAGTGGGCCCCACTCACCCTGCCTCTGGCTTCTTCTTCCCAGACCACGCTGTGGTGGCCGGGGCCAGGTACGTGGTGACCTTTGACGGCCGGGTATGGGGCATTGGGGACCACTGTGGCAGCTTGCTGCTGGCCCAGGACTTTGCTCACGACACGTTCTCGCTGATGCTAAACCAGGCGGGCTCGGGGCTCACATCGCTGACCGTGGGGCTGAACCACACCATCCTCGCCCTCTACCCCAGCCTGAAGGTGAGCCTGGCGAGCGGGGTGGGAAGGTCACCGGCCATCTTTCCTGCCTCCTGCCATGTCCACACGCATGTGCCCCGTGGAGCCTGTCCTAGCCCCTGTCTGGCCCACAGACCTACAGGCTGTACAGCAACTCCCTGCCTGGGGAGAGCTGTCTGGACAGGGACCTGCCTCCCGCCAAGACCAGGAGGGACGACCCCAGGATTGAACTGACCAGCAAGGACGGCGTCTCCATCACCTGTGACGTCCCTGCCGGCCTCTGCAGCCTGACTCTGAGCATCTGGCAGCATGGTGGGTCTGGGCCCCCGCTGGCAGCCTCTGAGTCAGTGCAGTCAGTTTCCGGGGCTGAGGCTGACCGATCTCAGTGGGCAGTTACTCCGTGTCCTTGGGAGGATGAGGGTGGGAGGCCCAGGGATGCTTTTGGGCCTCTGCTGGTCCTGGGGGTTCACAACCTGAGCAGATATCAGAACAGCCCAGAACTGGAAGAGGTGCAAAGCTCATCTCTTCCAGCTTTGATCACGGTCAGTGCTGGGACAGCCCCTACCTCAGGGAGTGTGTGCATGCTAGGTCGCTTCAGTCATGTCTGACTCTGTGACCCTATGGACTATAGCCCGCCAGGCTCCTCTGTCCATGAGATTCTCTAGGCAAGAGTATTGGAGTGGGTTGCCATGCTTTCCTCCAGTGGGGATCTTCCTGACCCAGGGATCAAACTGAGGGGTGTACAACTCTGGATGCAGCTGGCTGGTTGACAGTTGCCCTGTTTTAGGAGCTGCACTGCATGGTCAGCTCCTTCTCCTTTGATCCCCCCACTGTTGTCCCCTGGGACAGGTGACCCACGTTACGCTGCTCACCCCCATGTCCCCAGCCTTGAGCAGCGGTGCCAGGTTTTGAGCCCAGGGCTCTGACCCTACGTTCTGCCCTCTCCCCTTGACCTGGTTGGGCCATCCCAGGAACACTGAAGAGCTTGCATCCCGGCCACTTGGGAGAGGGCCAGTGGACAGGGAAGGGCTCGGGAGGGGAACAGACGCTTCCCTCACCATCCTCATTCTCCTCCCCCTCTGGAGAGAAGGTTCAGAGCCAGGGCTGGTGTTTAGGGAAGTCAGCCTTGGAGGACACAGGGTCTGGCCATGCCCATGACCCTGGCCAGCAGGCTCTCACAGCCCGTTCTGCCTTCCCTGTCCCACAGGCCTGTCTGCCGGCCTCCTGGGCACCAATGACAACGAGGCTGGCAACGAGCTGATGCTGCCGGATGGCACGGTGGCCAGCAGCCTGGAGGAGTTCGCCCTGGCCTGGCAGGTGAGCTGCTGGCCAGCCCGCCCTTCTGCGGGCCTGGGCATCATCATTAGGATACTGGGGGTGGAGAGGGAACCATCCATGTGGATTGGCCGTGTACCTGAGCAGTGTGGGGACCTCATCTCCGGGGCTTCAGAGGTTCTCCATCCTAGTCCAAGGGGGTGGTGGTCCCCTCCTGCGGCTGGGGCACTCAGTGGAGGCACCCAGGAGACAGAGGTCCAGGCAGGAGGCCTGAGTCTTGGGTTCACGCCCCCAGGTGGCTGGTGACTGCAGAGCCGTGGAGAAGACTCAGCCAGCGTGCCTGGAACAGAGCCCCACCTGCCAGGCCTTCTTCCACGACCCCCACTCCAGCCTGGCGAGCTGCTTCGGAGTGGTGAGTGTGCGGCCACGGAGGCCATGCAGCAAGTGGACCGCAGGGCGGAGGAGACCCTCGCCCTGATATAGCCTATGCCCCTCCTCTGTGCTACTCCCCGGGGTGTGGTGGGCAGGGACACTGACTCTGGGTGCCGGATTTCAGGTGGACCCAACACCCTTCCTCAGCCTGTGCGCCCGGGACACCTGTGGCACCCAGGAGCGCCAGCCTGCTTGCACCCTGGCCGCCGCCTATGTCCACCTGTGTGCCAGGGGCTTCGTGCCCATGGACCCACCTCCACAATGCGGTGAGTGGCCGTGCCAGCAGGCACTCTGATCCCCTGCTTCCATCCCGGAGGGAAAACCTATTCCTCTCTCTTCGCTTCTGCCCCGAGGACACACACTCAGTTGTTGTACAGTGAGCTAAGAGGCAAAACAAAGTTATGTGCAAAGGAGCACTTTTTTAAAAAAATTTAACTTTTATTTGGCTGGGCCAGGTCTTCGTTGCGGCACATGGGCTCCAGCTCCCTAACCAGGGAAGTCCCAGGAGTTATTAAGAAAGTTACTAAGAAAGACAAAAAGAGGCCCCAGACTCGGTCTAGTGAGCCTGGTGACCTCTGGTGCAGGAGACGAGAGCTTGGGGAGGTCAGGCAGCTGTAAAGGCAGTTGCTGAAAATCACAGCCACAGGCCTTCCCTTAGATGTGAATGTACACACCCTACAAGGTCTGGAAACCCTCGGGCACACCTGCAACCAAGTCGGGTGCGATTCCCATGGCTCGTGTCCCACTACCCAGACAGGGAGGTTGGCAACTGCAGCAAACAGTGGCCGTGGGTCCCTGATACTAGAGCAAGTGTTCGTGACACCTGTAAGAGGACAGTTAGGCAGGCTTTACTGGGGGTCTGGAGATGCAGGGACCACTGCAGTAGGGGCAGAAAGACTGGGCTCATCTCTTAACAAGGAGAAGTGGGCATTTAGAGTCCAGGAGCATGGGGGAGAGGGGGTCAGTGGATGGAAGATTACTAAAAGGAAAGATCAGGGGTCGGGGAGATTCTGGCCAAACTGACCTAACAGAAATATTGCTGAAGGCAGGCTAGGGAGATCAGACATCACCCAGTTGCAGAGGTCAAGGTGATCAGCTCTGGAAGATCCTGATAAAGGGACTGACCTGCTGAAACTGGACAATGAAGACATGAAGCCCAAAAGTCAGGACCTAGTTGAGAAGAGTTCTAAAGGAGCCTGAGTAGAGTCTGGTCAAGGAGAAAGTCTTTCTCCAAGACTTTTGGATGCTAGAATAAAAGATTATTAAAGATAAGCACAATTCCAGAACTGATTTCTAGAAATGAAAAAATAGTCACAGAAATTTAAGACAACACATTATTGAACCAGGCGATTTTTCCAGAAACCAATGCCTGGGGCTGGCAATGTTATGTAAGTAAATACTGATAGGTGTCAATATTCTATAACATTTTATAACATTTAGGTAACAAAAGCATATTAATTCGTCTCTGGTAAATTGCTAATAGCAAAAGAGAAAATTAACTGGAAAATATGAGAAGAGGAAGATGAAGTGAGAATTTTAGAATGAGAAAGTTCTCAGATCCAGGAAGCACAGTGAGACTCCCGGGCAGTCCAGTGGTTAAGACACCAAGCTTCCAACGCAGGGCACGTGGATTTGATCCCTGGTCAGGGGACTAAGATCCCACATGCTGTGTGGCACGCCCAGCCCCCACAAAAAAGCACAGTGTTTCCCAAACACTGTAAATAAGCCTCTACCATGATGCATGGAACTGCGGAAAACCCAAGCAGAGGTCCTCAAAGCCACCAAAACGAATGGGAAAGAGGTGATTTTTCAAGGAACCATTCTCTTACCAGAAATGACAGAAGATGGTGGAATAAGTCTTTATAGCATTAAGAGAAAATAATTGTCAACTTATATTCTATGCCCAGTTCAGGTGATATTTAAGATGGGACACCTCCAGCACTGAACTGCCTGAAAATGTCACTGGTGAGTTGTCCATTAGTGCTGAGGGACATGGCCGTGCACAGTCACTCACTTGCTGTTTGTGGCTGCTTTTGTGCTGTGATGCGGAGTATTTGTGACCAAGACTCTCCAGCCACCAAGCCTAAAATATTTACTATCTGGCTCTTGACAGAAAACGTTGGCTGATCCCTGGTGTAGACCAAGGAAAGCAGAAGGAAATTAATGAATTAGGAAGAAATGAACAATAGGATGGTTCAAGAGAGGAAAAAAAGAGACGCACAAACAAATAGTGCTAGGAACAAGGAGCCAAAACGACAGGCTTCAGAAGGGGGCTCAACTTTGCTGATATCTTTCAAAACAAAGTATTGCCCAGAAAAATACAATCTGCCCAAACTGATTGGAGTAGGAATATTAAAGATCTAAAAGCATCTCATAGCTGTTAAATTCACTGCATCTGTAGGCTGAAATGCACCTCTGAAAGACAAGAGGTACGGTTTAGTGAAGAGTTGTTAGACATGACACCCAAAGCCTGATTCATAAAAGAGAAAAAAAAAAAATCAGTAAATCGGACTTCATCAAAATTGTCTGCTGTTGTTGCCTGTCAGAAGAATGGAAGAACAAAATCCAGGGAGAAAATACTTGCAAAGCAGATACCTGACAAAGGACCCATATCTAGAATACAGGAGCAAGTCTCAAAATTTAACTGTGGATGAACCTAGAGCCTGTTATGCAGAGTGAAGTAAGTCAGAAAGAGAAAAACAATTTCAGATATTAATGCATACATACGAGGGCTAGGAGAAAGGTACTGATGAACCTATTTGTAGGGCAGGAACAGAGACACAGAGAGCAGATTTGTGGGCGCAGCAGAGGAAGGGCCAGTCGAGAGTGGTGCCGATGCGTATGCACCACCATATGTAAATGGCTGGCTAGGGGCAGCTGCTGCACAGCACAGGGCGCTCAGCTCAGAGCTCTGCCACGGCCTGGGGGTGGGGGGATGGGCGCATGGAGGGGGCCCAAGAGGGAGGGGACATGTGTGTGCTCACGGCCGATTTACGCTGTATGGCAGAAACCGACCCAGCACTGTAAAGCAATTATCCTCCCGTTGAAAAGTTTCTATTGAAATATAGTTGATTTACAATGTTGTGTTGGTTTCAGGTGTACAGCAAAGTGGTTCAGTTTATATGTGTGTGTATATTTATATATCACTCTTTTTAGGTTCTTTTCCATTATAGTTTATGACACGATATTGAATTTAGTTCCCTGTGCTATACAGCAGGCCCTTGTTATCCGTTATATTTACATATAGTAGTGTGGATATACTAATCCCAAACTCCTCTAATTTATCACTTTCCCCTTTGATAACCATGTTTCTTTTCTTAAAAAAAAAAAACTAAAAATAAATTTAAGTAAAAAAAAAATCTACATAGAAAATGGACAAGACACGTGGAAACATTTCACCCACGATGGCAAATAAGCACCTGAAAAGATATTCAGCAGTACCAGCCAGTAGGAGAATGAGATAACACTTTATACACTTATTACAACAGTTAAAATGAAAAACAGGGGCAGTACCAAATGCGGGCAAGAATGTGGAGAAACTTGTTCTCACATACTGCTGTGGGCAGGTAAAATGCTACAGTCACTGGGAAGAAAGCTAAGCATACACTTACTATGTGATCCAGCAAATGCATTCGTGGATATTATCCCAGAGAAATGAAAACAAGTGTTCACAAAGAAACCTGTGTATGATTCATAGCACTATTATTCAGTTCAGTTCAGTCGCTCAGTTGTGTCTCTTTGCAACCCCAAGAACTGCAGCACGCCAGGCCTCCCTGTCCATCACCAACTCCTGGAGCTTGCTCAAACTCATGTCCATCAAGTCAGTGATGTCATCCAACCATCTCATTCTCTGTCGTCACCTTCTCCTCCTGCCTTCAATCTTTCCCAGCATCAGGGTCTTTTCCAGTGAGTCAGTTCTTCACATCAGGTGGCCAAAGTATTGGAGTTTCAGCTTCAGCCATCAGTCCTTCCAATGAATATTCAGGACTGATCTCCATTAGGATGGACTGGTTTGATTTCCTTGCAAGGAAGGATTCTCAAGAGCCTTTTCCAACACCACAGTTCAAAACCATCAGTTCTTTGGTGCTCAGCTTTTTTTGTAGCCTACTCTCACATCCATACATGACTACTAGAAAAACCGTAGCTTTGACTAGATGGACCTTTGTTGGCAAAATAATGGCTCTGCTTTTCAATATGCTGTCTAGGTTGGTCACAGCTTGTCTTCCAAGGAGCAAGTGTCTTAATTTCATGGCTGCAGTCACCATCTGCAGTGATGTAGGAACCCGAGGAGATAAAGTGTGTCACTTTCCATTGCTTCCCCATCTATTTGCCATGAAGTGATGCCATGATCATGGACCAGATGCCATGATCTTCGTTTTTTGAATACTGAGTTTCAAGCCAGCTTTTTCACTCTCCTCTTTCACTTTCATCAAGAGGCTCTTTAGTTCTTCTTTGCCTTCTGCCATAAGGGTGGTGTCATCTGCATATCTGAGGTTATTGATATTTCTCCCAGCAATCTTGATTCCAACTTGTGCTTCATCCAGCCTAGCATTTCACATGATGTACTCTGCATAGAAGTTAAATAAGCAGGGTGACAATATAAAGGCTTGACGTATTCCTTTCCCAATTTGGAACCAGTCTGTTGTTCCATGTCCAGTTCTAACTGTTGCTTCTTGACCTGCATACAGATTTCCCAAGAGGCAGGTAAGGTGGTCTGGTATTCCCATCTCTTGAAGAATTTTCCACAGTTTGTTGTGCTTTACACAGCCAAAGATGGAGAAGCTCTATACAGTCAGCAAAAACAAGACCGGGAGCTGACTGTGGCTCAGATCATGAACTCTTTATTGCCAAATTCAGACTGAAACTGAAGAAAGTGGAGAAAACCACTAGACCATTCAGGTATGACCTAAATCAAATCCCTTATGACCATACAGTGGAAGTGAGAAATAGATTTAAGGGACTAGATCTGATAGAGTGCCTGATGAACTATGGATGGCGGTTCGTGACATTGTACAGGAGATAGGAATCAAGACCATCCCCAAGAAAAAGAAATGCAAAAAAGCAAAATGGCTGTCTGAGGAGGCCTTACAAATAGCTGTGAAAAGAAGGGAAGTGAAAAGCAAAGGAGAAAAGGAAAGTTATACCCATTTGAATGCAGAGTTCCAAAGAATAGCAAGGAGAGATGAGAAAGCCTTCTTCAGCGATCAATGCAAAGAAAAGAGGAAAACAATAGAATGGGAAAGACTAGAGATCTCTTCAAGAAAATTAGAGATACCAAGGGAACATTTCATGCAAAGATGGGCACAATAAAGGACAGAAATGGTATGGACCTAACAGAAGCAGAAGACATTAAGAAGAGGTGGCAAGAATACACAGAAGAACTGTACAAAAAAGATCTTCACAACCCAGATAGTCACGATGGTGTGATCACTCACCTAGAGTCAGACATCCTGGAATGTGAAGTCAAGTGGGCCTTAGGAAGCATCACTACGAACAAAGCTAGTGGAGGTGATGGAATTCCAGTGGAGCTATTTCAAATCCTGAAAGATGATGCTGTGAAAGTGCTGCTCAATATGCCAGCAAATCTGGAAAACTCAGCAGTGGCCACAGGACTGGAAAAGGTCAGTTTTCATTCCAATCCCAAAGAAAGGCAATGGCAAAGAATGCTCAAACTACCACACAATTGCACTCAACTCACACGCTAGTAAAGTGATGCTTAAAATTCTGCAAGCCAGGCTTCAGCAATACGTGAACCGTGAACTTCCAGATGTTCAAGCTGGTTTTAGAAAAGGCAGAGGAACCAGAGATCAAATTGCCAACATCCGATGGATTATTGAAAAAGGAAGAAGAAGAAAAAAAAAAGAAAAAGAAAAAAAAAAGAAAAAGGAAGAGAGTTCCAGAAAAACATCTATTTCTGCTTTATTGACTATGCCAAAGCCTTTGACTGTGTGGATCACAATAAACTGGAAAATTCTGAAAGATTGGCATACCAGACCACCTGACCTGCCTCTTGAGAAACCTATATGCAGGTAAGGAAGCAACAGTTAGAACTGGACATGGAACAAGAGACTGGTTCCAAATAGGAAAAGGAGTACATCAAGGCTGTATATTGTCACCCTGCTTATTTACCTTATATGCAGAGTACATCATGAAAAATGCTGGGGCTGGAGGAAGTACAAGCTAGAATCAAGATTGCCAGGAGAAATATCAATAACCTCAGATATGCAGATGACACCACCCTTATGGCAGAAAGTGAAAAGGAACTAAAGGAGCCTCTTGATGAAAGTGAAAGAGGAGAGTGAAAAAGCTGGCTTAAAGCTCAACACTCAGAAAACAAAGATCATGGCATCCGGTCCCATCATTCCATGGCAAATAGATGAGGAAATAGTGGCTATTATTTTTGGGGGCTCCAAAATCACTGCAGATGGTGATTGCAGCCATGAAATTAAAAGTTGCTTACTCCTTGGAAGGAAAGTTATGACCAATCTAGACAGTATATTAAAAAGCAGAGACATTACTTTGCCAACAAAGGTCCATATAGTCAAGGCTATGGTTTTTCCAGTGGTCATGTGTGGATGTGAGAGTTGGACTATAAAGAAACCTGAGCACCGAAGAATTGATGCTTTAGAACTGTGGTGTTGGAAAAGACTCTTGAGAGGCCCTTGGACTGCAAGGAGATCCAACCAGTCCATCCTAAAGGAGATCAGCCCTAGGTGTTCATTGGAAGGACTGATGTTGAAGCTGAAACTCCAATACTTTGGCCACCTGATGCAAAGAGCTGACTCATTTGAAAAGACCCTGATGCTGGGAAAAATTGAGGGCAGGAGAAGGGGATGACAGAGGATCAGATGGTTGGATGGCATCACCGACTCAATGGACATAGGTTTGGGTAGACTCCGGGAGTTGGTGATGGACAGGGAGGCCTGGCATGCTGCAGTCCATGGGGTTGCAAAGAGTCAGACACGACTGAACTGAACACAGTCAAAGGCTTTGGCATAATGAGGCAGAAGTAGATGTTTTTCTGGTATTCTCTCACTTTTTCAATGATCCAATGAATGTTGGCAATTTGATCTCTGGTCCTTCTGTCTTTTCGAAATCCACCTTGGTAGGAAGTTCATGGTTCATGTACTGTTGAAGCCTGGTTTGGAGAATCTTGAGCAACTTGTAACCACCAAAATAGCCTACGGTCAGTACGTAGTTAAACAAATTCTGGTACATCCATACTCTGGAATACCACTCAGCAATAGAAGGGAACAAACTATTGATACAGATAACAACTTGGATGGATCTCCAAAGCATGAATGGAAAAAGACAAATTCAAGGATCATGCGCTGTATGATTCTGTAACATTCTCAAAACTACAAATTATAAAAATGAACAAATTAGTAGCCACTGGGAGGAGGAGTGGGCGTGACTCCAATAGGGTAGGAAAAGGGAGATGTTTGTGGTGATGTAACAGTTCTGTAGTTTGATGGTGGTTACATGAATCCACAACTGTGGCAAAATGTCACAGAACTATACACAATGTCAGTGTCTGGGTTTCCTTATTGTACTATAATTGTGGAAGATTTAAACACTGGGGTGAGTGGGATAAAAGATACACAGGACATCTCTCTACTATCTTTGTGGTGTGTGCTAAGTCGCTTCAGTCCTGTCCAACTCTTTGCAACCCTATGGACTATAGCCTGACAGGCTCCTCTGTCCATGGGATTCTCCAGGCAAGAATATTAGAGAGGGCTGCCATGCCCTTCTCCAGGGGAATCTTTCCAACCCAGGGATCAAATCTGCACCTCCAGCATTGGCAGGTAAGTTCTTTACCACTAGCGCCACCCGGAAAGCCAATACTATCTTTGAATTTCCTCCCAATCTATAATTATTTTAAAATAGATTTTAAAATTAAATATAAAATAGCAGGCCCAGATAGTTTTATAGGCAAGTTGTAATAATGTACCACAACTGTTCCAGAATATAAAAATGAAACCCTCCTCTTCCCAACTCATTTTAATGAAATTAGTATTATCTGATGGAAGACGACAACTCAAGGGCAAAAGAGGAAAGTTAGAAGCCCAACTGCAAACTTGAATGTAGATGTTACTAATATGTTAGTGAGTGAAATTCAAAAATGTGTTGAGACATAAGCTAAGAGAACATCATGACCAACTGGAAGTAATCTCTGGAACCCAAGGATGGTATTTAAGAACAGTGTACTAAAGTAGGCAGTTTAGACTATTCAGGACAATCCTTCTGGTAGGATATCTAATAATGTTGGACAAGACAGCAAAAAATGGTGCTTTGGAAATATCTTGATCAAAATCCAGGGGGAAGATCAGAGAGTGACATCAGCAAGGCGGCAGGCTAGAAATCTACAAATCCTTATTCCTCTGTGGAAACACTGACTATGGAACAATAAACGGACCAGAGTAGCTTTGTGAGAACCCTAGAAACCAGTTAAGCAGCAGCAACAACCAAGTGACGGCCTGACTGAGAAAACGTCTCACTCCAAACAGTAGGAAATTTCATGGCATGTTTTTTTGCTTGCCTTCCCCGTACACTCTCAGAGAAGGCAGTTGGTTCCTGGCTCCTGCTTTGGGGTGGAAGGAAACGAATGGAACTGGCTTGCAATGTGCTGACTTGTCTGGGACCTGCCAGGGCACAGGTTCCTGTCTCTGCCTCAGTGGTGATGAGAAGGCTGGCGTGGTTTGGATATCATGTGGGTGGTTGCTGAAAGCAGGGGTAGGTGCTGCTGCCAGAGACAGCTGCCAAGAGTCTGCAGGCGACCGGGGGCAAGATTATGGACAGACGGATACAACACTGTATCTAAATCCCTGAGAAGTGGGGGTGAGACGGCTAGTCTGCTGGGAATCTGGAGTTAAAGCATACACAGACCGGCCCAGGGAAGATACACCCTCTAGAAAGTATTTGAAAGAACCCTGAACTTTCATACCAGGCTGATTAGTGAAGGCCTTCCCTGAACAGGGGCAGTCTGCAAAGAATGGGAGAGGTGGGTGTTTTTACAAATGCCCCGTTCCAACGAAAGATGACAAGACATACAAAGAAGCAGGGAGACTGGGCCCGTTCAGAGAAACAGAGTAGATCTCCAGAAACTCTCAAGAAACACAGGCCTGTTACTTACTGATAGGTTTCAAAACGACTTCTCAAATATGCTCAACAAGCTGAAGGAGAAGAAAGATGGGAGCCAACTAAGTGAAATTAGGAAAATAATGTATGAGAAAAATGAGACTCTCAACAAAGAAGTAGAAATTATAATAATAAACAAGTTCCGGAGCTGAAAAATTGAATAATTTGAGCTGTCTTCAAGAGACTCACTTTAGATCTAAGGACACACACATGTTGAAAGGGAAAGGATGGGGAAGAAGGTATTGCGTACAAATAGTAACTGAAAGAGGGCACACTTCAATAATGGACAGGACCACCAAAAAGATGATTAATAAGGAAACAGAGGATCTGAATAACACTGCAGATCAACCAGACCTGACATACACACATATATATACATGGAACACTTCACCCAATAGCAGCATTGTTCTCAAGTGTTCTCAGCATTGTTTTCAACATTCAATGTCCAGGTTAGAACAAGTCCTAATAAACCTCTAAAATTTCAAGTCATACAAACTCTTTTTCAGTCACAAAGAAACCAGAAACAGCAGAAGGAGAAACTGGACAAATCATAAATTATACAAGATTAACACGCTCAAACACCCAATGGTAAATACAGGCTAAATTAGAAAATATCTTGAGACAAATGAAAACGATGGAATTGAGGGAAAACACCACTCCAGTATTCTCGCCTGGAGAATCCCAGGGACGGGGGAGCCTGGTGGGCTGCCGTCTGTGGGGTTGCACAGAGTCGGACACAACTGAAGCGACGCAGCAGCAGCAGCAGTGCTAAGAAGGAAATGTATAGCTGTAAATCCTGACAGTAAAAAAGGAGCTCAAATCAACAACCAAACTTCTTAAGGATTCTTGAAAAGAAGAAATCAAACAAGCTTGCAGAAAGAAGGAAATCATGAAGATTAGTTCAGAGATAAATGAAGTAGAAAGTAGAAAAATGAAAGTCAATGAAGCCAAAAGTTGTTTTTTTTTTAAGATCAACAAAATTGACAAATCTTTAGCTAGATTGACTAATTTAAAAAGAGAGAAGACCCAAGTAAGTAAAAATCCAAAGTGAAATCAGGAACATTACAACTGATTTTTATAGGACTAAAAAGGATTATGAGAGTACTGTGAACACTTGTATGATGAGTTGGACAATCAAGATGAAATGGATAAATTCCTAGAAACATGTTACCTGCCAAAACTGAATCTTCAAGAAATCTATAACTAGCAAGCAAGTTGAATCAGTAATCAAAAACCTCCCAACAAAGGAAAGCCCAGGACCAGATGGCCTCTCTAGTGAATTCTACTGAGGATTTAGGGAATTGAAATCAAGCTTTCTCAAGCTCTTACAAAAAGTTGAAGCAGAGGGAACATCTTTAAATCCATTTTATGAGGCCAGAATTATCTTGTTACCAAAGCCAGACAAGGATACTTTAAGAAAACTACGGAACAATATCCCTGATGAATACTGATGCAAAAATCCTCAAAAAAAAAAAAAAATACGGTTGGCCCTCTATACCTATGAGTTCCACATCCACAGATTCAATCAACTATAGATTGAAAATATTTGAAAAAAAAATCCGGAAAAGTTCCAAAAAGCAAATCTTGAAGTTGTTGCATGCTGGCAACTATTTACATAGCATTTACATTGTATTTAAGTATTCTAAGTAACCTAGAGATTATTTAAACGATACAGGAGGATGTACATGGGCTGTATGCAAATATTACATCATTTTATATAGGGGAATTGAGCATCCACAGATCTTGGTATCCATGGGAAGTCCTGAGGCCAACTGGATACTGAGGGACAACTGTACTGGCAAACAGAATTCAAGAGCACATTAAAAGGATTATTCATCATAACCAGGTGGGTTTATTCCTGAAATGCAAAGGTGGTTCAACACAGAAAATCATTGCAATGCACCATATTAACAGAATGACGGGGGGAAAAACACACGATCATCTCTAATGTTATATTAAAGCATTAACTCAAAAGAGATAAAATACATAAATATTAGAACTAAAACTGTAAAACTCTTACAAGGAAACATAAGGGGGGGTCTCCCCTGGGGGTCCAGCGGTTGAGAATCTGCCTGCCACTGCAGGGGACACTGGCTCGATCCCTGCTCCGAGAAGAACCCACATGGTGTGTGCAGCTAAGCCTGGGTGCCCGCGCTGCTCTGCAGCAAGAGGAGCCCCCCCAGTGAGAAGTCCGTGCGCGCAACTAGAGAAAGCTCACGTGCAGCAACGAAGACCCAACACAGCCAAAAGTAGACATGAATCTTTAAAACGAGAGCAAATAGACCAACTGGACATCACCAAAATTAAAAACTTCTGTGTGTGAAATGACACGATCAACTGAGTAGAAAGGCAAGTTGTGGAATGGGAGGAAATACTTGCAAATCATTATCTGATAGGGGGTTAATATTCCAAATAGACAAAGAATACCTACAACTCAACAACAAAACCTGTTTAAACATTGGTCAAAGGACTTGACTAGACGTTCCTCCAAACACGATATACAAATGACCAATAAGTACGTGAGAAGATGCTCAATATCACTCATCATTAGGGAAATGTGAATCAAAATCACAATGAGATACAAATTCACACCCGTTAGGGTGGCTACTGTCCAAAACTCAGAGAACAGTGTCGGCAAGGATGTGAAGAAATTGGAACCATTGTGCACTGTTGGCGGCAATGTAAAATGGTGCAACCAATATGGAAACCAGCATGGCAGTGCCCCCAAAAATTAAAAATTAAATTACCATATGACCCAGTCATTCCACTTCTGGGTATGATGTCACAAAAGAAGTGAAAACAGGGTCTCAAAGAGATGTTTGTACGACTATCAGAACATCATTCTTCACAATAGCCATGAGTTTCAAGAACACGAGTGTCCATCAACAACTGAACGGATAAGCAAAATATGTGTGTATGTACAATGGAATACGATTCAGTCTTAAAAAGGAAGGCAATTATGACACAGCACAGCCTGGCTGAACTTCGAGGCCATGACGCTAAGTGAAATAGGCCAGTCACAAAGAGACCAATGCTCTCTGAGTCCCCTTATACGAGGCACCTACAGTTGTCAGATTCATAGAGGATGGTGGTTGCCATGAGCTGGTCTAAAGGGATAATGGGAGTTGTTTAATGGGGACAGGGTTTCAATTTTGCAAGATGAAAAGGGTTCCTGAGATGGGAGTTGTTTGCACAACAAAGTGAAAGTAACTTAACACTACTGACCTGTTAAGATGGTCAGCTTTTTTGTTATGCATATTTTGCCACAACTAAAAACTTCTGAATGAGAAACTTTTACTGAGCACCTGTTTCATATGCTAGGCATGGTGATACAACTCTAAACACTGTACTTACAACCGCTGTAATTATTAGGAAAAAATAAATACACTTAAGGAGACAACATTCTTAGAGCAAGAACCAGTACAGACAAGACAATAGACACAAACAGGAATCCAGAAGTGGGTTTTTCCAACACACACTGTACATTCTGGCAGGGAACTAGAAACTATTAAAGGTATAATATCACGTCTGAAAAAGAACCAAAGATCAACAGATGACAGAACAGGCATTCAGTAAGCTTCTCTAATGCTCATACTTTCCTTTTAAACATTCTCTTAGCAAATGAGGGTTGGGAGGGACCTTCCTTAACCTGGTAACTTGAGGTATTTGGTACCCAGCCTTTAACATCATAGCTGATGGACAAACATCAGGAGCAGGTTGGCAAGGAGACAGGCACTCTTGTCTCTGCTTTTAATTCGTATTATATTGATGAGCCCATCACACAGAGACCAGAAAAAGAAAGAAACAGAGATTGAAACTCACCTGCTAGAACTTCCCCAGTGGTCCAGAGGCTAAGACTCTGCATTCCCAATGCAGAGGGGCCCGGACTCAATCCCTGGCCAGGAAGCTAGATCCTGCATGCTGCAACTAAAGATCCCGTGTGCCACAACCAAGATCACAGATCCAGTGTGCTGCAGCTAAGACCCAGCACAGTCAAAATTAATAAATATTTTTTTAAAAATTTACAAACCTGCTGATGGCGTCTTGCTCAGAGAGGTGCAGAGGATCTGCCTGGGTCTGTGACTCCTAAATTAAAGAGGTCCTTGCTTCAGAGTGAACTGGAGATCCCAGGGGTAAGGCTGTGGCTCTTTCTAAAAGTGCAGAGAAGTCATCCAGAGGTCACTGAGTGTTCCAGAAACATCTGAATATCCCTACTGCTTTCATGACCTGGATACCCTCTCTCCATCAGGATTCAGCTCCTGAACTCCCCCTTCACCAACTGACTAGATAGCTTAGTCGTGTCTGACTCTCTGCGACCCCCTGAACTGTAGCCCACCAGGCTCCCCTGTCCATGGGATTCTTTAGGCAAGAACACTGAAGTGGGTTCCCTTCTCCAGGAGATCTTCCTGACCCAGGGATCAAACCTGCATCTCCTGCATTGCAGGCAGATTCTTTTACCCACTTACCCACCACCTTTGGGTACATCATCTGTACTCCCAAAGTATCAGGTGCTGGGGTCCAGTCCTCTCCCAGGCTGGGAACAATCTCCTCATTAAAAGGGGGAGATACCCTTTTAATGGGGGCCACTTGAGGCCTGACCCTGCTGGGCCTGTGGTGTGCCAGGGGCTGTAACAAGAGCCCCCAGCTTGATTCCAGGAAACAGGGAGTTCCCTGTCCTCTGGGTCCACAAAGCATTATACTTCTCTCCCCTTTTCTCCGCAGTTTGAGATTCTGCCTGAGCCAGCACCAGGCTTGCCAAAGATCTGAGACTTCCTCTCCTTCTGCCACAATCCCATCTCATCCAGCTACAATCCCATCTCATCCAGCAAGGTCAAGATTCTTGTCTGGGGCAGAATGATGAGCACAAAATACCAGCAAGTCAGAGAAGATCAGGACTGAGATGGATCCAGGAAAGAAGGGCTGTTAGTGATTTTGAAATGCCTCCGGGGGCGACGGAGCCCTCACTGGTCTGGATAATTCTCCGTCCCCCTCAACACCTGCCCTGTGATCCAGGAGACAGCCTGGCCCGCCGGTTCCGCTCTGGAGAGGGAATGCCGCTTCGGAACTGTTCTCGCCTGCGATATTTCTTCACTCGTCTGGCTGCCGTTTCTGAAGCCTCTGCTGCATGAGTCAGGCTGCCCCAGGTCTTCCTAGCTTGGGATTGGCTTCCCCTGAGGCATGAGGTTCCTTGAGGGTAACGGATGGTCCCAAATCCCTTAATCAAAGCCTGGTTGGGGGCTTCCCTCTTGGCATAGATCCTGTTTCCAAGGCTGAATGTTCCGGGGGACCGGTTTCCACGGACCTGTGCTCTGGGCATTCAGCCCCCAAGGGTACAGCCTGCAGAGTTGTTCACTTCCTTTGGGGGAAGGCGTTGCCCTTGAAAAATTAAAGCTAGCAGAATCCAAGCACACGTGTGTTAGATTGGTGGAGTTGGCTGTTTCACTGGAGGGATGGGGTGGACCGGGGAGGCGTGGGTGGCTGTGAAACCCGCTCACCAGTAGGGGGCTCCCAAGACACCCTCTACACCGAATCAAGAGTCCAGAGCAGTGGGTGAGCTGTCAGCCCTGAGGCTCGGGGCTACCAGAAAGCCAGATGCCAGTGCTCAGCTGTCCTTGGCCTCCCCACATGTAATCCTTGGCACATAGCAGGTGCTCAGAGAAGTTTAGAAAGAGGAACTCAAGAGGGTTTTAGACTTTCCAGCAGGGGATGCAAATGGGGGATGTGGTCCTGCTCATTCCCACACTCTGGAGGTGGTGCTGTGTTGCCATGGGTATTACAACCAGAAGACTCCAGAGCCCAAGCTCTGCTCTTCAAAACACGTTTGCTCTTCCCTCTGACTTTATAATAACCCAGTGAGGTGTGGACGATCCCTGAGTGCCAGAAGCAGCAGCGGCAGCAGGCTCAGAGAGCCCAGGGCACGTGCTCAAGGTCACACGACTAGCAGGTGGCCAGGCTGGCGCTGATCTGGGCCCGTCTGCCCCACCACAACCATTTGCCTTCCACTTCACGGTGGCCTTGGACAGTCTATAGGCATACCTCATGTCTTTGCCATTTGCAGACACTGCATTTTGGGGGCTTGGAGGGGTTGTTTACATTTTACGGATGGAAGGTTTGCAGCAGCCCCGTGTTGAGGAAATCTGTCAGTGCCATTTTCCTCAGAGCATCGCTCATTTGGTGTCTCTGTGTCACATTTTGGTAATTCTCATAATATTTCAGACTTTTCCATGATTATTGTATGTGTTACGGTAATCTGTGATGTTACTACTACAACTAGCGTTTTTTAGCAATAATTAAGATATGTACATGCTTTTTTTTTTTTTAGAAACAATGGTATTGCACGCTCAATAGACTACAGTATAAACATAACTATTATAAGCAGTGGAAAGCCAAAATGTTCCTGTGACTCACTTTATGTCAGTGGTCTGGAACTGAACCCAGACATCACCAAGGTGTGCCTGTAGTCTGATCTTTACAAAAGAGTTAAATGAACTTCAGCTGTATCCCAAACCATAATGTGGAATGCTTGTTCATTTTTTTCTAATAGGCATCAAAACAGGGACTTCCCCAGTGGTCCAGTGGCTAAGACTCCACGCTCCCAATGCAGGGACCTGGGTTCAATCCCCCTGGTCAGGGAACTAGGTCCCACGTGCCACAACTAAGAGTCCGCACGCATGCTAAAGATCTCACATGCTGCAATGAAGATTGAAGATCCTGTGTGCCCCAACTAAGACCCGGTGCAGCCAAATAAAAAAGATTTTTTAAAATTATAAATACAAGGAAAAAAATAGGCATCAAAATGACCCAAAAGCCATTCTGCCTGAGCAGAAATGCACCCACTGAGGTGCTATGTTGGGCCTTGGAACTTGGCCCTGGAGGAGGAGGGAAGGGGGTGATGGAAGGCAAACCTCTGGAATGCAGGGGCCTGAGGAGGCTGGAGATGGCTACGCTCACACTTTACAACCACCTGTAGGTTTCTAAACCTGTGCAATGGCTCAGGGATTTCCGGCCCAGAAAGGAAACTGCAGAAAGACTTGCCAGCCTGCCTCCCTGCCCTGTCCCTCATACACTGACCTGGAACCTAGCAGTGGGCTGGGGGCACAGGGGCCCCCAGGACGGAACACAGATCCTCCTTCTCCAGGCTGATTCAACAGCAATACTTGGCGGTCTGTAGTGTGTGTGGGTGTGCATGCACATGTGTGGCATTTAGAAAAACAGGGAAGGATTCCATTAAAAATTACCTATAAATAGCCCATGAGCCACAACTATGGAGCCTGTGCTCTAGAGCCTGGAAGCCACAACTACTGAAGCCCGTGCACACTAGAGCCTGCGCTCACAGCAAGGGAAGCCACGGCAATGAAGAGCCTGCGCGCCACAGCTAGAGGAAAAACAAAACACCCATGCAGCAACGAAAGCCTAGCATGGCCAAAAAAAAATTTTTTTTAATACCTATAAATGTTTATACCTACAGCCAGCTAAGAGCAGGTCCAGGTAAATTCCTCTGAAATTGACTCTCCATGAGATAATCTGATAAAGCGTCAGAGAAGGCAATTCAAAAGTAGAAAAATACAGCTGACAAGTAAACATTAGGCAGAACATTTAACAAGACTAGAAATCAAATGTGAATGAGAACAATAATCATAACCCAATTTATTACATTATAAAACAGATACATGATTAATAATACCCAGAACTGTTGAGGCTGTCAGCAAAACCCCTCCTCTCAAATTCTGTAAAGGGCAGTTTCAGTTACGAACAACCTCAGTAGCAGGTTTTGAAAGTCTTAAAACCATTCTTTCCTTTGACCTAATAAGCCCATTCCCGGGCCTTTATCCAAAAATGAGGGAGTGAAAGGAGACAAATGATTCCAAAAGATTTCAAAATAATTTTATTACTCAAGATAATAAAAATTAAAGCCAGCCAACAGGGAAAAATTTTTTAACTTGTATTGCAAACACTATCTTGAACTCATTTGTCAAAAAGTTCAGCATCAGGCAATGTCTTAACATAAAAAAGAATTAGCTTCCAAGTAAAGCGGAAGAGTGCATAAAAATCTGTAATAATAATGACTGCATATGGACAAAAGCTGGTAAGGAATAGAAGAAAATGGAAACTCCATATAGGAAGGGCATGACACATAGCTGTTTTTTTTTTTAAGTTAATTTGATTATTTTTATTTTAAAATTATCTTTATAATTATTATGATGCTTTTTGTCCCTGAGAGTTTTTAAAGGTTAAAAAGGAAGGAAGGAAGAAGACAGAAAGCAACCCAAGTGTCCATCAATGAATAAACAGATTTTAAAAGTGGTCTCTTCTTGACAAGATTAGAAACCAACTACAAAAAAACAAAAACAAAAACACACAAACACATGGAGGCTAAACAATATGCTATGAAACTACCAATGGATCACTAAAGATAGCAAAGAGAAGATTAAAACAAAAAACTTAGAGACAAATAAATATATGATGATTCAAAATATGTGGGACATAGCAAAAGCAGTTCTAAGAGGGAAGTTTATAACAGTATAATCTTACCTCAGGAAACTAGAAAAATCCCCAATAAACAACCTACCCTTACAACATCAAAAGCAACTAGAGAAAGAAGAACAAACAAAACTCAAAGTTAGCAGAACAAAAGAAATCATAAAGATCAGAGCAGAAATAAATGAAATAGAAATGAAGAAAGCAATAGAAAAGATCAATGAAACTAAATGCTGGTTCTTTGAAAAGATAAACAAAATCGATAAACCTTTAGCCAGACTCATCAAGAATAAAAAAGGACAGAGCTCAAATCAATAAAATTAGAAATGAAAAAGGAGACGTTACAACAGACACCACAGAAATACAAAAGATCATGAGAGGAAAATTAAAAGGACAACTTAGAGGATTTGGGACAAATTCTTAGGAAGGTGTATACAGTCTTCCAAAATGAACCAGGAATAAATAGAAAATATGAACACACCAATCACAAGCAAAAGGGTTGCTGGTGGCTCAGACGGTAAAGAATCTGCCTGCAATGCAGGAGACCTAGGTTTGATCCCTGGGTTGGGAAGATCCTCTGCAGAAGGGAATGGCAACCCACTCCAGTATTCTTGCCTGGAGAATTCCATGGACCAAGGAAGCCTGGCGGGCTAAAGTCCACAGGGTCGCAAAGAGTCAGACACAGCTGAGTGACTAACACACAATCACAAGCACTGAAATTGAAACTGTGATTAAAAAATTCCCAACAAACAAAAGTCTAGGACCAGATGGCTTCACAGGCGAAGCCTATCAAATATTTAGAGAGGAGATTCTTCTGACACACATATCTTTCTGAAACTATTTCCAAAAACTGCAGATGAAGGAACACTCCCAAACTCATTCTACAAGGCCCAGATACCAAAACCAAACAAAGATATCACACAGAAAATTACATGCCAACATCACTGATGAACATAGTTGCAACAATCCTCAACAAAATATAGCAAACTGAATCCAACAACACATTAAAAGGATCATACACCATGATCAAATGGGATTTATCCAGGGATGCAAGGATTTTTCTTTTTTTATTTTATACTGGAGTACAGATGATTAATACTGTTGTGATAGTTTCAAGTGGACAGGAGAGGGACTCAGCCATACATATACATGTATCCATTCTCCCCCAAACTCCCCCCCATTCAGGCTGCCACATAATATTGAGCAGAGTTCCCTTATATGCAGAATCTACAAAGAAACCATACCAATGAACTTATTTATAAAACAGAAACAGACTCACAGACATAGAGAATGAACTTATGGTTACCAGGAGAAAGGATAAGGGAAGGGATGGTTAGGAAATTTGGGATCAACACACAAGGATTTTTCAATATCTGCAAATTAATTAGTGTGATTCAACACATTAACAAATTGAAAAATAAAAACCATATGATCGTCTCAGTAGATGCTTTTGACAAAATTCAACACCCACTTATTATTAAAAAAAAAAAAACTCTCCAGAAAGTGGGCATAAAGGAAACCCATCTCAACATAATAAAGGTCATATATGACAAACTCACAGCTAATATGCTACTCATAATATCACAGTGAAAAACTGAAAGCATCTCCTCTAAGATCAGGAACAAGACAAAGGTTGTTCATTCTCACCACTTTTATTCAACATAGTTTTGGAAGTCCTAGCCACAGTGATCAGAGAAGAAAAAGAAACATCGATCCAAACAGGAAAAGAAGTAAAACTGTCACTGTTTGCAGATGACACGATGCTGTACACAAAGAACCCTAAAGATGCCGCCAGAAAGCCACTAGAGCTCAACGAACTGGATACAGTCGCAAGGTGTAAAGTTAACACACAGAAATCTCTCGCATTTCTATGCACTTACAATATGAAAGATCAGTAAGTCAGGAAACAAGCGCATTTATCACTGCAACGGAAAGAATGAAATACTTAGGAATAAACCTACCTAAGGAGGCAAAAGACCTGTACTCGTAACACAGTAAAGACACTCATGAAAAGTCACAGACAACACAGACAGACAAAGAGATATACCATATTCTTGGACTGGAATAATCAATATTGTGAAAATGATTACAGTACCCAAAGCAATCTACAGATTGAATGCAATCACTATCAAATTACCAACAGAATTTGTCACAGAATTAGAACAAAAAATGTTTTCAATTTGTGTGGAAACACAAAAGACCCTGAATAGCCCAAGTAATCTTGAGAAAGAAAAACAGGGACTTTCCTGCGGCCCAGTGGTTAAGACTCCATACTTCCACTGCGGGGGCATGGGTTTGATCCCTGGTTTGGGAACTAAGGTCCTGTGTGTCACAGCCAAAAACAAATGACAACAACAACAAACAGAGCTGGAAAAATCAGGCTCTCTCACTTCAGACTATACTACAAAAATACAGCAATCAAAACAGTATGATACTGGCACAAAAACAGAAATATAGATGAATGGAACAGGACAGAAGCCCAGAGACAAGCCCGCACTGCTATGGCCACCTAATCTATAACAAAGGAGGAAAGAATATACAATGGAGAGAAAACAGTCTCTGCAATAAGTGGTTCTGGGAAAACTGGACAGCTACATGTAATTAGAATGAAATTAGAACACTCCTTAGCATCATACACAAAGATAAACTCAAAACGGATTAAAGATCTACATGTAAAGCTGGACATTATAAAACTCTTAGAGGAAAACATAGGCAGAACACTCCTTGACACAAATCACAGATCTTTTTTGATCCACCTCCTAGAGTAAAGAAAAAACAAAAAATATAAACAAATGGGACTTGATTAAACTTAAAAGCTTTAGCACAGCAAAGGAAACCATAAACAAAACGAAAAGACAACTTACAGAATGGGAGAAAATATTTGCAAATGAAGTGACCAACAAGGGGTTAAATCTCCAAAATATACAAACAGCTCCTGCAGCTCAATATATTAAAAAAAAAAAATCAAAAACATAGGCAGAAGATCTAAATAGACATTGCTCCAAAGAAGACATACGGATAGCAAGAAATACCAAAAAGCACACGAAAAGACATTCAACACTGCTAATTATTAGAGAAATGCAAATCAAAACTACAATGAAATACCACCTCAGGGACTGGTCAGGATGACCACCATCAAAAAGTCTACCAAAAATAAACACTGGAAAGGATATGGAGAAAAGGGAATCCTCCTACACTGTTGGTGGGAATGTAAACTGGTGCACTCACTATGGAGAACAGTATAGAGGTTCCTTAAAAAACTAAAAATAGAGCTATCATATGATCCTGAAATCCCACTCCTGGGCATATATCTGGAGAAAACCAAGATACGTGCACTCCAATGTTCAATGAAGCACTTATTTACAACAGCCAAGATATGGAAGCAACCTAAATGTCCATCAGCAGATGAATGGATAAAGATGTGGTATATTACTGAATATTACTCAGGCATAAAAAAAAATAATAATGCCATTTGCAGCAACATGGATGGACCTAGAGATGATCATACTAAGTGAAGTCAGAAAGAGAAACACAAGTACCATCTGATATCGCTTATATGCGGAATCTAAAAAGGATACAAATGCGCTTATTTACAAAACAGACTCACAGATTTGGAAAACAAACTTTTGGTTACCAAAAGGTAAAGTTGGTGGGGCAGGGATAAATTAGGAGGCTGGAATTAACATATATGCACTGTGTGTGTATGTGTGTGTGCGCACACACGTGCTCAGGTATATCTGACCCTTTGCGACCCTGTAACCTGCAAGGCTCCTCCATCCATGTGATTCTCCAGGCAAGAATGCTGGAGTAGGTTACCATTTCCTCCTCCAGGGGATCTTCCTGACTGAGGGATCAAACCAGCATCTCCTGCATTGACAGGTGGATTCTTTACCTCTGAGCCACCTGGGAAGCCCATATATTCACTACTATATATAAAATAGGTAATCAACAAGACCTACTGTGTATCACAGGGAACTCTACTCAACACTGTAATAATCCAGAAGGGAAAAGAATCTAAGAAAAGAATAGATATACGTACATGTAAAACTGAATCATTTTGCTGCACACCAAAACTAACACAGCTGCCTTCAGCTTGAAACAACAGTTATACTTAAGTGGCACATTTTGGGGGGCACATTTGCTCCCCTTCACCGCTCAGTCCCCTTCTTGCCATCTGTTGGGGTTATGACCACATCAAAGGATGGCCACCGTTTAAGGGTGAGTCTGAGTTTATAACAGAAGTGGAAGAGAGAAAGCAGTTCAGGTGGACCCTTGTCAAAGTGAGGAGGAGAGCTGACCCACTCAACCCACATCTTAGGAAAAACTGAGTCAGCTTTCCTTACCTAATCTCACTTCTCAATTATTTTAAAGATGGGGAAGGAGTGGGTGGACATGAGGTCATGCTGAAGCACTCTGGCCTGTAAACTTGGAATTCAGCTTCCCAGAGAGGAGCAAGGTCCCTGGCTGTCCAATAAAGGATGCTTTCCAGTGAGTTCCCGCTGACTCAGGGCATCTGGGATGCGATGTATGTCTTAGTTTATTTCTCCCTGGAAGCATGTATGCATTCTCCGAATGTCAAAGTTCTCACAAACTGATAAACTAACAGAAAAATGACAACCTTAAGTCAGTCCATGGAGACGTGGGGAGAGCGGTTGAGTTGATCAAGATGAAAAGGGGACTGTCAAAGCTGACTGTGTAAACAAATCTGAAAACTCAAGAGGAGATGGATGTTATCTAGGGGAAAAAAAAAAAAGGAGTGTGTGCATGTTCAGTCATGTTCAGCTCTTTGCAACCCCATGGACAGTAGTCTGTCAGGCCCCTCTGTCTATGGAATTTTCCAGACAAGAATACTGGAGCAGGGTACCATTTCCTTCTCTGGGGTATCTTCCTGACCCAGGGGTCTAACCCTCATCTCTTGTGTCTCCTGCATTGGCAGGTGGGTTATTTACCACTGGCACCACCTGGGAAGCCCAAGGTGCCACCAAGCACCAAGGGAGAAAATATCTAACTAGACCAGGAGAAACTGGGAAAGCTGTTAAAAACTTCACCAGCATCCCCGAAGCCCCCATGGTGGGAGTAGGGAGAAGGGACCCCAGCCTCAGGCAGGGATGGCTTCCCAGGTGAGATCAGCCAGCTTAAACGCTAACTTCCACGCTCTGTTAACTGCTCCAGTGCCTACAGGAAGAAGAAATACTTCCAAATTCTTTATCAGGAATCTGTGGAGGCCAAAAACCAACCACTATAGCACAACAAAGGAAAACCACAGCCCAACCTCATTTATGTAAAAAAAAAAGAAATCAATGCAAAATTCCAAAATAAAACATTAGCAAATAAAATCCACAGGATCACTGAAAGGGAAAAAGTCACCAGAAATAAGTGAGACTTGTATATATAACAAGAAAGTCTTGATATTAGGACATATTTTAATTCACTTTACATTAATATATTAAAGAAGAAAAATCATGATCTGTAATAGATGTTAAAAGGCATTTGACAGCATTTATCATTTACTAACAAAATCTTTTATCAGATTAGAAAAGGTATACTTCTAATTTGAGGTACCTAATTAACATATCATTAGCATGATAAAATTTTACACACAGACACACACACACATGCACCGAGCCCCCAAATCAGACTCATCTGTAATGACTGGAAGCAACAGAAGGCTCCATGAGACTCTGGCACAAAACAATGCCCTGCACCACTGCTTTGTATGAAGTTTCTAGCTGATGAAAGTAGGCAAGAGGAAAAAAAAAAAAAAAGAAGCCCTTTAAGAAGAAAGGAAGCGGTCAAATAATTATGTTTATTCTGCAAAAATTCAAGGGAGGCAACCAGAAAAGGTGGCAGGCAGTGAGGGATTTCTCTAGGCGGTCAGACACAGAAGTAACCTACCAAAACACTTAGCCTTCCTATGCATAAACAGCAAGCACATGGAAAAGTTAGAAGAAAATATTCCACTTACAAGAATCAGTTCAGTTTACTTGCTCAGTCGTGTCCGACTCTTTGAGGCCCCATGAATTGCAGCATTCCAGGCCTCCCTGACCATCACCAACTGCCGGAGTTCACTCAGACTCACGTCCATCGAGTCAGTGATGCCATCCAGCCATCTCATCCTCTGTCGTCCCCTTCTCCTCCTGCCCCCAGCCCCTCCCAGCATTTGAGTCTTTTCCAATGAGTCAACTCTTCACATGAGGTGGCCAAAGTACTGGAGTTTTAGCTTTAGCATCATTTCTTCCAAAGAACATCCAGAACTGATCTCCTTTAGGATGGACTGGTTGGATCTCCTTGCAGTCCAAGGGACTCTCAAGAGTCTTCTCCAACACCACAGTTCAAAAGCATCAATTCTTTGGCATTCATCCTTCTTCACAGTCCAACTCTCACATCCATACACAACCACTGGGAAAACCATAGCCTTGACTAGACGGACCTTTGTTGGCAAAGTAATGTCTCTGCTTTTGAATATGCTATCTAAGTTGGTCATAACTTTCCTTCCAAGGAGTAAGCGTCTTTTAATTTCATGGCTGCAATCACCATCTGCAGTGATTTTGCAGCCCCCAAAAATAAAGTCTGACACTGTTTCCACTGTTTCCCCATCTATTTCCCATGAACTGATGGGACCAGATGCCATGATCTTCATTTTCTGAATATTGAGCTGTAAGCCAACTTTTTCACTCTCCTCTTTCACTTTCATCAACAGGCTTTTTAGTTCCTCTTCACTTTCTGCCATAAGGGTGATGTCATCTGCATATCTGAGGTTATTGATATTTCTCCCTGCAATCTTGATTCCAGTTTGTGTCTCTTCCAGCCCAGCGTTTCTCATGAGATACTCTGCATAGAAGTTAAATAATCAGGGTGACAATATACAGACTTGATGTACTCCTTTTCCTATTTTGAACCAGTCTGTTCCATGTCCAGTTCTAACTGTTGCTTCCTGACTTGCATATAGGTTTCTCAAGAGGCAAGTCAGGTGGTCTGTATTCCCATCTCTCTCAGAATTTTCCACAGTTTATTGTGATCCACACAGTTAAAGGCTTTGGCATAGTCAATAAAGCAGAAATATATGTTTTTCTGGAACTCTCTTGCTTTTTCGATGATCCAGCGAATGTTGGCAATTTGATCTCTGGTTCCTCTGCCTTTTCTAAAACCAGCTTGATCATCTTGAAGTTCATGGTTCATGTATTGCTGAAGCCTGGCTTGGAGAATTTTGAGCATTACTTTACTAGCATGTGAGATGAGTGCAATTGTGTGGTAGTTTGAGCATTCTTTGGCATTGCCTTTCTTTGGGATTAGAATGAAAACTGACCTTTTCCAGTCCTGTGGCCACTGCTGAGTTTTCCAGATTTGCTGGCATATTGAGTGCAGCACTTTCACAGCATCATCTTTCAGGATTTGAAACAGCTCAACTGGAATTCCATCACCTCCACTAGCTTTGTTCGTAGTGATGCTTCCTAAGGCCCACTTGACTTCACATTCCAGGATGTCTGGCTCTAGGTGAGTGATCACACCATCGTGACTATCTGGGTTGTGAAGATCTTTTTTGTACAGTTCTTCTGTGTATTCTTGCCACCTCTTAACATCTTCTGCTTCTCTTACAAGAATAAGCCCCCAATAAATCTCCCAAGCAATAAGTGCACCAAGATGTGCACAACCTATGTGAAGAACTCTATAAAAGCTGGGAGGGAGCTGAAACACTTCAAATGCAAAGAAGGCTGTGCTGCCTATGTTCCAATTTAGAAAGGTTCAACACTAAAGAGATAGAACAAGCAATACCAAGTGTTAGGGAATGGTGGGATTGGAACCCTCACACATGCTGGAGGGAATGTAAGATGGTGTGGCCACCCTAAGAAACTAACAATTTCTTAAAAAGTTAAAAATATATTTACCATATGGCTCAACAGTTCCACTCCTAGGTATCTTACCCCAGAGAAATGAAAACATACACTTAGACAAAGACAGTGCACACAGCCCCATCAGCTGTTCGATGAACCAACAAACTGTGGTATGTCCATGCTACGGGGTGTGCTTTGTCGCTCAGTCATGTCCAACTCTTTGCGACCCCACGGACTCCCACCAAGCTCCTTTGTCAAGGGGTTCCCCAAGCAAGAATACTGGAGTGGGTTGCCATTTCCTTCTCCAAGGGATCTTCCCAACCCAGGGATAGAACCCAAGTTTCCTGCATTGCAGGTGGATTCTTTACCATCTGAGCCGATGCACATAAAAGGAACAGAGATGAATCTCAAAAGCACTATGCTAAGGGAAAGACAGATGCAAAAGATCACATATCGTATAATTCCATTCATATGCAATGTCCAGACAAGGAAACTACAGACAGAAAGAGAACACCGGTTGGTTGCTGCCTGGACCTGAGGGGGAGGAACAGAAGTGGCTGCAGATGGGCACAGAGAAATCTTCTTGGGTGATGAGAAGTTTCTCAAATGCGTAAAGGTGGCGGCACAACTCTAAATTCACTAGACGTCATTGCAATGCACACTTAAAATGAGTGATTTTTATTGTATAAAAAATAAAGCCATTAAGACTTCCCTGGTTGGTACAGTGGATAAGAATCTGCCTGCCGATGAAAGGGACATGGGTTCAGTCCCTGGTCAGGGAAGATTCTACATGCTGCAGAGCAACGAAGCCTGCGCGCCGCAACTAGTGAGCCCAGGGGCAGCAGCTACCCAGCCGAGAGCCTAGAGGCTGTGCTCTGCAACAAGAAGCCACTGCAGTGAGAAGCCCTGGCATGTAAAGAATAGCCCCCCCCTCGCCACAACTAGAGAAAGCCTGTGTGCAGCAGCAAAGATTCAGCACAGCCAAAAATAAACAGATAAATGTGAAAAATAAAAAAGCCATTAAAAAGAAGTGAAACAATTAACTTCATAAATTTAACAGAGACTAACACGATCTCAATAAAAATATCTGACAGGGACATACGTACATGTCTCTCTCTCTATATATATATATATATGTTTGTACGTATTTTTTAAACTAGACAAGCTGATTCTAAAGTTGATGAAATTTTAAACAACAACCAGAAATTTTCTGAAAAGAACAATGAAGAAAAACTAACCCTAATAGATAGTAAATCAGATTATACTGCAATAATTAAAACAATTTCCTACTAACAAATATACATGGATGTATATTTATACATATGTATAACAAATCAGTGGCACAGAAGAAAATGCCAAATACACATAATACATTCAAGAATTTATTATACCACTAAAGACTTCAAAGCCAGAGGTGGGGTGGGCACTCTCTAGTTATTTGTATTAGAACTGGGTAGCATATGGGGAAAACATTGTTAGGACCCTCTATGTTATTCCTTCCACCAAAATGAATTCTGAATAGAAGATTTAAACACAAAAAGTTAAATAGTAAAAGTACTAGAAGAAATTTTTTAAACCATCTCTTGTTAGGAAAGTCCTGTCTAAGCATGACTCAAAACCCAGAAATCCCATTTTTACACAAACTAATAAAAAGTTTTAAAAGTCTGCAGGGCCAGCCCCAAAGGATTATCCTCCCCCTGTCACGTTCTGTGTGCTCAGTCATGTCTGACTCTTTGTGACCCCGTGGACTGTAGCCCTCCAGGCTCCTCTGTCCCTGGGATTCTCCATGCAAGAGTACTGGAGTGGGTTGCCATGCCCTCCTCCAGGGGATCGTCCCGACATAGGGATTGAACCCGTGTCTCTTACGTCTCCTATGTTGTAGGAGGATTCTTTACCCACTCAGCCTCCTGGGAAGCCCTCCCCCTCTCATAAACAACTCTAAAACTAAGCAGAATATACAAAACAATTGCCTGTACAAATTGGGCAGTGCAGCACAGAGCTGCAATCCTTGAGAGAAGGGAAGTTCCTGAGATGAAATCTCACCACAGCTTTCTTTGGAAAAAGGAGCACTTTTCAGATTGCTGAGTGAAGATGTATAGCTTACATAGAAAGCAGCAGTCTGGCTAACTGGAGGAAAGGGAGATCAGAGTTCAAGGATGCTAGGGTATTTTGGACTTGTGTGACAAGGCACAGGAGGGGAAGGAGCCACACAGAAATCTCCAAGCAGGATCCTTAGATCCTTGACCAAATCCTAAACTGCGCAGGCACACAATGAGACCCTATGAAGTGTAATGGAAAACCCACTCTAACAAAGCTGAAAACCAAGCCTTGATAGGGTCAAAGGTGATCAGCCAGCTGGTGATTTAACTGTCTGTAAGAACAAAACTCAATATTCTTTACAGAAATGATATATCTGGAATTTTTACATGTTATCCACAAAGCTCAGCATACAATTCAAATTACTAGCCCTGTGAAATAGGAGCACACTGTTAATAAAAGTAGATCCATATATGACCCAGATGTTGGAATTAGCAGATATATATAGGTGTGATAGGATTTTTAAATGTGTTAAAGAATCGAGAGGTAAAACAAGACAATGGGTGAACATTTAAAAAGAGAAAGTGGAAACTCAAAGAACCAAACAGAAGTTTTAGAAATGAAATATAAAAAATGTTGGAAATGAAAAATCCACTGAATGGATTTAATAGCAGACTAGACACAACCCAAGAGAAAAATCAGTGACTAAGGACTGGTAAGCAGTACGTATCCAACAGAAGCACAGAAATACACAAGAATTAAAAATAAAAATCACAAGAGAAAAGAGAAAGAAAGAAGGAATGGATTCTAAGAAATGCTAACCGGAGTCCTAAAAGGAGAAGAGAGAGAGAAGACAGGGCAGAAAAATATCTTAAGACAGAGTGTTGTGCAGTCGCTCAGCCGTGTCTGACCCTTTGCCACCCGACGGGCTGCAGCACCCCGGGTCTCCCTGCCTTTCACCATCTCCCGAGGCTTGCTCAGACTCATGTCCATTGAGTCAGTGATGCCACCCACCAGGCTTCCCTGTTGGCTCAGACGGTAAAAATTTGCCTGCACTGCAGGGGACCCAGGTTCTATCCCTGGGTCTGGAAGATCCCCTAGAGAAGGGAATGGCTGCTCAATCCAGTATTTTGGTGCTTCTCGAGTAGCTCAAACAGTAAGAGAAAACAGACAGTAATTTATTAAAGTTGACTGAAGATCTCAAAACAGATTCAAGAAGCTTAGCAAACCCCAAACAGGATTAATACAAAGAAGACCACACCTAAGCACATGAAACTAATGGAAATTTTAAAAAAAGAGAAAATCTCAAAGGCAGCTAAAGGATGAATACATTCATGGGAATGGCAGCGATCGTGACAGATGAATTCATTAGAAGCAGTAAAAGGCAGAAGAAAGTGGACTGACACTATCAATTGAATATTTTATATCCAACAACAACATCTGTCAAAATGAAGGCAAAATAAAGAACACTTCATGCAAAGATGAGAGAATTTGTGACCACCACATCCTTGGTGCAAGAGATATTAAAAGAAGTTGTTCAGGGACTTCCCTGATGGTCCAGTGGCTAAGACTCCATGTTCCCAAGGCAGGGGCCCAGGTTAGATCCCTGGTCAGGGAACCAGATCACACATGCCGCAGCTAAGAAGTTCGCATGCCACAGTGAAGATCCCTCATGCTGCAACTGAGACCTAGTACAGCCAAATAAATAAATTTTTTAAAATCTAAAAAAAGAAAAAGTTGTTCATGCTTAAAGAAAAATGATCCTATGTGGAAGCCCAAATCTACAGAACAGAATGAGAAACAATCCAAAGAACTAATTTTTACAAATGTTTTTCTCCCACTCATCTCAGCTGGGAAAGGAAAGGATGAGAAATTTTTACCCTCTTCTCTCAACTGGGTACTACAGAGAGATCTGGAAGAGTGGACTTTGGTAAGAATTTTTATCCTCCACTGGCTTCTGCCAGTTCACTCAGGATCCCATCTTCAGGCTCCAGGGCAAGTAGAGCATCCCAGAGGGTCCCATCTGAGTCACCAGGAACTGAAGGGGAGAAAACTATAATTTCCCCCCCATCCTTCTGAGTTCTTGACTGAGACCTCTGTAATAAAAGGCAGAGGCATTTCCTTGGTGGTCCAGTGGTTAAGAATCTGTCTTGCAATGCAGGGGATGAGGGTTTGATCCCTGGTTGGGGCACTAAGATCCCCATGTGCCTCAGGGCAACTAAGCCCACGTGCCGCAACACAAGTTCCAACGCAGCCAAATAAATAAATATTTTTTAAAAAGACAGATTAACAACAGAAAAATGAATAGACATTTATTAACATATCCACCTCATGTAAACGGGAGATACTGAGGGGGAAAATGAGTTAACACTCAAAGTGGCCTGAATCACCAGCTTAAATACTATCCTCAACTAAAGACAAAAGAAAGATGTGATGAAATCAGTTGTGGGGAGGTTACCAGCGTAATTAACAAGGGGAAGAGAGGGAGACACCTTTACAAATAGAGATTTCCTTTAAAAATGTAAATTCCCTTCACAAAAGGGTAACTTCTGCTCTGTTTTTAAAGCTTCTCATGAATCTGCCATTATCTCAAAATAATCTTATGTCGAAGAAACATTATTTTGGGGTGGCATATTCTGTTACCCTTCCCTACTTTTGGGACTTCCCTGGTGACTCAGATGGTAGAGACTCAGCATGCAGTGCAGTAGACCCCGGTTAGATCCCTGGGTTGGGAAGATCCCTGGAGAAGGGAACGGCAACCTGCTCCAGTATTCTTGCCTGGAGAATTCTATGAACAGAGAGGAGCCTGGTGGGATACAGTCCATGGGGTCGAAAAGAGTCAGGCACGACTGAGTGAGTACCACTTTCAGTACTTTTGGATGGAATAATTAAAAACTAAGAAATAGGCCTTTTTAAAAAAATGAGGAATACCAAATACTATACCATCTTTTCCTCAACTTCCAGGCATGTTTCTATTTCCTAGCAGCCAGGCCCAGCTCTGAGATTCTTGCAGTTTCATTAGGTTTTCAGTTCAGTTCAGTTCAGTCGCTCAGTCGTGTCCGACTCTTTGCGACCCCATGAATCGCAGCACACTAGGCCTCCCTGTCCGTCACCAACTCCCGGAGTTCACTCAGATTCACATCCATTGAGTCAGTGATGCCATCCAGCCATCTCATCCTCTGTTGTCCCCTTCTCCTGCCCCCAATCCCTCCCAGCATCAGTCTTTTCCAGTGAGTCAGCTCTTCGCATGAGGTGGCCAAAGTACTGGAGTTTCAGCTTTAGCATCATTCCTTCCAAAGAAATCCCAGGGCTGATCTCCTTCAGAATAGACTGGTTGGATCTCCTTGCAGTCCAAGGGACTTTCAAGAGTTAGGAGTCCCTTTTCCCCAAAACTAGAAACAACAAACTGCCCATTGACTGAAGAATAGATAAACAAAATATGGTCTCTCCATGCAACGGAATATAATTCAATCATAAAAAGGGATGAAACATTGAAATATGCTACAACATTGATGGGCTATGAAAACATTAAGTGAAAGAAGTGTAAAAATTAAAACAGAAACCTCATTTAAAATGGAGTCAGGAAGCCAGAAGGGGAGTTCTTACATCCCACGACTAGAAATCAATTTGAGACACAATAGGAAGAGATGTAACCTGCGTTTCCATGGTACTACTTTACTACCCTAGCAGGAGGAAGGAAGATTTTCTCCTCACCTAGCAACTGCCCAGCTAATGAGAGACTGTCACAATTCAGCCAGTGAAAAGCCACTATACTTCAAACTTGCGGTTTCCTCCGATGGGTTCTCTGTTTATAACACCTTCTCTCAACTCTCCTTTCTCCTCTATCAAAGAACCTACCTCTCTTCTGTTCCATATATTTGCCGGTGGTTTGTCATAGATGGCATGTCCTGATTTGCCATTCTTTGCTATTCCCAAATAAACCTATCTTCCTGGTAAAAGTAACTGGCTGTTTTATTGTTTTAGGGCAACAGAAGCCAGACACAGTGCCACATGTTACGTAATTCTGCATACATGAAATGTCCAGGATAGATCAATTGAAAGGGACAGAAAGGAGACTTGTGGTTGTCAGGCATGAGAAGGATGGCGGGATGAGCAGGGGATGGGTGGGTGGCGATGGGTATGGAGTTTCTTTCGGGGGTGTTGAAAGTGTTCGGAATCACTGGTGATGGTTGTACAACCTTGTGAATACACCAAATGCCACTGGACTGTACACTTTAAACATAAACTTCATATTCTGTGAATTATATCTCAACTCTTGTAGAAAGACCAGTAGCAGAAGGAAAGTGCTGAAAACGATACTTTGGTTTCATGATAAAACAAGGGATTAAAAAAAAAAAAAAGGAAATCTCTTTCAGTTTCTGCACACTTCCTTCGTCTCCTCATCCATCCACCCAGAGAATTTTGTGTCTGTTTCCACCCAGTAAAAGGCCTGTGTCTGCCTTTTAATTTGGGGCCTTGGAGCCTGGCAGGTAAATCAGAAATGGGCCCCAAGTAAAAGGAGAGGAGTCCCGTAGCCCCCCTGGGATCTGAGCCTCCCACAGTCCATGACTCACTTAACCGAGTAACAGCCTTCCTTCCTGTTTATCATCTGGGAGAAAAAATAAAATGGCACTTTTCTTTTTCCGACAATAATTTATATAAGCCAACTTTGCAAACAATGGTTTCCTTAGCAACCTCTGACCCATTCTCTTCAGACACGAATTCTCTCCAGTTGGACTGTCCTTTTTCCAGCGAATCTAAGTTTATCTCTAAATCTCACTTAAAACAGAAAAGTTGAGGTTTTCACATATGGGCAAAGCATCAGCAGGAATGCCCAGGGCTGAGGGCTGAAGGCCAAGAAAACAAGAAGTAATGTTTTAGTTTATCTTTCCATGCTATTGTGAATTCTAACAGTGATGATTTGCTTTCAAAGTTCATCAATTTGGCATCTGATAGCAGTAAAAATTAAAAAGAAAAAAACAAAACGCATAATCCAAAATCACAGACAGGACAAATTAGGGAAAAATGGTTTTAGAAAATGTTGACTTGGGGAGTGACAACTGTAATGCATTGTTACCTGATTTTCCTTTGAACCCCGTGACAAGATGATCAGACCAGGGACCTCCCTTTCTAGAGAAAGACGCTGCCTGGAGCCCTGTCCCCCACCCCACCCCACCCCCGCATGGCGCACACAGCCTACCTCTCAGCTCTGCTCATCTCACCAGGTTTCCCCAACCAACAGAAGAGCTGTGCTCACTCGCCCAAAGGGTGTGTGCGCTTCTGATTCAGTCACTAAGTTGTGTCTGACTCCTTTGTAGCCCACCAGGCTCCTCTGTCCAGGGGATTTCCCAGTCAAGAATACTGGAGTTGGTTGCCATTTCCGACTCCAAAGGATCCTCCCAACCCAGGGATCAAACCTGTGTCTCGAATCTCCTGCATCGGCAGGCGGATTTACCACTAGTGCCAAGTGTGTGCTAAGTCGCTCCAGTTGTGCCTGACTCTTTGCGACCCCATGGATGGTAGCCCGCCAGTCTCCTCTGTCCACAGGGACTCTCCAGGCAAGAAGACTGGAGTGGGTTGCCATGCCCTCCTCCAGGGGGATCTTCCCGACCCAGGGATCGAACCTGTGTCTCTTATGTCTCCTGCACTGGTAGGTGGGTTCTTTACCACTAGCACCACCTAGGAAGGCCCCTAGTGCCAAGTAGAGTGACCAAATTCATTCATGTGCTGTGGACCAGCTGCCTGCCTCGTGCTCTCTCTCTCCAGACCAGGGCCGGTTTCATGAGCAAGCAAAGCATACAGCCTGGGCCCTGTGCTCAGATGCCCACTCTCCACACTTTCCTGTGTGCTCTGAGTCCCCGTCTTAAATCTTAATTTTTGAATGAGGGGCCCTGCATTTTCATTGCATACTGGGACCCCCACTTTATGTAGCAGGTCCTGCTAGAGAGTCCTTTAATGCGGATGCTCGGGTGACTGGCGCAGATCAGAGTTAACACAAAACAAGGGGCTGGCCAGCCATGGAGCCCCTCCCAGCAAGGAGACCCATCCCTGACTCTAGATTCAACTGACTTGGTGCCCCTTCCTACTGGAGCCTTAAACAGCCGGGTAACTGACCCCCCCAAGACTATTTTGAGATTGACAGCCCACTTCTGCAAGAGCAGATCTGTTTCACATAACTGCGGCATTAACAGTAACAAGAGGCGGGGAAAAACAAGGGACTTCCCTGGCTGTCCAGAGGTTATGACTCTCTGCTCCCACTGCAGGGGGCATGGGTTCCCTCCCTGGTCTGGGAATTAAGATTTTGCAAGGCCACGTGGTACATCCAAAAACAAAATAGCAAGAGGGGCCAGTGCCAGAGGACCAGGACCTGTTGCACGTGTTCTTTGTTAAAAATTCCTGGGCGCACAGGACCCAGTCTGCCCTTACTGTGTTACTCAGAGGGGTCTGTCCTGAGCAGAACAAGACCCGACCAACACCTTTTGCAGTGACGGGGCACCTCCCAGGGTGTGCAGAGGCGGTGTCCGCAGGGTGACCAGCAGCACCCGGCAGCTGGCCAGCTGTGCCTCAGTGGCCTTGGTGGCTCAACCCCACAACCCAGCCCAGTCACTACCCTGGGCTCCATCCATTCCCTGCTGTGCACCGGGATCTGAAAGGCCCTTCCTTTCCCGCGAAGCCTCTTCTGGGGTTTCGGGAAGGAAGTGAAGACAGAGAGAGGAAACCGCAAACCCTTATAACTCTAATAGCAGCGTCGCTTTTTGGTCCACGGCCCTCTCCTGGGGACACGCTGGTGCAGTTGGGGCAGGGGGTTGCAGAGGATGGGGGGTTGGGGGCTGCACCTGCTACATTTCATCCTGAAACCATCCCCTGGGGAGGGGAGGGTGTCATTCTCCCATTTTATAAGCAACACCGTAGCAGCTCTGCAAGATGAGGCCCAGGTGCTGAGAGGCCAGCGAAGCCAGGACAGGGGCAAGCGGGGTCTCTCTGACCTGGGTCAGTCGTTTGTTTCTGCCGCGCTCGGACCAGAGGGGCCGTGGTGCCCATCTGGGTTGTGGGTCACTCTGCTGGCGGAGGCTCCCCTCTCAAGGACACCAGTGGGGCCAGGGCTGAGCCAGATCATCAGTCCCTGGGAACATTCTCTTACAGAGAAACCCAATGGGGAAGTGTCTGTGGGACCATCTATCACCTTCTCTATCTCTGAAAAGCCAAGCTCTGCGCTTACAATCAAAAAGCCTCATGGGCTTCTCAGCTCAGAGATGACTTAACAGTTGGCAGTTTCCTTTTCCCGTTTGGGTCCCAAACTCTGCCTCCAGAATTTTCAAAGTGTTAGTCACTCAGTCTTGTCTGACTCTTTGTGACCCCATGGACTGTAGCCCACCAGGCTCCTCTGTCCTTGGGATTCTCCAGGCAAGAAGATTGGAGTGGGTTGCCATGTCCTTTTCCAGGGGCTCTTCCCAACCCAGAGATTGAACCCGGGTCTCCCGCATTGCAGGCAGACCCTTTTCCAACTGAGCCACCGGGGAAACCCAAAGACTAACTTTAAAGCCAGAATGAACACCTACTCTCTGCTATGCCCAACACCTGTCTCTTGGAGCCTGCCTGGAACGCTGGTGACCCACTGGCTCTCTTGTCCCCCAGACCGAGCTGGCAATAGCCGCAGGACCCTCAGATGCTAGCATGAGAACTTTGCCCGCTGTGATAACCACCCTGGGAGCCGATTACTCCCTGCTTAAACCTTCTGGGAACACTTACAGCCTGAGCACTGCAGAAAGGATTTAGGCAAGAGAAGAGGCATGTTTTTCCAATTAGTTATAAACCACCCATGTTGGAACATTTGCAAACCTGGCCGCTCGCTTCCACATTATCCAAGATACATCCTTCTTTCTTTCTCATTAGTATGTTCACAAGGTTTTTAAGCTGACTTGGTGCTCAAGGCCCATAACCATGAAATAGACAGGATGCTCGTGGCAAAATGCCTACACCAGAATACCAAGGTCCAAAGTCTCATCCTCCGTGAGCCGGGTAAGGAGGGAAGAGATGGAAATTAACCTCTACCTACAAGCATTCCCCACCTCGGGCGAGTAACACCCTTCAGTGCGTGCAATTACCTTTGTTTTAGATTTGGATATACATTTTACTACACACATATGTTTCTGAAGAAGATTTCCCTGGCTGACATTTCTCACCCCCTGCCAAGTTTGGTCTAGCCTGCCAAGGAGAGGAGACCAAGATCCCAAGCCATGAGGTCATTCTCCTTAAAGGGCCTTGTTGGAAAGGCAGGGAATGTGGGGAGAGCAGGGGAAATGCCATTCTCACGCCTACAAAGTGGGTCTCGCAATGGGCAGGGCAGCTCTGAGAGCAGGAAGTGAGAACAGCAGGAAATGTGTGTGATCATGGCCAGAGTGTCAGTGTCAGATATGGGCATGTCCATCAGATATGAGCTAAAAAGGTCAGTCTGACTCCTGTTTTGCAGATGAGGAAACAGAGGCTAGGAGAGGTTGAGGGTCCCAGGCCACACACACCTTGAGCGGTGGTGGAGCTGGGCTCTGAAACCATACGGGGGAACCACTGACTGAAACTGCCTGCCCTGGCCAGGCCCCCTATTGACCACGGGCGTGAGTTATCTTAGACAGGGGGTCCTGGTAAGGAATGCAGAACTAACAAGCTACCACCAACCAGAAGAATTCAAAGAAGGTCACAAGGAGAGAGCAGATGCAAGTCCATGTCCTGCCAGCCTCCCAGAATCCTTCTCAGCTGAGTGAAGCACATGCCACCAGGAAGGACCCTGAGCCAGAGTCATTGGCCAGAGACAGCCTGGGAACTAACCCAATTACCATACAGCTCAAGACTGTGAGCCACGTGGCAAAGCAGTTCTCCTGGGTTCCCTGACCCTCCTGCTCTCTGCCCGGGGCGCCGCTTCCCAATAAATTCTCTTGCTTTGCCAGCGCACGTGTGTCCTTGGACAATTCATTCCCAAGTGTTAGACAAGAGTCCACTCTCAGGCCCTGGAAGGGGATCCCCCTTCCTGCCATAAAACCATGTTGTCTGTCTTTAGAACCTGATTTAGCTTGTAAGCTGTTGCATTTGGAGGGTCCTTGTGATGGACAGAATTCTAAAGATGCCCAGTCCCAAGAATCCCACCCTCAGTGTGCACATATCTTCTCCCAGTCATCCAATCCAATGCTAATCTAGGTGTGGCTGTGAAGGGAATCTGGAGAGGTAATGAAAGTCTCAAATCAGTTGACCTTGAGACGGATGGGCCTGACCTTATTGTACGAACCCTTTAAAGTGGAGCCATGAGGACAAATGAGATCAGACTGGAAGCATGAGAAGAATCTGACACTGTTTGGGGCTTGAAGAATGGAAGGGGGTGCACGGCAAAGGATGAGGATGGCTCAGGAGCTAAGAGCAGGCCCTGACTCACAACCAGGAAGGAGATGGGGATCTCATCCTGCAAACACAAGGAACTGGGTTCTGCCAAGAACCTGAGTGAGCTTGGAAATGGCTTCTTCCCACAGCCTTCTGAAAAGACCTCAGCCAGGTGATCTGGTGGCAAAGACTCCGTGCTCCCAACACAGGGGGCCCTGGTTTGATTCCTGGTCAGAGAAACAGATCCTGTGCTAAGTCCCTCAGTGGTGTCCGACTCTTCACAACCCTATAGACTGTGGCCCAGCAGGCTCCTCTGTCCATGGGGACTCTCCAGGCAAGAATACTGGAGTGGGTTGCCATGCCCTCCTCTAGGGTATCTTCACGACCCAGGGACTGAACCTGTATATCTTACATCTCCTGAATTGTAGGATTCTTTACCCGCTCTGCCACCTGGGAAGCCCAACAAGATCCCACATGCTGCAACTAAGACTCAGCACAGCCAAATAAATAAATATTAAAAAAAAAAAAAAAAGGACCTCAGCCAGCCAACACCCTGACTTCAGCCTGGGCAGAAAACCAACCGTGCCGAGTCAGACAAGCTGCTGAGTCTCTTAGGAGCCACTGCGGCCCTTGCACGTGGTCTGAATAACAGTCCCAGCTGCCACAGCCGCCAAAGACCCCACATCCTCAGTGCCTCTCCGGGCCTCTGAGCTGCCCCTTCCAGCTTCCATGGGCCCTTAGAGCACCGTTCTTCTTGGCCAGAACCAGGTAAGTGGGGTGAGAAGAGGACTGCCCTTGAAACTAGAAGATGCTGTGCAAGTCTTGAGCCTCTCGGGTGCCTCATCTGCTTTAACTGCTGACCTCAGCGTAAGACAGACAGCCTACATCTGTGCCGCCCAAGACCAACTGTAGCCACTAGCCGCAGACGGCTGTTAAAATTCAAATGCATGAAAATTAAGTAGAATTAAAAATTCAGTTGGGTGAGTTGGCTTGCTGGATAAAAATACAGGCTGCCCAGTAAAATTTGAATTGTCAGACAAATAGATCATTTTTTAGTATAACTGAGCCCCAAATCCTGCATGGGATATACTTACACTGAAAGAAGGTTTTGTTTCTCATTCAAATTTAACTCGGCAGTCTTTTCTTTTTTTCAAACTAATTATGTCAGAAGTTTTAGATCTACAGAAAAATCACGACAACAGCAGAGTTCCCACATACTTCACAGCCAGTTCCCTCCCTTATCACTTCTTACATTTATATGCCACATTTATTGCAATGAGTGCGCCTCTGTTAATGTTATTATTAACTAAAGTGCATAGTCTGTTCAGACCGCCTTAATTTTTTCCAAGCGTCTTTTTTCACTGTGCCACAATCCCATGACCCCCTGTTACGCTGAGTCATCAGGCCTCCTTAGGTTCCCCCCAGATTTAAGTAGCAACACGTGGTGTTGCTTGCCCTGGCCATGATGATTTCTCAAGCTTTTCTTGTTGTTGTTTTTTTTTTTTTGATGACCTGGACAGTTTTGAAAAATGCTTTGCAGAATGTCCCTCAACTGGGATTTGTCTGATGTTTTTCTCATGAGTTATACTGGGGGTTATAGGTTTGGGGGAGGAAGGTCACAGAGGTTGAGGGCAGAGTTCAACACAGAGCAAGGGCACGTGCTTGAGGTTTTTTCTTTTGGGAGGGGGGTTTGCTGCATCTTGCAGTGTGTGGGGATCTTAGTTCCCCAACCAGGGATCGAACCCACGCCCCCTGCAATGGAAGCACGGAATCCTAACCACTGGACCGCCAGGGAAGTACCAAAGAGCGCGTGCTTTCAACGTGACTTACCACAGCTGATGCGGAGCTTGCCCCCGGGGTCGGGGTGTGCTTGTCAGGTTTCTCCACCTCCTATACCCTCCCCCTTGCCATGGCGTCACCACGCACCACCCATGCTTAAGGAGTGGGAGGCATCCTGTACTTTCGTGTATTAAATTTGGCAGCCCTATCCGTGGCACCCGGCACATGTCAGGTGCTCCACAGCTACTGGAGGCTAGTGGCTGCCACAGCAGACAGCCATCGAGTCAAAGCACCCAGGCCGTCCAAACACAGGCTGTTCACATACCACCCCCACTGTTGTTCGCTTAACATTTTCCTTTAATTAAGCTCACTTTTAAAAAAAGCTGCATGCTCCAGAGCTCGCTTGTGGCAACTACTGAGCTACATGCTAGAGCCCGTGCTCCGCAACAAGAGAAGCCACTGCAATGGGAAGCCCCCACTCGCTGCAACTAGAGAAGAGCCTGCATTGTGCCACAGTGAAGACCCAGCACAGCCAAAAACTTAAAAAAAAAAAAAATTTTTTTTTAAAAGGAAACCGGATATCAGTGCCCTAAGATTCCGTTGGTGGCAGCCCAGGACATCCAAGAACACCTGGAGGTGGCCGGCCCGTTTCCTCCCTGTTGCTTTCTCCATCCTGGTTCTCCTCCTCCTCAGGGAAGCAGGAGGGTGAGTGGCCCCCTTGGCTCTGGTCCTATGAGCTTCGGAGTTCTTCACTCGGCCTTCCTCTGGCCAAGGCCCAATTCCTCTGGATGTCAGGATATCCATCCGAGGAGGCAAAGGGCCCAGGGTCAACGAGTGCCGGGGAAGCTCTGACTTCCGCCAGGTACCTCCAGGCCCGGAAGCTGGAGGTCTGCAGCCACTGCGCCTGGTTGGTTACAAGACTCACTTGGAGAACTTTCTAAAGCTATTTTACCGAGCCCTGGCCACGTGGATGCAAATGAAAGATGTGGGTAGACCGATATTCACAGCAGCAATATTTACAACAGCCAAGACATGGAATCAACTTAAATGTCCATTGATAGTTGAATGGGAAAAGGTATCATATGTGCATATATATATGTATATATATTGTGAAGTCACTCAGTCGTGTCTAACTCTTTGCGACCCCATGGACTGTAGCCTACCAGCCTCCTCCGTCTATGGGATTCTCCAGGCAAGAATACTTGAGTGGGTTGCCATTTCCTTCTCCAGGAGATCTTCCCGACCCAGGGATTGAACCCAGGTCTCCCACGTTGCAGGCAGACTCTTTACCGTCTGAGCCACCAGGGAAGTCATCTATATACATATTACTCAGCCATAAAAAGGAATGAAATAATGGCATTTGCAGCAACATGGATAAACCTAGAGACGATCATGCTAAGTGAAGGAAGTCAGAAAGAGAGAAAAATACCAGATGACATCACTTACATGCGGAATCTAAAATATGAACCTGTCTCCGAAAAAGATCGATAGACATTGAGAACAGACTTGCGGTTGCCAAGAGGAGAGTTGGGGACAAACGGATTGGGAGTTGGGGGTAAGCAGATGGAAACTATTAGATGCCGAATGGATCAACAGCCAGGCCCCACTGTATACGCGGAACTAGATTCAATATCCTATGATAAAACCTGATTGTATTTGTGTATAACTGAGTCACCTTGCTGGATAGCAGGAATTAACACAATATGTAAATCAACTATACTTCGATTGAGTAAATAAATGAACAATGATGATGTGGGTGGAAACGAAGTTAAAAGCAGCCCCTTGGGGCTGATCACCAGCCATTTCAGACAGTCTCCTGAGGCTGCCGTGCTGAGGCCCAGGCTGGGCGGCTCTCTGAGAGAGTCGGCCCTAAAGACCCCAGGGCAAGGCAGGGCACTCCCTGTTTGAGGCAACTCCTTTTCCTCTTCCCTTCTTGTGGAGGCGAAGCTTAGTATTTTACTTCCAGGCGCTAGAGCCTGATTCTTCCTTCTTTATTCTTCTGTATCTTTCTTGCATATCACATCTCAGGTCCCTGGGATCAGGCCCAGAGCTAGACTGCCTCCCCTCTGAGTTGCACCCATTGTATTTGGGGGAGATTAACTCGTTTGTTAATTTATTTGGAAAACTCAGCAGTGGCCACATGACTGGAAGAGGTCAGTTTTCATTCCAACCCCAAAGAAAGGCAGTGCCAAAGAATGCTCAAACTACCACACAATTGCACACATCTCACATGCTAGTAAAGTAATGCTCAAAATTCTCCAAGCCAGGCTTCAGCAATACGTGAACCGTGAACTTCCAGATGTTCAAGGTGGTTTTAGAAAAGGCAGAGGAACCAGAGATCAAATTGCCAACATCCGCTGGATCATGGAAAAGCAAGAGTTCCAGAAAAACATATATTTCTGCTTTATTGACTATGCCAAAGCCTTTGACTGTGTGGATCCCAATAAACTGTGGAAAATTCTGAGAGAGATGGGAATACCAGACCACCTGACTGGCCTCTTGAGAAACCTATATGCAGGTCAGGAAGCAACAGTTAGAACTGGACATGGAACAACAGTCGGGTTCCAAATATGAAAAGGAGTACGTCAAGGCTGTATATTTAACTTGCCTTATTTAAACAAGGCTGCTTATCTAACTTATATGCAGAGTACATCATGAGAAACACTGGGCTGGAAGAAGCACAAGCTGGAATCAAGATTGCCGGGATAAATATCAATAACCTCAGATATGCAGATGACACCACCCTTATGGCAGAAAGTAAAAAGGAACTAAAAGGCCTGTTGATGAAAGTGTAAGAGGAGAGCGAAAAAGTTGGCTTAAAGCTCCACATTCAGAAAACGAAGATCATGGCATCCAGTCCCATCACTTCATGGGAAATAGATGGGGAAACCGTGGAAACAGTGTCAGACTTTATTTTGGGGGGCTCCAAAATCACTTCAGATGGTGATTGCAGCCATGAAATTAAAAGACGCTTACTCCTTGGAAGGAAAGTTATGACCAACCTAGACAGCATATTCAAAAGCAGAGACATTACTTTGCCAACAAAGGTCCATCTAGTCAAGGCTATGGTTTTTCCAGTAGTCATGTTTGGATGTGAGAGTTGGACTGTGAAGAAAGCTGAATGCCAAAGAATTGATGCATTTGAACTGTGGTGTTGGAGAAGACTCTTGAGAGTCCCTTGGACTGCAAGGAGATCCAACCAGTCCATTCTAAAGATCAGTCCTGGGTGTTCATTGGAGGGACTGATGCTAAAGCTGAAACTCCAATACTTTGGCCACCTCATGTGAACAGTTGACTCACTGGAAAAGACTCTGATGCTGGGATGGATTGGGGGCAGGAGGAGAAGGGGACGACAGAGGATGAGATGGTTGGACAGCATCACCGACTCGATGGACATGAGTTTGAGTGAACTCCGGGAGTTCGTGATGGACGAGGCCTGGTGTGCTGCGATTCATGGCGCCTCAGTCAGACATGACTGAGCAACTGAACTGAACTTGTTTGTTGGGATCCACGGGCTCACAGATGGAGAGGAATCGCTTTGGGGATGAATTCCACCCAGACCCACCCCCCCGCCCCCCACCAGCCAGACGCAGATGATTTAGATAATGACATTTAGCCGAGATGTGAGACTGAGTTGTGCTCTTTATGGGATGGGGCTTCCCAGGTGGCGCTAGTGGTAAAGAACCTGCCTGCCAATGTAGGAGACGAAAGAGATGAAAGTTCAATCCCTGTCAGGAAGAGCCCCTGGAGGAGGACATAGCAACCCACTCCAGTATTCTTCCCTGGAGAACCCCATGGATGGAGGAGTCTGGCAGGCTACAGTCATAGGGTTGCAAAGAGTCAGACATTACTGAAATGACTTAGCCTGCACGCACGTAAATGGGATGAGACCTTCGGAGCCTTGGAACCAGATGAGTGTATTTTGCATTTGGGACAGACCTGCATCTTTAGGGGTCAGAGAGCACTGGATAGGCTGAAGGCCTTGTGCCAAAGGTGTCTACATTCTAGTCCCTGGAACCTGTAAATATGTTACCTTACACGGCAAAGGAGGCTTTGTAGGTGTGATTAGAAACAGGGAGATTACCTAGTGAGCCTAATCTAGTCACGGGAGTCCTTAAGAGCCGGGAAACTTCTTGGGCGGTAAGAAGGAGCAATGATGGGGAGGGAGAGACAACCACGAGACTTTTCATGTCCTTGGAGCCTGGACCTTCTCAGGAAGCGCTTGGTGACGGACCAGTGAAGCAAGTATTTTTTTTGAGCACCTGGATTCTCTAACGGCCATGCAGACAAGTGGCTTCACCTCTCTGACCCCAAACTCTCCTTTTCTACAGATGACAGAAACAAGGCTCAGAGAGGTGAAGCAACTCACCTAAGGTCACCCAGTAAATAAAGAGCAGGGCTGAGATTCAGAAGTGGGACCGCGAGAACCCACCTGGTTGCCAAACCCTACGCCGCCCCCATATCCCGCCGCTGTTAGGGCTTGGCCCTAGTGGGTGAAACTCCCCGGGGTGGAAAGCCAGGAAGCTTATGGCCAGGTGTGTTCCTTTGTTTCCTTCCCTGGCTTTCCATCCTGGTCGCCGGCTGGCAGACCGTTTCCGACGGAACAGGGCAGTTCTGCGGGGGACCGACCAGCAGGGGGCGCCAGCACCCAAATGTAAAGACCCAGCGGTCCCAGAGGGTCTGATTTTCTCAGAATGGAGGTCCTGGCCCCCTCCCCCACAGAGAGGCACGGCCACCCAACTGGCCCGTCTCGGCCACCGCCTGCTGGCCACATGTCCTTGGGCAGAGAGCTCCATCTCCTTGGCAGCAGTTTTTCCGGGACGGGGCGGGGCGGGGAGGGGCGGGGCGGGGCGGGGAGGGGAGGGGAGGGGAAGCCCCTCCCTGGGGCCGTTGACACTTGAAATAAAATAACAGGCTCCTAACCCTTGCTTGAATTTGCATTCTTTATCAGGAGATGCTTAATGGTTCTTGCAGGACTATCATTTCAGATTCTGCCCAAACCACATGAATCTTTTATTTTGACTCAGCTGTCTCTCTCCTTTTGCTCCAGTCTCCTTTCTCACCAAGTCTTCCCTATTTGTACTTCAGTAGGCTCTCCTACGTTCTGGCCCATGCCCTCGGGCTGATTATAAATTACCCGAGCCGGTTTGATTCAAGAGGCAGCCTGCAAGGGGGCTCCTTGCGTGTGGGGAGCTCTTGAGGGCTGAGTGTCAATTCAGAACACGGTGTCTTTGCATGTCTATTTCCTCCGTCTTCCTACCTGAAAAACCAGCCTTTCATGGAACACGCACTGACTGCCCGTGTGTGTTGTGCATGGACAGACGGATACCTAAGACACAGTCACATCACTGGAGGCCCCTTCGATGGGGACAGAGATACTGACAGACCTTTTGGAGCAATTTCTGTGCCTGTCTGTAGATCTGTGAGGGGAAAGGGCTTCTATTTGGGTTCCCATGATCTTCTTGGGTCTCATTCACTCTACAGACTGGTCTCCAAGCCCAAAGTCGGACACCCGAGGGCAGGGCCGGGACTGCCCAGGTGTGGCTAAGCCCCTCTCTGCCTCAGCAGGCAGGGACCCCCAAAAGTGGTCCTTTGCACTGGCTCCAAGATGTCTGCTAAATGTAGGTCACTGTGGCCGAAGGTGCGTGTTTCCCTCTTGACGTGACACACAGGGGCAGCTGCTGAGTGAGCCTGGCCTGTGGCTTAGTCCATTAGTCCATTTGGTGACCAACATTTCTCAGGGCCTCGCAGTCACGGCTCGATCCCCGAGGTTGGAAGGCGATTCTGTCCATGGCGTGTCCTCCGGATTCTTTTCCTCCTCACCATTAAATCACATACAGCAGGCCACGAGACAAAATGCTTGACTTTTTTCTTGTGGTCTTTCCTTCTTCCTGCTTCACCTGATGCATAAGAATTTTGTGGTAAAACTACAGCTTTACAAGAATATGCAACAGAAAGATTTAGGGAACTCAGTGATCCAAAACCAGCTAAATGAGCTGGGTTTTTTTTTTTTTTTCTTCTCTCTCTCTCTTCTTTTTTTCTTCTAATGTAAAGCAGTTCCAAGAAAAGTGAAGTCACAGCCCAGGGTGCTTATTTTCAGTTCTTAGAAAAGAGCCAATTTCAAAAGGGAAGCTTTGCAGCCGGAGCACACAGCCTGCCCTTGTCTGGTGAGGGGAGCTTGCTGATAAACCAACTTTGATTTGGCATCAGAAAACTAAAACCCCCAACCGAGATGCGTCTTCATCTGGTGATGTCAAGGAGGAAACAGGAGGCGAAACAGTGAGAGTTCTTAATATTCTGGCAGACCGCAAGAGCTCAGCTAACAGCTAAGACGCCGAGAGGGCCCAGGGCCAGCTCCGAGCCCCTGGGGAGCCATCGGCGTCTGCAGGGACTTGTCGGAAAGACATGGGCACCCTCGTCTCCCCACCTCCCACACTCTTAAGGTAGTTCACTGCCAGGCGGCCCTATTGGCCCAATCAGCGATTTTTCATTCAGGCGTTTGTTACCAGAAGTTAGGTGAGGACGGAGCAGGCAGGATATGGTTCTTAGCAGCCTGGGTTGGTCTTGGAGCAGAAGAGCCGGCTTCAGATAGAAGAGCCTGACCTCAGCAAGGCAGACTTCAGTTTAAGGGCTTAGGGAGGCTACCGTACAACCAGCTCCAGGGTTACTATCGGGAAATCCAGGCTAATTGTGGAACAAACAGTTGGCCCAAGAATCTTAGGATAGAGATGGCGTGGACAACATCAGAATGCAATGTCAGTGTAATCAAAAGCAAATGGTCAACTCTTTCCCAGCCAGGGGGAGCCTAGCGAAACATGCTGACTCTGTCATAGGGTGTCCTGGACGGGCTCCAAGAACAGGAAGAGGACATTGGAAAAAACACTAAGGAAATCTGAATAAAGGGTAGAATGTGGTTAATAACATCTCAGTGTTGGGTCACTAATTGAAACTAATGTGTCATATTTGTGTTGATGTTAATAATAGGGGAGACTGGGCACAGGTAAATGGGAACTCTTTGCACTGTCTTTGAAATTTTTCTGTGGACCTAAAACTATTCTAAAATATATACATATATACATACATATATATATTTTTAAGAGGCAACTGAAGGATTTGAGTATGAACTTATTACCAGCAATAATCATTTGGGGCCTACCAAGTACCAGGCACATGTAAAAGTGATTTACACACTTCCTCACTTATTCCTCACACCAGTGCTGAGAGCTCAGTATAATCTGCATTTTATAGATGAGGAAACTAAAGCACAGAGTAGGTGGGACAGATGAAGTGTTCACATTCAGGTCTACAGGGCTGCAGAGGTCCCGATGAAGCTCAGCAACATTGACCAAACTCTGAACATAAACTGACTCGAAACAAACTTCAGACAGGCAACAAAACCCAGACTGGCAGGAAAAACAATATGCGTTTTCCAATTTCCCCACCTTTAAAAGAAAATGCTAGAGTTAAAAAATATAGTATATCCAGGGACTTCCCTCGGGGTCCAGTGGTTAAGAATCTGCCTTCCAATGCAGGGGACGTGGGTTCGATCCGCGCTGGGGAACAGATTCCACATGTTGTGGGGCAGCTAAGCCCATGTGCAACAACTAAAGAGCCTGCACCCTGCAACTGGAGAAAGTTCTCAGTCCGCCACGAAGAGCCCGCACAGCCAAATATATATGTGTGTGATTACATATATACTTATGCATATGCATATGTGTGTATTTATGTAAATATATATGGGCTTCCCAGGTGGCTCAGTGATAAAGAATCTGCCTGCCAATGCAGGAGCCCTGGGTTTGATCCCTGGCTCAGGAAGTTCTCCTGGAGAAGGAAATGGCAACCCACTCTAGCATTCTTGCCTGGAAAATCCCATGGACAGAGGAACCTGGCAGGCTGCAGTTGGGGTCACAAAAGAGTTGGACACGACTGAGCTCCACACACTGCTGAGGGGAAAGCAAAATGCTGTAGCTGCTTTGGAAAACAGTGCTACAGACTGAATACGCTGTCCCCTCCAAAGGACCACAGGCTGAATGTGCGCCCTCGCCCCGCCCCAAGTTCATAAGTTGAAACCCAGCTCCAGTGTGACGGTTTATGGGGCCTTTGGGAAGTGAACAGGATGGGGTCAGTGCCCTTATAGGAGGCCCCTGGGAAAACCTCAACCTCTGGCATCACACGAGGACACGGGGAGAAGGCCTTGAATCTGCGAGCACCTTGACCCTGGCCTCCAGAACTGGAAAAAGTAAATTTCTGATGTTTTTAAGCACCCCACCCCACCCACCCCGCTGCAGCCTATGGGGCTTTGTTATAGCAGACTGAGGCAGTCTGCCAGTTTCTTACAAGGCTAAGACATAGGCTGACCATATAAACACTAGCTGGGCTCCCAGGCATTTACCCTGGTGTGCTGAAAACGTTATGTCCATGCAAAACCTGTGCATGAGTGTTTACAATAGCCCTATTAATAACTGCCAAAAACTGGAGTCAAACAGGTGTCCATCAACAAGTGAATGGATAAGCAAACCGTGGTACATCCATCCAATGGGGGATCAGTCAGAGTAAAAAGAAATGAGCTACTGAGTTACAAAACTACACAGAGGAACCTTAAATGCATACTGCTAACTTGAAAGAAGCCAGTCAGAAAACGCTACAGACTGCAATTCCAACTATCCGACATTCTGGAAAAGGCCAACTATGAACTATGGAGACAGCAGGAAAATCAGTGGTTGCCAGGGGTTACAGGGCAGGGAAGGACAAACAGTCGGAGCACAGAGGACTTTCAGGGTAACAAAGCTATTCCCTATGATGCTGTAATGATAGATATATTATGCATACTGTATGTCACAAAGACTGACTCTTGATCTCATCGATGGACTTGAGTTAATAATAATGTATCAACGCTGCCTCGTTGATTTTAACAAAGGTATCACACCAATGTAAGATGTTAATAACAGGAAAACTGAGGGCATATAAAGTACCTCACTATAGGTTCTGCTTTTCTTCCCCCATAGAAATCTAAGATGCCTAAAAAAGAAAATCTATATAAAAGAATACAGCATAGGAAACAATTTATTGGTGGTAGAAAATCAACTCCAGCAAAAGTCTATAGCAATGGGGAACAAAACCTGACCCCCTCCCTCCCTTGACATTTACAATCGAAGGAAAAGTGAAGATTGGGTAAGAAGCAGAGAGCAGCCACCCAACATTCAATACAATCACAACCAAACTCCATTCCTGACAGAAAACACCGTGAAGACTCTTATCTAACCAGCAGGCTGCCCCTTGCGGCGTCTCATCAAAAGTTATGAGGCAGGAGTTTAGTTCATGCCTGCAAGTCATTCTTCATCTTGATTTTTGTTTCAACAAGAAGTTCTGAGGGTGTTTCAACATCCCCAGTGGAAGGAAGAAGGGCAGGCATCCACGTCCAGCTCTGCGGAGAAGGGACCTCATGTTTAGGGCTGAGTGGCATCTGAGGCAGGAAGAGGGCAGGAGAGGCCCCAGAGCCTGCAGTCAGAAAATGCTGTTTGACTTGCAGGCTGGATATGGAAGCTGTGGATGGAGGAGACGTGGGGCCATGAGGTCATTCCTTTTTTACGCAGCCTCTTTTCCTGCCCATAACCACGCTTTTCATCTCCACGGGCCGTGACTGAGGTTCAAATTCGGCCTCGTAAAACAGGGCCGCGGTGGTAATGGAAAAAGCATCATCACTTGTAAAACTTGGAAAATGCACCATGAGGTTTCTGTGTGCTTCAGGGAGACAGAATTAACACAGAGAGAGCAAAAAAAAAAAAGAGAGAGAGAGAGAGAACAAAACATCTGCTTTTCATCAGCAAACAGTCAAAGCAAAGGGCAGCAGGGGCTGAGTTCACCAGAGTGTCCCAGCATTTAGCGGTCTTGCATCTGGACTCCTCAGAGCAAAGCTTTCTGATAAACCTTTGAGAAATATATATCGAGTGATGTCTATGAAATCCACATGGTAAGAATGCAAGTTGTTCCAGAACTTCAGTTGTTTTTTTTATCGCCGGTTCCAACATCATCTAAGGAATATATATGCCTGTGTAAATCTTCCACTTCCAGCTCCCACAAGCTTTCGTGGAGGGGATTATCTGAAAGATCTGTCATCTTCACAGCCTGCAGGCAGGGCTCGGGGCTGCAGGCCTGAACCACTCCCATCACCATCACATACTTTCCTGGAAGAAGAAAAGCTGGGTGGTAAAAGTCCACACTGATAGAGAAAATACAAACAAACCAGAGACAGGAGTCCTTGAGAGGGCTTATCTTTATCAGGGAGGCAAACTGGAGACCAAAAAAAAAAAAATGCAGACAGTAAATACCAAAATGCCAAGGTGATTAAAATACTTATATATCAATAGTAAATTCCACATTTAACCTAGAGAATGATAGTAAATTCCACATTTAACCTGGAGAATGACATCCGTATCTACTTTGGCTTCTGGTTTTCAAATGTTAAAATCAGAGCACACTGCATAAAGCTATCCTGCCGAAGAAATGGAAGAGATGCTCATACCAGAGGATGAGTTGTAATTCGACAGTCTGCTCTAAGGCAGGGCCAGAAAGCCCTGAGCTTTTCCCTTCTCCCTGTTCTTGCTCAATTCACAAGCCTGCAACTGGTCTCCATGCACAAGGCTGGTCCTCTTTCTGCACAGACAACTCCCGACAGAGGATGGCTGGATGGCATCACTGACTCAATGGACATGAGTTTGAGCAAACTCTGGGAGATGGTGAAGGACAGGGAAGCCTGGCATGCTGCAGTCCATGGGGTCACAAACAGTGGGGCACGACTGAGAAACTGAACAACAATTCTGACAGTCCTAAAGCAAATATCTAATTCCCCTTCATGTTGCCACAAGAACTGGGCAGTGAAACCGCGTACCTCAGATTGGGACTACGAATCCAGCCAAAACCATGGCCTTCCAACTGAGATCACAGACCTGGTTTCGGGACCTAATGAAGTTCAGGTTCTTGATGTCTTATCGCAGAAAGAATTCAGTGAGAGACAAAGTGATAGGTAAGAAGTGGACTGATTCAGAGAGAAACACACTCCACAGACAAGAGTGCAGGCCATTGCAGAGGGCAAGTGCAACAGCCTCAAAATGGGGCATGGTTAGCTTTTATGGGCTGGGTAATTTCATAGGCCAATGAGTGGGAGGATTATTCCAACTATTTTGGGGAAGGGGGGGAGAATTCCAGGGGTTGGGCCACAGCCTACTTTTTGCTCTTTGATGGTCAGCCTTGGAACTGTCATGGCGCCTCTGGGTGTGTCATTTCACTTGCTGATTGAGGATCAAGGTCTAGTTGAAGTTGACTTGTCTGACATCTTGGATGCATCTGATTCTAATTGGTTTATGTTGTATCCTCGGGCTGTGTCTTTTTTTCAGAAGTTGTGCCTTGCCCCCTTCCCTCCTGTTTCAGCAGGGGCAGCACCCCCCAAAACAGCCTATCGTTCCAGCTGCCTGGGACCAATCTCCACTGCCTTCTGCCGACAGCTGGGCACACGTAAGCAAGTCATGGAGAGGGCAGGCTGCCATTCAGTGATCTCATGACATATTAACCGCAATGCTCTTCCCATTCCCTTAGGGAAGTGGCTCTCCTTGAAAGCAAAACTTGGCCAGTCTTAACCACACAAAACTGAATTGTGTAAAAAAAAAAAAAAAAACAACCCAAACACAGCAGGAAAAGCAGGCACGCAGCCAGCCTCCACCGCGTGCCCCTACAAGGCCGCTTTAATCATACTGCTTCCAACATCAGGGCTGGGTTTGCACCCAGGCCCCAGGGCTCTGACGGAAAGAAGCCAGGAGAGCTGATACCTTACCACTGGGCATCAGCCTCTTGTAGTACATACTGAGGTTTCCCTGAACCCATCTCTACTTTCGACCTGAGCAAGTGACTCTGGGCTCCTCAGTGACGGAGGCTCACTATAAAAATACACTTGACATACCCCTCTGAATAGGCCTGAAATACTAGGGGAGATGGAACCCTAGGAAAATGACTGAAGACCCAGGAAAGGAAGAACAAACCCACAGAGATCCCAATAGGAGAGGTAATCCACACATGGGAAATCTGCACACACCGAGGCATACAACACAAATAGACAGATGGCTGTGTTATAACACAACCCAAAGGACTGAGTTGTTCTTGCTTTTCATGATCAGCCAATCTGGTTACTTAGTCTGGTTCTTTCTACCCACAGCCTCTCCCCTGATGAGTCTCTCTCCACTGTCTCTCCTTCCCTACTGTGCCGCCTCCCTTCCCCACTTACTCCCTTCCATCTGGCCTTCATCACGACCTCACAGGCCTGAATCAGTTGTCCCTCTTTAGCGCCCACGGCAGCTTGTACTCAAGCTCAAGCCTATGACACATCACTCTGTGTTTTACTGGCTTGCTTACTCTTCAGGCTGCCTGTCTGAAAGTAGTTACCAACTTGTCAATCAAACCTTGGTATTAATTAGCAAGAGGAAATGGCAAGGTCCAGGCATGCAGGCATTCAGGCCAGTGGGTAAGTCAGATGGGTTCGTCAACGTGCAGTGACCACTGAGGTACCTGTGCTGTGCTCAGTCGCTCAGTCTTGTCCAACTCTTTGCAACTCCATGGACCACAGCACTCCAGGCTCCTCTGTCCTTGGGATGCCCCAGGCCAGAATGCTGGAGTGGGTTGCCATGCCCTCCTCCAGGGGATCTTCCCAACCCAGGGATCAAACCCTGGGCTCCTGCATTGCAGGCAGATTCTTTACTGTCTGAGCCACCAGGGAAGCCCACTCAGGTACCGACTGGTACCAACTTTATGCCAGGGCTGGAGCCACCCATGGGAGACAGTCCCAGCTTGCCTTCAAAGAGCACTGCCTACGGACCAAGACACCAAACAGCTCAGGCTACGTGCTACACCAAGGGCGGGAAAACATTTTCTGTAAAGGATCAGATACTAAATATTTCAGGCTTTGAAGGTCACAAGGTCTCTGGTGCAACTATTCAAGTCTGTAGCTGTAATGAGAAAATAGCCCCAGACAATACCTAAATGATTGTGTTCCGTGAAGACTTTATTTATGGATCCAGATATTTGAATTTCTTATACTTTTCACATGTCATGAAATCTTTCGTTTTTTCTCAACTCTTAGCTCATAGGCCAAGCAAAAAGAGGTGGCACCCTGAGGTTTGCAGACCATGTCTAGATAAACACTGCAATGGAGGGCAGAGAGGGAGGCTGAAGGATGGGGCTGGGGTGGGGAGAGAAGCCTGCAGGAGCATCACATCGTAAAAAACAATGGTCACAACCCTCACTGTGACCTAGGAGCTGTGCTAAGGCCATTTTAAAAATCTACTGAATCCACACAACAGGCAGCAACTATTAGTCCCTTTGAAAGGCAGTCCAGAAAGAACAATTCTCCAGGCAGAACATCTGAAAAGGGCCCGAGCCAGTTCAATCTAATGCTGAGAACAGTTGTCAGAAAGACACAGACCCCACCCTGGGATAGTCTGGCCCGGTGGTTCTCAAAGTGTGGCCCCCAGACCACACTTGGGAGATGGTTAGAAAGTTAGATGTTAGAAAGTTAGAAAGTTCTCAGCCCCACCCAGGCCAACTGTGAGGGTGGCGCCTGCCAGCAGTTTTAACAAGCCCTCAGTGTAAGTCTGATGCACGCTCAAATGTGCACAGTTTAAAAGAAAAGAGTAGTGACTACAGCCTGACAGTCCCATGAGGCAGGGGTACAGCAGGGCCCCCCCGACTCCTGGAAGTGGGGAGAGCTTCCCTAAGGAAGGTACCCTTGAGTCCAGTCATTAGGGATGAACAGAAGTTCCCCACTACGGTATTTTTCAAAACTTGAGGCAGGGAGGGGAATCACGCCTGCGGAGGAGGCTTTGTTCCTGATGCTGGGGGGTCCCTCTCCCGGAGATTCCAGCTGGAAAGGCTGGTGCAATCCTAGGAACTCGTATTTTGTAAATGGGCTGCGGGTGATGCTTATCATCAGAACGGCTTGGGTGGCGCCTGGCTGGGAAGGAGCAGGAAGGAAGGGTATGGAGCCTGGTGACCACCATGCTGCTGCTGCAGCACTGCAAAAGACCTGGAGGTGGGACGGCCTGGCCCCGCCTTCGGGCGGTACAAACCGAGGGCCAGCGAGGGTTCAAATCCGGCTGTTACCTGGGACGAGGCAGGGCCGCCCGCGCGGCACCCGCTCCAGGCCGCGAACCGAGAAGGACCCGCTTGGGTCCCGCAGCCGCGCCTCGCCGCCGCCGGCCTCCACCACAGTGCCTTGCATCCACACGGCCGTCAGCTCCAGCGGCTCGCGGCCCGCCGCCGCCCGCGACAACCGCCACGAGCCCGGGCCGCCCTCCGCGTCGCGCCGCAGCTGCTCCGCCAGCACCTTGAGCGGCGGCGACCGAGGCAGCCTCACGGCCGTGGGGCCGCTGACGGACAACGAGTCCGTGGGCGCCGCCATTCTGCCCCGCCTTCGCGTTCCCGCCAACTTTGATGAGCGGGAGGCCAGGTCCGCGGCTACCAATCAGGGGCGCGCTGGCGGGGCCGGCCAATGGTCGGGGCCGCCACGCCGAGCGGCCCCACCCCCCCAGCACAGGCGTGCGCTTGCGTACGTGAGGTAAATAAACGCCCCTCCCCATAAACGCCCCGCCCCCCAAGTTAGGAATGAATGGATGAAATGAATTAAAAGAGAAAAAATAAATGAAGGAGGGAGGTAAAGAACTCCTTGTCTCCACGTACCTCAAAATTTGGCGTGCACGCAAATCATCTGAAGAATGTGAGAATTCATCTTTACATCGCCTGGCCTCGTACGGTTCTCTGAGGCCAATCAGTTCAGTTCAGTGGCTCAGTCGTGTCCGACTGAAGCTAATAAATACTAGCAAATGCTGAAATGAACAGTAGCAATGATGAAGCTATGTTTATTGTCAGTTATCAGGAATCGAGTGGAGAGAGAAGGTTGGAGAGAGGGACACGTACAGCTAGTAAAATTGCCCATTCTTTTATTACTATGTTTATTTATTATACTTTAATAACATTATAAAATAATTTAATAAGATATATTACTATATTTTTCACAAAAGGAATTCATTTTCATTATAGAAAACTTAGGAAAGGAAATCTAGAATCAGAAAACAATTGTAGATATCATTCAGAGATATCCACCCACTGTTGGTGTATTAGCATCCAGGTTTCAAAACATATACACACAAATATTGTTTTGTATATTGCTTTCAGTTAATAATAAGTATCTTTCCATATCAACAAATATCCCTCTGCTTCCCCTTGAGTGACTGTATAAGATTCTATTTGTCTCATCACCTACATGACCAATAACCTAGAGGAGGACATTGGCTATTTCCAGTTTTTCACTTTATAAATCGTTACAGTGAAACTTACAGTGAACCTACTCTTTTTGTTCATGTTTCAGATAAATTTCTAGAAGTGGAGTGAAAGTCGCTCAGTTGTGTCTGACTCTTTGCGACCCCATGAACTATACAGTCCATGAAATTCTTCAGACCAGAATTCTGGAGTGGGTAGCCTTCCCTTCTCCAGGGGATCTTCCCAACTCAGGGCTTGAACCCAGGTCTCTTGCATTGGAGGCAGATTCTTTACTGGCTGAGCCACAAGAGAAGCCCAAATGCTCCCTAAAACTTGCATGTCCTCAATCAGTCAAATCCTAAACCAACCAATCTTTAAGTCAAGACCAGTGGTCAGGAGACTGTCCTCCTGGGACCTACTGCAATACCAGGCTTAGAGTCTTCATCAAGAGCTCAATTTTTATAAAGCAGCTAAGATGTATTGGAAAAGACCCTCATGCTGGGAAAGACTGAGGGCAAGAGGAGAAGGGGGCGAGAGAGGATGAGATGGTTGGATGGCATCACTGACTCAATGGATATAAATTTGCCCAAACTCTGGGAGATAGTGAAGGACAGGGAAGCCTGGCATGCTGCTTGGGATCCATGGGATCATAAAGAGTCAGACACAACTTAGCAAATGAACAAGAAGAAGACATACTGAACAAGGCTCTGTCCTTACAGCTTTGTAGGGAGACTGTACTACAAAGGTGGGGAAACTGAGGTTCACAGAAGCTAGGTGGCTTGCCTACAGCCTTCCTGGAAGTAGCCTCTGTAGGGTTCTGGGCTCTATACCTCAACCCTAAGCTGTATAGTAACCAGATTCCTAACTTGGAAGGAAGTGGGGATTTTAACCAAGAGAGAGTCTCACCCCTTCTAACTGATGGGTCTCTACTGGCCTTACCCAGGGAAGGCCAGGAAAGTGGCCTTCAAACGCAGGTCTGGGGCTCCCGCCCAAGCGGAGTGGGTGCACCGTGCATCCCACCTGGGAGCTGCTCTGAGGTGGGTGCGAAGGTGGTCCTGGGTGTGGTGGCAGCAAGCCCTCCCAGAGGGGGAAAGCATCTTAGGTGAGAGGGATGAAGAGAACAGGGAAGGGGGAACTGAGGCAGAGGGAAGGGGCGACCCAGAACTGAGTTGGAATGGGTCGCCTGAGAATGGGCGAGTGACATGGAAGGAAAGAAGGAGAAACTGGGACGAAGATGCAGCCTGTACCATACCTGAGAGTCTTTTCCTTCCCTACTCTTTGGACATGACTGGTACCTGAGACTTTGATTTGGGGCCCATTTGGTTTTTAAACTTCAGGAGGGATCACAGTATCTTGATCATCTTGCTTTTGCCACACCCACTATGTCCTGCTGCGGTATGGTTTCTTCTGCTTGGGAACCTAGCCCTTCAGATCATCTTTCTTTGAGATTTTCTCAGACTAGATCAACTTCTAGGCTTAAAAACAGTGTGGGCTTCTTTGCTTTGGCCATAAGAAGGCTTTAGCCAACAGTGTTGAGCACGACCTAACGTCAGCGTTCCCTCACCCATACAGAGGCTGCTGTAACCTTATATAGAGTTGACCTACCCTGCTTTATGACTTTTCCTCTTCCTTCAGTTTAAATTATTCAGTTTCCTTTACCATGTGACTGCTTATCTTGACAACCAGTAACTAGGTAGTGTGACTGAGAGGTCTGTGTTTTTTTTTTCCTTAGAACTGACCTGGATCATGATTTTGAGATTAAATACCTATGCTGAAGCTGAAAAACAAAACAACCCCACAAGTCTGGGAACCTTCCTAGTGGTCCAGTGGCTAAGACTCCGAGCTTCCAATGCAGAAGGTCCAGGTTTGATCCCTGGTCAGGAAAATAGATCCCGAATGCTGCAACTCAGAGTTCACACACGCGATGAAAGATTCCGCGTGCCACAACAAAGATCGAAGATTCTGGGGGCTGCCACTAAGACCTGGAGCAACCAAATAAATAAATAATATTCAAAACACACACACACAAGCCTGAACATATCAGTGCTCAGTTTATAACCTCCTGATGGTGTCATTCCTACACCTGGAATATGAGCATTCCAGGCAGAGTGAAATGCACCAGGAGGGCCCAGAAAGGAGAGAGAGAAGGAAGCACCAAAAAAACAGCTAAGATTTTAGAATAGCTGGGACACAGAGTGCAAACAGAAGAGTGGGAATAAAGGAGGTTGTGCTTACATAATGACCTCACTCTTTATCCCCGTTTTAACAGATGATGAAACTGAGGTTCAGGCCAATGACAAGGTTAAGGCCACACAGATGGCAAGGGGCAGAGTCAGAATTCAATCCAAGTCCATCTGACCCCACACTTCATGCTCCTTGGACCACACACATCTGCATCCCGCCTTCCCATCAAAGATGCCTCCAGACCTCTCTGCTCATGCTTCTCTCTGCCCGACACGCCTTCCCTCAGCTTCTCCCAGCTGGCTCAGTCACCATGTGCCTGCCACCACCAGGACTGCTTCTCTTTAGGGAGCCCTTCTTGAGCCCACAACTGGAGTCAATGCCTACCTTGCGGACCAGGCAGCTGACACCCCAGTCCAGGGTTTTCCAGCCTCAGCCCCAGTGACAGTTGGGGCCAGGTAATGCAGTGTTGAGGGAGTCATCCGATGTTCCTTCTGGGATATTGAGCAGCATCTTTGGCCTTCACCTCTAGCTGCTGGTAGCACTGTCCCCAAGGTGGCAACAAAAAGAGGCTTCAGGTGTCACCAGTGTCCCCTGGAGTGTGAAATCACCCCCTGCTGAGAGCCACTGCCCTCATCTGCAGACTCGCCATGTTCTATCTTGAACTATAAATACTTGAGTCTGAGTCTGTCTCACCAGCAGACCAAAGGTTCAAACTCTGGGGCCAACAGCGGCTGAGCAGCTAACCCTGGTGGAGCAGTGACACGCTGGGCTTCGCAGGCCCCAGTTGAGGGGCTGATCACACTCAGCCAATGGTTGCCACATGAGAACGTGGGTCCAAGCACTAACAATTTAATGTATAATCTCCACATTTAAAAAAGAGTTGGCAATATATTCAACTCTAAAACAGTGTGTGTGCATACTCAGTTGTGTCCAACTCTGCAATCCCATGGAGACTGTAGCCTGGCCACGCTCCTCTGTCCACGGGATTTCCCAGGCAAGAAGACTGGAGTGGGTTGCCCTTTCTTCCCCCAGGGGATCTTCCCGACTCAGGGATCAAAACTGTGTCTCTTGCATTTCCTGCATTGGCAGGCAGATTTTTTTCTTCTTCTTTTTTTTTTTTTTTTTTACCACTGCACCACCTGGGAAGCCCCTAAAACAGACAGACAAACATACAAACAAAGACTCTGTGGTCCTAAACGCAGCCTGTGGTCATCCTGGCCCAAGGGCAGCCAGTCTGCAAGTGAGGCCCCTAGAAGGTGAACTCTGGTCCTGGCACTGAGCAGCTTGCGTGTTCATTTATGGAAAGCTCCTTGGAACCTCCTGCAAAATATCCAGAGGGCTGGGCTGAGTGTTTCACCAGTTCTAGGAGTTGCACAATGGGTGTCTCAAATATTGTCGTGAGTAGAAGCACTAGGGGTCTGCCAACACATGCTGGGTAAGCCCTCCCTTGGTGGAGGGCTATCTCCCTCCCCTCCTGCCACCCTTACCTGGGGCCTGGAGCCACCCTTGTGCAGGGCCTTCCCAGGCCCCAGCTTCCCAGTGAGACCACAAACTCCTGGAAGGGAGTTTCCTGCCACGAGGACAAAGGTAAGGCAAGGGGAACTTCTGTGCCTTGGCCTCACACTCAACCCACTCATTCACCAGATCAAATCAAAAATGCTTCTGATTGCCAGGAACAAAACCAAACCCTAATGTCCAAGGAAAAGAATTTGCTCTGAAAGATCATCCATGCAGTAACAAGGAGATCAAACTGGTCAACGTGAAAGGAAACCAACCCTACATATTCACTGGAAGGACTGATGCTGAAGCTGAAGCTCCAATGCTTTAGCCAGCTGATGCGAAGAACTGACTCATTGGAAAAGACCCTGATGCTGGGAAAGATTGAAGGCAGGAAGAGAAGGGAACAACAGAGGATGAGATGTTTGGAAGGGACACTGATTTGTGACTGTTGTCAAGGAACAAAGGCAAAAACAGGATTTACAAGAGAGAAAAGACCCTGATGCTGGAAAGGATTGAGGGCATGACGAGAAGGGGACAACAAAGGATGGGATGGTTGGATGGGCATCATCAACTCAATGGACATGAGTCTGAGCAAACTCCAGGAGATAGTAAAGCATAGGGAAGCCTGGCATGCTGCAGTCCATGGGGTCACAAAGAGTTAGACATGACTGAGCGACTGCACTGAACTGAACGGAACATCTACAAAGCGGCAAAAGCTGTCATTAGCTGAGCGCTTACTATATACTAATCACCATGCCTAGTGCTTTATGTGCAGAGTCTGTAATTCCTCAGAACAACCCTAAGATGTAACTGCTCTTTTTCAAAGTTTTATTTATTTATTTTTGGTTGCACTGGGTCTTTGTTGCTACGCACAGGCTTTCTCTGGTTGCGGCAAGCCAGGGTCGCTTTCTAGTTGTGGTGCGCAGTTTCTCATTGTGTGGCTCCTCTTGTTGTGGAGCATGGGCTCTAGGCACTCAGGCTTCAGTGGCTGCAGCTCGCAGGCTCTAGAGCTTGGGCTCAGGAGTTGTGGCTCGAGGCATGTGGGATCTTCCTGGAGCAGGGATCGAACCCATGTCCCCAGCATTGGCAGGTGGATTCTTAACCACTGTACCACCAAAGAAGTCTGTAAGTGTTTTTCTTAAGCTCATTTTATAGGTGGGGAAACTGAGGTATGGACAGGTGATGTAACCTGCCCAAAACCACACAGCTGGTAAGAGGTAGGGCTAGGGATTCCAAGACTCGGGACCTGGACAAAAGGGTCCCTCTTTCATATCTTTCCATAATCAGGACCTCAGAGAAGTGGGCTCTTACCCACTATCCTGGGTCATCACCAAGGTGAATTCCTCAGGGAAATTTTTTTTAAGTACAGGTTCTGTCAAAAAGGGGTTTCCCTGGTGGCTCAGACAGTAAAGAATTCGCCTGCAATGCAGGATAGCCGGGTTTGATCCCTGGGTTGGGAAGATCCTGTGGAGAAGGGAATGGCTACCCACTCCAGTATTCTTGGCTGGAGAATTCCATGGAGAGAGGAGGCTGGTGGGCTGTGCTCCATGTGGTCGCAAAGAGTCAGACACAGCTTAGCGACTAAATGACAACAATGGCATTTCTGGTCTATATGTGAGAACAAAAAGTTGTAAGGACTTGAGGGTTGGGGCTGAAACAAAAATCCTATTGTTTGCAGCTGTGATTGTCTATTTAGAAAAACCAAAATAAACTACAGGTAAATATTTAAACTAAAAAAAAAAAAAAAAAAGGTAGAGGGCTTCCCTGGTGGTCCAGTGGTTAAGAATCTGCCTGCCAATGCAGGGGACAAGGGTTCAATCCCTGGTCCAGAAAGATCGCACTTGCATGGAGCAACTAAGCCCATGTGCCACAACTACCGCAGCCCACACTGCTAGAGCCTGTGCTCTGCAACAAGAGAAGCCCCTGCAACAAGAAGCCCCTGCACCGAAACGAACAGCAGCCCCTGCTCATTGCAACTACAGGGAAGCAGCAAGGAAGACCCAGCACAACCAAAATATACACTAATTAATTTTTTAAAAAACTTATTGAAGAAAAGTAAGGTAGATTGATGGGCAGAAAGAGGGAAGGACAGGAGACCAGATCTGTGGTAAGATACATTCATTGTAGAATCTCAGAGGCGGATGCATGGGACCCACTGGACAATTCTTTCAAAAGTACAGAGATGGGGGATAATTCTAGGTTTCAGGGCCACCCCACAGCCTTCCTACGTCAGAATCTTGGGGAATGAGACCCTAGAATTACTCTGAAGCCCAGTCAATATCCAGCCCCACCCAGTGACTAGCATGCTTCCTATGCCTTCATCACAGACTATCACCAGAAGGTCACTGGACAGACTGCCGCCTATTGGTCTCTGGACCCCCTTTTCCATGACTCCACGCCAGAGCATGGGGTCCTCCTTGCCACAGGCCCCAGCCACGGAAGCCGCAGTGCAGCCAGCTCTGGGGTGGGGCTCAGAGATCAGGAGGAAGAAGCAGAGTGTCATGCCTTTTTGTATGATGGTTGGCACTCCCCGGCCCCTTGCACCAATGGTGATGTCTGTTCTCCACTGCACACTCAAGGTGGCCAGGCTTTTTGCAGCTTCTTGGAGGAGCCCTGAAGCACTGCCCACATTTTTTTATTTCTTCTTGTTTTTATTTTTTGGCCTCACTGTGCAGCAAGTGGGGTCTTAGTTTCCTGACCAGGGATTGAACCTGTGCCCTCTGCAGTGGAAGTGAAAGTCGCTTAGTCGTGTCTGACTCTTTGCGCCCCATGGACTGTGCATGGAATTATCTAGGCCAGAATACTGGAGTGGGTAGCCTTTCCCTTCTCCAGGGGATCGTTCCAACCCAGGGATTGAACCCAGGTCTCCTGCATTGTAGGTGGATTCTTTACCAACTGAGCTCCCAGGGAAGCTATCCTGCAGTGGAAGGGGAATCTTAACCAATGGATCATCAGGGAAGTCCGTTATAACCCACATTTTAGAAGTAAGATCCAAACTTCCAGGCTAACGATAAGAGCAACTGCTTCCGCCATGACCACTAGAAGCTAGGCATGGTGCCAGCTGCTATATCAGCTCATTTCATCCAAAAACCTGTGCCAGGGACCTAACTCCACCTCCACTGTACAGAGAAGGAAACGAAAAAGAAACGAAAGCAATCAAACCCATGTGGCGCTGACACGGGAGAGGCAAATACATCAATGGAATGGAGCTGAGGGTCCAGACATAAACTCATATGTCTAGGGCTAGTTGTTTTTTGATAAGGTGTTGGGACCAAACTGGAGCCAGGACAGGCTCTAAGGGGCAGGCTAGGCCTGAGGTTTAGTCTCTAGAAAGGCTGAGGCGCTGGGAACTCCCGCAGGCAGTGTAGCTCGACCAATTTAACCAATCAGCTATGCTGTTACAGGAACAAAGAACCGTCTGTATAAAAGCAGATGTGATTCAGAGCTCCAGGCTCTTGTCGGATTCCACCGTGCTGGATGAGACCTGGGCCCTAACTCGAGCTAGCGATAAACCCCTTTATGCTTTTGCATTGCTGTGGATGTCTTATTCTCTCAGTTTTGGGGACTCGGACTCTGGGCATAACAAAGGGAGACAAGATCATTCAGTGAGGAAAAAATAGTCTGTTCGATGAATGGTTCTGAAACAAGATGCAAAAGATGAAAGTTGGACCCCTGTGTGCATGCTAAGTCACTTCAGTTGTGTCTGACTCTTTACGACTCTGTGGACTGTAGCCCGCCAGGCTCCTCTGTCCATGGGATTCTCCAGGCAAGAATACTGGAGTGGGTTGCCATGCCCTTTTTCAGAGAATCTTCCCAACCCAGGGATTGAACCTCCATCTTTTATGTCTCCTGCATTGACAGGCAGGTTCTTTAACACTACAGCCACCTAGGGAGCCCACTGGACTCCCCTCTACCTCATACCACATACAACATGGATCAAAGACATATACATGATTTTGTATATGACAATGAACTCTTGGAAATGACATCAAAAGCACAAGCAACAAAAGGAAAAAAAACAAATTGGACTTCATCAAAGTGAAAAATGTTGGCACAACAAAGGACATTATAAAGAAAGAAAAAACAATCTACAGAATGGGAGAAAATATTTATAAATCACAAATCTGATGAAAGTCCAGTATCCAGAATATATTAAAGAATATTTGCAACTCAGTAACAAAAAGGCAACTCGATTTAAAAATGGCCAAAGGACTTGAAAAGAATTTTCTCCAAAGAAGATATACAAATGGCTGGTAAGACATGAATAGATAGATGCTCAATGTCATGAGTCATTAGGGAAATGAAAAAAGGCACTGTCAGTACTCTTGCCTGGAGAATCCCACAGACAGAGGAGCCTGGCGGACTACGGTCCACAGGGTCCCAAAGAGTCGGACACAACTGACACGACTGAGCATGCACGGATGCTGTCTGACTCCAAAGAGCTGACCGTCCCGGGTCTGCTTCTTTCTCCCCCGACACGAGCCCACACCCTCTAAGGGCCTCTATGGGCCAGTCCAGGTTGCTGAAGCACAATCAGTTCTCCTTGCTGAGGGGTGAGGGGGTGCTGGCCAAAGGTGGGGCTGGGAGACGAGTTGATCTCCATTAAATCTGAGCACCTGGTGGCCAACATCCATTAAACAGTTTCTGAGCTTCAGCTTCCCCTTCTGGGGACTTAAGGAGCTAGACCACCCTAACTCACAACTCCCCCCGAGTTGATAATGAGCTCCCCAGGACGTCAACCTCTGGGCTCAGAAAGAAAATCCTCTGGTCCAAGGCAAGGAGATCCTCACACCTTGCCTCTCATGACAACCCTGGCTGGTAACCCCCCCACTGCAGGTGAAAATATGGCCAAAATCAGGGACGACCTTCCCCCTTAAGAGCTAGAGGTAACAGTTATTGAACATTTGCTTTATGCCTTACATATGTCATCTCGCTTCATCCTCACGAGGCAGCAGTGTTATTACACCCATTTTACAGATATAGGAGGCTGAGGCCCAGTGCAGTTTAACTTTTTTAAGGTCAAATGGAGAAGAGTCATGCACACTCACCTTACAACCCAGCGTTCCCATTCTTGAGCGTCGAGCCTGGAGAAATGAAAACTTGGGTGCACACAAACGTATAGATGTTGATAACAGTCTATTCATTATCACCCAAAGCCAAAGACAACCCAGTTGCCATTCAACAGGTGAACAGGGAAGCAAACTGCGGTACACACACACCGTGAAAGACTCCTCGCAGTACACACACACCGTGAAAGACTCCTCAACCACAGCCAGGAATGCACAACTGAGACACACAGCAACCTGGACAAATCTGAAATCCATTACGCTGGGCAAAGGAAGTCAGACCCCAAAGTTGACATACGGGGGCTTCCCTGGCCGTCCAGCAGTTAAGAATCCACCTTCCAATGCAGAGGACACGGGTTTGATCCCTGATCCGGGAGTATTCCACATGCCATGGGGCAACTTGACCCATGAACCACAATATTGCTTCCACCCTCCCTAGAGCCCAGGCTCTGCAACGAGAGAGGCCACCACAATGGGAAGCCCTCACACCACAGTGTAGAGTAGCCCCCACTCGCCGCAACTAGAGGAAGACTGAACACAGCAACAAAGACCCGGTGTAGCCAAAAATAAACAAATTAATTAATCAATTAATTATTTTAAAAATGAGCTCACTTAAAAAAAAATGTTGACACACTGGAGCTTCCCTGGTAGTCCAGCAGTTAAGAATCTGCCAACCCCTGCAGGGGCTTGGCTTTGGTCACTGGTCCAGAAAGGTTCCATATGCCGTGGGGCAACTAGGTCCGTGCGCTGCAGCCACTGAGCCCACGTGCCTAGAGCCGGTACTCTGCAACAGGAGAAGCCCAAGCATCGCAATGAAGAGTGGCCTCCACTTACCGCAACTGTGGGCAGCAAGCCTGTGGGCAGCAACCAAGACCCAGCATGGCCAAAAATAAGCAATATTAATTAATTTTATAAAGCTCACTTTTAAAACATTGACATATTGTATGATTGCATTTCTATGACATTCTCCAATGGCTAAAACTATAGGAACAGAAAACAGATGATGAGTGGTTGCCAGGGGCCGGGGGAGATGGAGGGGCTGACTGCAAAGGGGTGCCAGGAGAAAACTTTTAGGGTACTGGGATTATTTTGTGTGCTGGTTGTGGTGGTAGTTATATCACACAGTCTCTACCTGTGTTAAAACTCCCAGCACTGGACATCCCTGGTGGTCCAGTGGTTGAGAGTTTGCCTGTCAATGCAAGGGACACGGGTTCAATCCCTGGTCTGGGAAGATCCCACCTGCTGCGGGTCAGCTAAGCCCGTGTGCCACGACTACGGAGCCTAATCACTCTAGAGCCCATGGTGTGCAACGAGAGAAGCTGCCACAATGAGGAGCCTGTGCACCACGATGAAGACCCCGCTAAGTCAGGGGTGCCATTGCCTTTTCCGATAAATCAATTACATCTTGAAAAATTCACAGAACTGTACGCGCGCGCACACACACACACACACACACACAGAGCACCCTAGGATAGATAACTACACGATATTACTGTCACTGGCTGTGGCCCAAGTGGGAAACACCATTTCTTCTTCAAGGGACTAAGCCTAGGAAACCCAGGAAAGTTCAGAAGTATGCAAATAAAGGCTTAAGGAAATGGGGGCGGGGTGGCTGCTAAGGGGTGGAGTGTCTCCTTTGGAGCTGCTGAAAATGTTTTGGAACTAGATGAATATGGTGGTTGTACAATATTGTGAATGTACTAAATACATGGAATCGTTCACTTTAAAATGGTTAATTTTATGCTTTGTGAATTTCATCTTTTTTTTTTTTTAAAGTTCCAAGCTAGGGGGGAAAAGAAGTGTCCAGGGTTAACTGTGCCCTAAATCTATCCCAAAGAAACCAGGCCTCAGAGAGGTTAAGTAACTTGCCCAAGGCCACACAAGAAGTAGGAGGCTGACCCTGAGTCAGTCTGCCTTCAAAGCTTGAGTCCTTTCCATGAGCAGATGTGATTAAATGAGTTAAATATTACCCCAGAAAGTGACTGGTTATTACCTAGAAGCTCTAGCTGACCTTGTCTCCTTTGCCGAGGACGACCTCTGATCAGTATACGCGTGACTTCAGAGAACATATTTTTCAAACTGCAACTAGGGACATAGAGTTCAGGCCAGGATCCCTTCCCCTCTGAATGGTGTGACCTGATTTACATGAAAAGTCTTCCAGGGTTGTAAACAGGAAACCTGGGCCAATATATTGTACTGTAATGAACTCCTTTCCCAAAAGGATCACAATTCTGTGAAAGTGGAATTATTCTAGAAAAGAGAGGCTGAGTGTCACCATGCACATTTGCACAGAAAGAAAAAACACACACACACTTCAAAACTTCTGAGCAAGGCAGGGAAAAGGGAATGCCTTATTTCATGGAATAGAAAGGAAAGCTGGGTGAGATGTTGAAATGCCCCTCCCCACAAGGGTAGCAGGTGTCTTTTTCTGGTGGGTTTCAGGAGGGCTTAGGCTGGGAGGCAGAGAGATGGTCATGATGACTGCCCGCGTAAGCCTCAAAAGCGGTTTCTCCAAAGTGGAATGCCCCGAGTGCCTGAAAGAGTTGTTTCTCAACTGTCCTGAGACTGAGGTTTTGGGGGAGGGGCATGACCCGCCTGACAGGGTCACTGAGGCAGACCCAAACCTCAGCCTTGCAAAACAGCAGCACTGTTGAGTGAACACAGCTGGAGACAAAGGAAGTGTGAGTCAACCCCCAAAGTTTCTTTTAAAAAGGCTGTATTAGGTTGCCAGAGCCACTGGGGTGGGAGACGGTGTGTGCCAGCCTGAGGCTGGGCCCTGGGGGCCAAGACAAGATTGCCACCATCCTCAGGGACCTGTGGGCAGAGGGCCGGCTGCACAGGGGCTGGGCAGTGCCAGTCCAGGAGCTTGTAGGACAGCCCTTCCTTCCAGGGAGCCGTTGGATGAGGGAGAAGAACTCCAGCTGTGTGTAAGCATTACCTCTGAGCCACAGCTCCCTGCCAGGGGGTCTGAATTGCCCCCATTTTACAGAGTGACAGACTGAGTCTGATGTCTATACTCATTTCTCCATTCAACAAGCATTCACCAGATGCCCTGCAATATGCCAGGCAGTGGGATGCAGGAGTAAACAAAAACTGATTTCATGAACTTTAGAGCTTCGTGAAGGGTGAGGAGACAGACGCTGTTTTGAGTGATATGTATGCAGGGGCCACGGAGAGGGTCTTTATTTGGAAGGGATATGAGAGTTGGACTACAAAAAAGGCTGAGCGCAGAAGAATTGATGCTTCCAAATTGTGGTGCTAGAGAAGACTCTTGAGAGTCCCTGGGACAGCAAGGAGATCAAACCAGTCCATCCTAAAGGAAATCAGTCCTAAATATTCATTGGAAGGACTGATGCTAAAGCTGAAACTCCAATACTTTGACCACTTGACGTGAAGAACTGACTCCTTGGAAAGACCCTGATGCTGGGAAAGATTGACGGCAAGAGGAGAAGGTGGCAACAGAGGATGAGATGGTTGGATGGCATCACTGACTCAATGGATATGAGTTTGAGCAAACTCAGGGAGATAGTGAAGGACAGGGAAGCCTGGCGTGCTGCAGTCCATGGGGTCACAAAGAGTTGGACACGACTGAGCAACTGAACAACAACAACCGCAGTTGGCGATGCTTAGTCTGAGACCAGAAGGATGAGAAAGAACCAGGGATTCAGGGAAGGGCACTCCTGGCAGAGGGAAGGGCACTCCTGGCAGAGGGAACGGCAGGTGCAAGGGCTCTGAGGTGGGAAAGACCTGAAGTGAGAGGAACAGCGAGGCCAGCATGGGTGGGTGGCCTGAATGAGGGGTAGCCGGTGATAAGGTCAAGGAGCAGGCAGAGGCTCCGGGAGACCAGACAGGAAGCTGTAGCTGCAGTGACTGGAGATGCTGAGGTTTGAGCAGCAGGTACAAGGAGACACGGCAAGTGGCTGGTTTCAGCTCAACCCCCTGGTGGCCTGATAAGCGGTGACAGAGAGAGGAGTCGAGGATGATGCCCTGGTTTGGAGACTGAGCAACTGGGTGCCTGAGACAAGGGGGAAGTGAACAAGTCACCCAGCCAAGAACTGACTATCCGCCCTTCCCTGGTTACTCTCTTCACCTGCTCCACGCCACCCCTCCCCCCCCACCCCATCCCACCCCCTGCCCCGGAAAAGCCCATCATGCTCAGGGCCGGATTCGAGGACCACTGCGCTCCAACTTCCTCTGGCCTCTCCATCCTCCTGACCTCACACTGCTCCCCAAGGTGCTCTTCCCTTGACCCCCATGCTCACGCTCAGTCCCACCACCTCATCTTTGCTTTCTCCCTTCCTCCAGCCCTTCCTCCTGCCTGAGGGCCCTCCCTTCTCCTGGGGCCCAGTGGAAGCCCCACCCCTGCCTCGGAGGCCTCTGAAGAGCTCTTCTGAGTAGCTGCTCTGAAGCCAGCCCTTACTTGACTGGAATTCCCATGGGGCCACCTCCTAGTACCCAATCCTGAGCGAGTTCCTTAAGGGATCCAATTTCTTCATCTGCAAAATGGGTTGAAAATAAAAGTACCCACCATATGGGGGTAGGGGCAGGATTAACAAAGAACTGCTCACTCATCTGGCCCCTGGAACATAACTAGGGGTAGCCAATGTTATTCCTGGGTGGAGCAGAAGTGTCATAGGGAAGTCAGTCAGTTCAGTTGCTCAGTCATCTCTGACTCTTTGCAGCCTCATGGACTGCAGCACGCCAGGCTCCCATGTCCATCACCAACTCCCAGAGCTTGCTCAAACGCACGTCCATTGAGTCGGTGATCCCATCCAACCATCTCATCCTCTGTTTTTCCCTTCTCTTCCTGCCTTCAATCTTTCTCAGCATCAGGGTCTTGTCAAATGAGTCAGTTCTTCACATCAGGTGGCCAAAGTATTGGAGCTTCAGCTTCAGCATCAGTCCTTCCAATGAATATTCAGGACTGATTTCCTTTAGGGTTGACTTGTTCGATCTCCTTGCAGTCCAAGGGACTCTAGAGTCTTCTCCAACACCACATTTCAAAAGCATCAATTCTTCGGCACTCAGCTTTCTTATTGTCCAACTCTCACATCCATACATGACTACTGGAAAAACCATAGCTTTGACTAGATGGACCTTTGTCATCAAAGTCATGTCTCTGCTTTTTAATATGCTATCTAGGCAACCCACTCCAGTGTTCTTGCCTGGTGAATCCCAGGGACGGCGGAGCCTGGTGGGCTGCCGTCTGTGGCGTCGCACAGAGTCGGACATGATTAAAGCAACTTAGCAGCAGTAGCAGCAGCAGGTTGCTTGTAGCTTTTCTTCCAAGGAGCAAGTGGCTTTTAATTTCATGGCTGCAGTCACCATCTGCAGTGATTTTGGAGTCCCCCAAAATATAGTCTGTCACCGTTTCCTTTGTTTCCCCATCTATTTGCCATGAAGTGATGGGACTGGATGCCATGATCTTAGTTTTCTGAATGCTGAGTTTTAGGGAAGTAGCCGCTCTTTAGTAGGGAAGTAGCTGCTCTTTAATCCCCTTTATGCTCACTTGGGGAAGCATGTGTGGGTGCAGAAGAGCCAAGCGCCCATGAAGACTGTCCCACTCACGGTTTGGTCTCCAAGGTATCACCGATGGATGCATAAGTGATTGCCTGCTCCCCTGCATGGAAGACTTACTACCACTCTTTTGCAAGAGGGGAAACTGAGATCAAGGTCCATGCCTGGGTCTTTCATCTTTCCTTCTTTCCTCTTCCTCCCTCCCCCCTCCACCTCCCTCCTTCTCTCTTTCTTCCTTTTGATGCATATGGTCTTAGTTGTGGCATGCAGGATCTTTAGTTACAGCATGAGGACTCTAGTTCGCCAACCAGGGATTGAACTTGGCCCCCTGCATTGGGAACATGGCGTCTGAGCCACTGCATCACCATGGAAGTCCTGATCGGTGGATTTCTTCACTAGTCTTTCTCTGGCCAACTGGGCCTGAGTGACCCCCACGATGGGTCCCTAAGATGCACCCTCATTTCCTGAGGCAGCTGCGCACTCGCCACCCCAGGGTGAGTGTGACTTCCCTTGGGCTCTTACAGTTGGCTTCATGACCACAGATGCCACAGCCAGCAAGGCTTGCAGCTGGCAGTGGGGACAGACGTCCTGCCCTCATTTACATCCCCTCCGCCCGCTGCAGCCAGAGGAACAAGAATAGGAAGCCACAGATCAGACCAAGCTGAGGCCTCGGTGTCCCCAGCCACTGATGCACGGTGTCTGCTGGAAACCAGACCAGAAGGTTTACAGGAATCGGAGCCTCTGAGCAGCACTGAATATGAAAGCAAAACTCACAGACACAGACACACACAGACACACACAGACACACACACACACGAAGGAACATACATGTGCCTGCACATATATGTGTGTGTGTGTACCTCTTCCATCCGGGCACATGCACAGCTGGTCACAGGCTCCTCTCCCTACAAACCATTGCCAATCCAAGTGGTCAGGGCTCACCAGGCCCACCCACCAGGATGCACCCCCTCCTCTAGGCACCATCACTGCTCAGAAGGTAGGGAGAACTGGGCTGTCCTCCTGGCTGTGTCTCTGCTAGCTTGGTGCCTTCCACAGAGGGTTTACCCTTTTTGGACCCCAGTCTCCCTCATCATTAAAGCTGAGATAATTGTAATCATAACAAGAACCCTCGTTCTCAAGAGGGGTCGCGTGACCAGCCAAGCAAGCAGTGGGTGCTCAGTAAAAGCTTGTTAAAGGAATGATAACACCACTGGCGGTAGATGAGTGCCAACTGTGTTTACAGGAGGAGCCCTGTGATCGCTCCCCAGCAGTCCCAGGAGGCCAGAGGGTGTTCATTTCACAGAAGAGGACACTGAGGCCCTGGGGGGTGGGGTGGTGGTGTCTTGTCCGAGTCGCCAAGGTCGGCAGTGGAGACCGCATCTCCGGACCCCAGCCTTGTGTGTCTGCAGGCAGGCAGATCTCAGTAACAAACCCATGGGGGCCTGCCCAGTGCAGTCCCAGGGAGGCTCCCTGGCCCACCACATTCCCCACAGGTCCAGAAGGGGTCCCTGGGCAGCTGGGGTCAGAGGCCAGTGAGCCAGGGGCCTGGCAGGTGCACGGTGGGGGCTGAAAAGAGGACAGAGGGGGCCAGAGAGGGGAGGGGACTTGCCCAGGGTCACCCGGCATATCTGTTTCCTAGGGCTGCTTCAACAAATGGACTTAATGGCTTAAAACCATAGAAATGGATTCTCTTTCGGTTCTGGAAGTCTCTGAAATCAAGGTGGCCGGATGATTCCAGTGTCTGCCCCTATCTTCACATGGCCCCTCCCCGCCTCAGTCCTTACTGCCCATCCCCATGTCTGTGTGACTCAAATCTCCCTCCGCCTTTTTCTTATAAGGACACCATTCACTGGGTTTAGGTGAAAACCCAGTCTCCCGCTTTTCACCCTACATCCAGAAACTGAAACTGAAGTCGCTCAGTTGTGTCCAGCTCTTTGCGACTCCGTGGACTGTAGCCCACCAGGCTCTTCTCTGTCCCTGAGATTTCCCAGGGAAGAATACTGGAGTGGGTTGCCATTTGCTTCTCCACCATACATCCAGCCATACATCCAGGGATGGTCTCATTTCCAGATCCTTAATTAATTATATCTGCAAAGACATTTATTTATCTATTTTCTCTTTTTATTTAGCGTTGAGTCTTAGTTTCAAGGCACTGGCTTAGCTGCTCCTGGCATGCAGCATCTTAGTTCTCCAAACAGGGATCAAACCTGTGTCCCCTGCATTGCAAGGCAGATTCTTAAGCACTGGACCACCAGGGAAGTCCCCTGCTCTTTTTCCCTCAAACAAGGGCACATTCACAGGTTCTGGGGTTTAGGACACAGACCTATCTTTTGAGGGGGCCACTATTTAAACCCCTACACCTGATAAGCCAGGGTCAGTACCAGGCAGAGCCCTCCCCATGTTCCAGCCCCGATTTTCACATTCTCCATCTGGGAGTCTCGGAATTTCTAGTAAGCTGCAAAAAGAGCAATACCCATTCCATTGTCATCTGGTCTCTGCCTGTGGTCCCCAGAGAGCCAGGGACAGGCAGGGAAGCTCCAAACACAGCCAGGCACGTTCCAGGAACAGCGAATCCTTTGTTGACCAGCTGCTGGCCTCTGCAGACAGGAAGGGAGTGGGGACCAGGAGGAGGGGGTGCTGGGTCAAGTTTGGCTCCCCAGCCCAGAGGAGGGTGGGGTGTGGCCAAACCTCAGGCGAGCAGATGACCTGACCATTCGGACCCCAGGTGGGTGGTTGTTGAGCACGTACTGTGTGTTGAGAATTCTAAGGGCTCACATTTTTTAAAAAAATATGTTCAGCTTAATTATTTTAAAACTAATCTATCGTTTTACTTATTTACTTGGCTGTGCTGGGTCTCAGTTGCTCCCACGGGATCTGCTCTTTGTTGCAGTATTCGAGCTCTTGGTTGTGGGATCCAGCTCTCGGCCCAGGGATCGAACCCCGGCTCCTTTCATTAGGAGCACAGAGTCTGAGCCACTGGACCACCAGGGAAGTCCCCCTAAGGGCTCCTTCATTTGCGCATTTCATTCTCACAAAATACCCCATGAGGTCAGTTTTTACAGGCGAGAACACCAAAGCACAGAGAAGTCAGGTAGTGTCCCACGGTCACACAGCAGGTCAGTGTGGCGTTTTGACCTCCCATACTGGTTGGTTCCAGAGCCCACACTTGGCACCACTCAATTCTGTGGCCCTGGGAGACCAGAAACTCAGTGAAGAAATAAAGGAATAGAGGGAGGCAGAGGGGCAGAACACAGCTAGGGCAGCCAAGGGCTGGTGGGCAGAAGGCCCCAGGGAGGGGGACCGTGGCAGAGGGACCCCAACCCCACCCTGCAGACTACCCCCCACCCCCCCCACCCCCACCCCCGCCCGGGCCTCACTAAGCTAAGGAGGGCGTGTCTGGGCCCTCCCGGAAGGCGGCACTGCAGTTATCAGAGGACTTAACTGTGCATTCCCTTCGCGGCAGTACATAATCCCACTTCTTGGAAACTCTCCTAAGGAAATTCTCCCCTTCCTCCTCTTGGGGGATAAGCTACTAAGAGGGTGGCTTTGTCTCCCAGCCCAGGGACCACACGCATTTCCTGAGAAAGGCAAGGCTGTTGGTGTGAGGCGCTCCCCTCCCCCCAGCACCTGGGGGGAGGGTGGATGGGAGGGGGTGATGAACGAGGTAACGGGGGGGGGGGGGGGGTTGGAAGGCAGAGGGCTGAGGGGCGCTGTGGGTGGCCAGGGCCAGGCGGGGCTTCATTAGCTATTCTGAGTTCCTCTTGAGACCATTCTTGGGCTGGATTATTTTTTTTCTAAATGTTATTTAATACCGTTTAATTCCTTGTCCTGGCGGCACCCAAAATCACGTGTATGTGTGTGAGTGAGTGTATGTGTTAAGAGAGAGATCTTTTTCATCGAGGTATATGGTGGCTCAGGGTTCAAGAATCTGCCTGTGGTGCAGAGACACGGGTTCGATCCCCGGGTCAGGAACATCCCCTGGAGAAGGACATGGCAACCCACTCCAGTATTCTTATCTGGGAAAGCCCACGGACGGAGGAGCCTGGCGGGCTGCAGCAGAGTTGGACACAACTTAGCAGCTAAACAACAAAACGAAAACAATCTACAACCCACATAAAGTGTACGGCTTGAAGTTTTACACTTATGTACATGCGCATAAGCCATGAGCCAGATCAAGGTTCGAGCCCTGGATCCTCTAAGAGCGGTCCTTGGGCCAGCAGCGCCTCCCTCTTCAGGGGGCTCTTGGAATGCAGAGCTGCAGCACCCAGCAGCATCTCCTGGGTCAGAATCTGCTCCCTCCGAACAAAACCCCAGGGGATCATGTTCCGCCCCGGAAGCAAGCTCAGCGGGGCCTGGACCCATGCTCTCACTAGCACAGCATCTCACAACGGCCCAGGGAGCCTTTCTAGCTGCCCCCACCCCGAATCACTAAGGAGGGAAAGTGGTCACAGAGCAGATGATTGATGGATGCAGGGCGCCAGTTGCCCCAATCAGACCTTTTGCCCTAGACACTGTTACTTTGTGCCTCAACTTACCCATCTGCAAATAGGCATAAAGATCTCTGCCAACCGCCTCCCACAGCAGTGGGAACCCTGGCAACACTGGGGACTTGTGCCCACCTGGCACCTTCTCAGGCATGTCTGTGCACAGCCTCACTTCGGTGAACAAGCTTCGTCGTTGTTGTTCACCTTGCCGTTGTTGCTCTTCGACCCCTTGGACTGCAGCACGCCAGGCTCCTCTGTCCTCCACCATCTTCCAGAGTTTGCTCAAACTCATGTCCATTGAGTCAGTGACGCTATCCAACCGTCTCATTCTCTTTTGCCCCCTTTTCCACCTGCCCTCAATCTTTCCCAGCATCAGGGTCTTTTCCAATGAGTCGGCCCTTCACATCAGGTGGCTAAAGTATTGGAACTTCAGCTTCAGCATCAGTCCTTCCACCAAATATTCAGGGTTGATTTCCTTTTGGATTAATTGGTTAGAAGTGAAAAAAAGAACTTCTGGGGGGTGGGGCACACCATGGGGCAATTCAAAATCTTAGTTCCCTGAACTGGGATTGAACCCACGCCACCTGTAGAGGGAGAGGGGAGTCTTAACTACTGGACTGCCAGGGAGATCCCAAAGGAACTATCCCTAATATCCACATATCAATATGAGTATATCGTATCAATAATGAGCCATTTTACAGGGGAGAAAAGCAAGGCTTGGAGAGGTTAGACAACTTTACCCAGACAGCTATCAAGCGGTGCAGCCTATATCTGAACCCATTCTGTCTGAATCCAGAGCCCTACCTGATTTTAACCTGAGTCTCTCACACAGTAAACAATAGCAGATGTCCCTCCAGCAAGCTAAAGAAAGAAAGCATCTTTCTTCCTTTGGGAAAAACCAAAAACAAACTGGAAAAATCAATCACAATAATAATGAATGCACATGATGTAAAGAAAAATTCCAAACAGCCAAAGGCTGTTGAGGAGAAAGTCAGCTTCCCGCTCATGCCATCCCCAGCCTCCCCTCGTCCTCCCAGAGGCAGTCCCCTTGATCAATTTCTTGTGCCCCTTTTCAAGGATGCTCTGTGTGGACCAGTACATGGGAATCCGTACTGTATTTCCTCATGTATACAAATGGGAGCATATACTCAAACATATGTGTGCGTCTGTGCTTAGTCGCTCAGTAGTGTCCAACTGAGCAAGCCTTTGGACTGTAGTCCGCCAGGATCCTCTGTCCATGGGATTTTTCGGGCAAGAATACTGGAGTGGGTTGCCATTTCCTTCTCCAGGAGATCTTCCCAACCCAGAGATCAAACCTGTATCTCCTCCGTGTGTGTGTGTGTGTGTATTCAGAGCTATGATTTTTCCAGTGGTCATGTATGGATCTTATGTACATGACTACATGTATTGATATGTATCATGTATTGATATGTATCAGAGAAACATCAATAACCTCAGATACGCAGATGACACCACCCTTATGGCAGAAAGAAGAAGAACTAAAGAGCCTCTTGATGAAAGAGAAAGAGGAAAGTGAAAAATTTGGCTTAAAACTCAACATTCAAAAAAAACCCTCAACATTCAGAAAACTAAGATCATGGCATCCAGTCCCATCACTTCATGGCAAATAGATGGGGAAACAATGGAAACCGTGACAGACTTTATTTTGGGGGCTCCAAAATCACTGCAGATGGTGACTGCCGCCATGAAACTAAAAGACTCTTGCTCCTTGGAAGAAAAGCTATGACCAAGCTAAACAGCATATTAAAAAGCAGAGACATTACATTACTTTGCCAACGAAGGTCCGTCTAGTCAAAGCTATAGTTTTTCCAATTGTTGTGTATGGATGTGAGAGTTGGACTATAAAGAAAGCTGAGTGCCCAAGAATTGATGTTTTTGAACTGTGGTGTTGGAAAAGACTCTTGAGAGTCCCTGGGACAGCAAGGAGATCAAACCAGTCCATCCTAAAGGAAATCAGTCCTGAATATTCATTGGAAGGACTGATGCTGAAGCTGAAACTCCAATACTTTGACCACTTGATGTGAAGAACTGACTCCTTGGAAAGACCCTGATGCTGGGAAAGACTGAAGGCGGGAGGAGAAGGGGACAACAGAGGATGAGATGGTTGGGTGGCATCACCAACTCGATGGACGTGAGTTTCAGCAAGCTCCGGGTGTTGGTGATAGACAGGGAGGCCTGGCGTGCTGCAGTCCATGGGGTGGCAGAGTCGGACAGGACTGAGTGCCTGATATATTCATACCTGCCTCTTGCTTTTATCGCCCTGCACTTGGTCTCCCTGCTGCTGCTGCTAAGTCGCTTCAGTCGTGTCCGACTCTGTGTGACCCCATAGATGGCAGCCCACCAGGCTCCTCTGTCCCTGGGATTCTCCAGGCAAGAACGCTGGAGTGGGTTGCCATTTCCTTCTCCAATGCATGAAAGTGAAAACTGAAAGTGAAGTCACTCAGTCGTGTTCGACCCTTAGTGACCCCATGGACTGCAGCCCACCAGGCTCCTCCGTCCATGGGATTTTCTAGGCAAGAGTACTGGAGTGGCATGCCATTGCCTTCACCGCTTGGTCTCCCTGTCAGCACATAAAGCCCGGGTTGTGGTGTGGCTGTGTGGTAACCCACTTCGCCACCTCCAGACTGCCGGGCACTTGCTTGGCTTCAGTCTTTTATGACCACAGCATAGCTGTGCCAAGGCCGCTTGCACTTCTTTCGAGCGTCTATGAGCATTTCTGTACAATGCCACCCAGAGGCGGAACCACCCAGCTCTGGGTGTGTGTGATTTCAGCCCTGGCAGATACAAGGGGCATTTCTTATCTGCTAGCCTTGGACAGGGCTCAAGATGCCTGGCGCCTCTGGTGCCCAGATCCTGGGTGAGGGCTGGGGGAGGGGCCCAGGGGAGGGAAGGTGTTTTCCAGGAAACTGAGAACGGAACCAGAGAAAGGTGGGAGCAGCTTGTTAGGCAAGAGGGACCTGGATGTTGCCTTCTCCAGAGATAAGGGTCTGGAGCCTCTCTTTCCCTGAACATCTCAGGGGACAGTCCTGTCACATGCCTACCCCACTCACAGCTCTTGAAGACTCTCAGACTTGAGCTTTGCCTAGGACCAGGGCCTGGAAGGCCACAGAAGATTTCCTGCGTGTTCATTTCATTGACAGTCATAGGTACGGATGTGCAAGGCCCTGCTGGCGCCAACCTCCCTTGGGCCAGGCAGAGCCCCATCTTTTACTTTTATAGCTATTTGTTGAGTGCTAGCTAGGCACCAACATTCATTTCAAGTTCCAGTGAGAGTGTAGATATTAGTTCATCTGATCCTTGAAAACATACTGTGAGGTAGGCCTGGTTATTGTGCCCATTTTACAGATGAAGAAACTGAGGCCCAACAGGCTAAGAACCACACCAAGGGGACACAGCTATTGAGGGGGGAGTCCACGTCCTCACCATTAAGCTGTGGGCAGTGGCTCTCATAGGTGGGTGAGCCCCAGCAGCGCCCCCAGGGTGGGGTCGCTTATTAAAACACACTGTGCTGGGCCCCACCCTGAGCTCCTGACTCTGTAGGTATGAGTGGGTCATCAGGGGCATCAGACCAGGGATCCTTCACAAAAAGTCTTATGTGCACCCATTTCCACCCCATAGCCTGTGGCCTGGGCTTCACTAGTGACCCTGACCCAAATAAGGAGCCACTGAGTACACACCCACCAGAAGGTGCAAAATGAGAAAGAGAGCAGGTGAGGAGGGGGAGCTGCTGCTGCTGCGGGAATGAAGCTGCTCCAACCCCGCAGACCGCTGTTTGACAGTGCTGACTCAGGCTGCACACGAGCATGGCCTATGACCTCGCAAGCCCACCTCTGAGTCTCTGCAAGACTCACAGAGACACAGCTGCCTGTTCACAGACAGACAGACTCATGGACCCTAGGGCAGATGGAGAAACTGTGGTCTGTTCGGAATACCATACAGCGATGAGAACAAGCGAAGGTGAGCACACGTCCATGGAGGGAGGAACCCAGACTCGCCGTTCAGACACAGAAGAGGACACACCGCAGGACTGCGTTTACGTGGGACGGGGGACAGGGGACAGGGGAGGGGCTCTGGCGACAGAGTCTGATGACCCCGGGGCCCGGGGGAGGGGCGGTATCGGCTGTGCAGGGCTCCTGGGAGCGGCTGGCTCTGCCTCAGCCTGGCGGCCACCACACCAAAGTGCACGAGAGTACAAGATGTTCGCGAGTGTGTCCCGTGTCCCCCAGGCCCAGGGGTCCTTGAGCCCCTGAGGTCTCAGCAGCAAGCAGTGTCTGGGCAGGGGTCCTAGCGCCCGGGCAGCTGGGCCTCTCATGTACACAGCTGTCTTAAACGAGGGGGTTTAGTCCTCTCCCGTGGATGCGAGCTAAAATCCACATTCCAGCCCCATTTCTCTACAGCATAGGATGCGGAGGGCGGGGCTGCATTTTAACGAAACTGCAGGAGAGGCCACAGTCCGAACTACACAGCGCCCACCTTGGCCCTGGACTCCTCTGCCGCTGGTGGCCCGTGGTGCATGGCCCTCCTCTGTGCTTACCTGCCCCAGCTCTGTGGTTCTCGTGCAGGGTGAGAAAGATGTTTTCCTCTTCTAGAAAATTTTAAAACAACACTTCTATTAAGATACAACCCACAAACCCTATGCTTCACCCATTTCAAGTGGTTTCTAGGGTATTCACAGTTGTACAACCATTACCACAGTCAATTTCAGAACGTTCTCATCACCCTGAAAAGACACCCTGTACCCATTCACGACTCCTCCCCGCTGCCCCTCCTGTCAGCCCTAGGCAGCCGCTAATCTACTTTCTGCCTCTACAGATTCGTATTTAAACATTTCCTATAAATGGAGTCATACAGAATGCGGTCTTGTGTGTCTGGCTGTCTTCATGTGGCGTGTTTTCAAGGTTGCTCCGTGGTGTCGCATGGGTCAGGATTTCACTTCTATCACCAAATGAGACTCTGTCATACACTCAGGACCTTTTCAAACATACCAGTGCGGCCACCCCACCCCAGACTGATCCAATTAGAGTTAGAGGGTTGGGGACAGAAAAAGTTTCCCTTGTGGCTCAGCTGGTTAAGAATCCACCCGCAATGCGGGAGACCTGGGTTCAATCCCTGGGGCGGGCCTGGAGAATTCCATGGACTGTGTAGTCCGTGGGGTCACAAAGAGTCGGACACGACTGAGCGACTTTCACAGGACAGACTGCCTGCTGCCTGGGGTGAGAATCCCTGCTGTCACTCCTTCAAAATTCCAAACCGTAAAAAGATAAAATCTTGCTGTGTGTGACAAGGTGGATCACAAATAAGCCCCCCCTTGAGGGTCTTATACTAAGTGAAATGTCAGGCAGTGAAAGACAAATAACTGCATGATTTCATTCATATGTGGAATACAAAAAAACAAACAACAGGGACTTTCCTGGTGGTTCGGTGGCTAAGACTTCACACTCCCAAAGCAGGGGGCCTGGGTTCAATCCCTGGTTGGGGAACTAGATCCCACATGCTGTAACTAAGACCCAGCAGAGCCAAATAAATAAATACAAATAAATATTAAAATAAATAACAGTAAAAAAACGCACAAAATAAATGAACAAAGTAAACAAGAACAGACAATTACGTACAAAGAACAGACTGATGGCTACCAGAGAGGAAGGGAGGGGGCAAGGTGGATAAAGAGTCAACTGTGAGGGAGAGAAACTAAATTCTTCATGGTAAGCATGCTATAGTGTATACAGAAGTAGAAATATAATGTTGTAAACATGAAATATGCTATAGAACCAATGTTACCTCAATAAAAAAATTAGTTAAAAAAAAAAACAAAACACCAAAAGAATTCCAGGATAGGTTGAACGAGCCCTATTATACAGACTAGGAAGTTAGGGCTCAGAGAGGGGAGTGCGTCACCAGCCCAGGGTCCTGAAGACAGAACTGCTGAAGTGGATCTGTTGGTCAGTGTTAATGATGCACCAACTGTATGCCTGGTATCATAACCAAATGATTCAGTGACCAAGGCATTCCTACATGTTATTTAGTGTTTTTCACTTGCACAGAAAGCCCAGTCTCTGTTTAACCACAACTAGAATGGAATAATTGCCAAAGAATTGTTACTTTTGAACTGTGGTGTTGGAGAAGACTCTTGAGAGTCCCTTGGACTGCAAGGAGATCCAATCAGTCCATGAGTGTTCATTGGAAAGACTGATGTTGAAGCTGAAGCTCCAATCCTTTGGCCACCTGATGTGAAGAGCTGACTCATTTGAAAAGACCCTGATGCTGGCAAAGATTGAAGGAGGGAGGAGAAGGGGACAACAGAGGATGAGATGGTTGGATGGCGTCACTGACTCAATGGACATGATCTTGGGTAAACTCCGGAAGTTGGTGATGGACAGGGAGGCCTGGCATGCTGCAGTCCATGGGGTCGCCAAGAGTTGGACACGACTGAGTGACTGAACTGAACTGAACTGAGAATGGAATCGGACTTCTCAGGTGGCGCAGTGGTAAAGAATCTGCCTGCCAGTGCAAGAGATGCAAGTTCAATCCTTGGAGGAGAGCATGGCAATCCACTCTAGTATTCCTGCCTGGAGAATCCCATGGACAGAGGAGCCTGGCTGGCTACAGTCCACAGGGTCGCAGAGTCAGACACAACTGAAGTGACTTAGCACACATGCTTGCCGATGCATGAGGCATGAGTTTGATCCCTGAGTTGGGAAGATCCCCTGGAGAAGGAAAAGAGCAACCCACTCCAGTATTCTTGCCTGGGACATCCCAAGGACAGAGGAGCCTGGCGGGCTACTGTCCATGGTGTCACCAACTAAACAGCAGCAGCAGCAGAATGAGCGAGCAAAGGAAGGCAGAGCAGAGCAAACTCGAGGGCAGGGAATGTGTTCTTTGGTGTTAAAAACCAAGTGATGCTTCTCAGTCTTTGGGGAGGGCTCACGCCACAGAGAACCTGATGGACTCAATGGGGAATGCTTTCATGGTGGCCACATTTTGCCTACAATTATGGGGCATTCTCCATCCTCTGAAGCCCTCTGGTTCACAGTTACAATGCAACCATACACCGAACACATTCTACTCTGAGCATCTCTGATTGGCCTGTCATCGCTGGGGCTGTAGTCATGAGCTGGGGCACGTCCTTGCCCTCAAGGGGACTGCAATCTGGGGGAGGGTGGCAGGTGGAGAACAAATAAGGAGGCAGGACCATCCAGGTGTGCAGGAGGCAGAGAACGTGAGCAGGTTGGGAAAGGCTCCCGGAGCCTGGGAAGGCAGGGCAGGCCTGGGAAATTTTGCTGAGATCTGATGATAAGAAGGGCATTCCGGGGCGAGGGAACAACCCAGCAAAAGCCCTCAGGCAGGAACAGGACTGCAATTCCAGGAATTGAGAGGGGCCATACATCATGGGTGAGGAGGTGGGCGGGGGGGGGGGGGCGGTGGGCAGGGTCAGAGAGGTGCACAGGGGTGGGGTAGGCAGGGGGAGAGGTCTCAGCTACTCAGTGGACCAGGGTCTGTGTCTGGCTATTTTCTAGGCAAGACGACATGGCAGTGGACAAAGCCAGCACTTTTACAGAACACATCTCAAGAGCCAGTGCTTGAGGCTGAAGGCCTGGGCCCTGATGCAGGCAGGCAGGAGCAGAGGGCTGAGGCTGGGTGAACAAAGGCCATTTGCAGGCAATGTGTCTCAGGACGGGCTTGCACAGACCTGAAGCTGGAACAGTGGCTGTTTCCCAAGCAGAAAATGAGATTAAAAGTGCTTTTTCAACACAGTCACGAGAGAAGGGGTCCTAGCTCTGGTCAAACCTGCTGGCGTTTGCTAAAACTTCTAACCGGGCAAAACCAGAACACCCACATGCTTTCTCTGAGCCAGAACATTTCATATACATAAATAAATGGAAACTTTTTCTTTTGAGCACCCACGATGTGCCCGGCACTGGGCTGTAGATGGATACTGTGGGTTGAACAGCAGAATCTTTGTCTGTGTGCTCATTCGTTATCTGACTCCTGCGACCCCACGGACTGTGGCCTGCCAGGCTCCTCTGCCCATGGGATTTCCCAGGCACGAATACTGGACTGGGTTGCCATTTCCTTCTCCAGGGGATCTTCCCAACCCAAGGATCGAGCCTGAGACTCCTGTGTCTCCTGCATTGTAGGCGGATTCACAACTATCCTCGTTGTTATTTTCAGACAGCTTCCTTGGAGTCCTTTCAAGGGCCCAGGTTTGACCCCTGGTCAGGGGACTAGATCCCACATGTTGAAACTAGAGATCCCTCATACTGCAACCAAGATCAAAGATCCTGCGTTTTGTAACTAAGACCAAGCGCGGCCAAATAAATAAATAAATAAATATTAAATAATAATAATAAGGCTCTCAAGATAAGCTCATCCTGGATGAGGGTGGACCCTAACTCCAGAGACAAGAAGCCCATGTGACGATGCAGGCAGAGCTTGGAGTGACATACTTACAACCCAAGGGTCACCAAAGCTCTTTGGCGGCCTCCAGAATTGGGGAGAGGGGCCTGGGGATTCTTTCCCAGAGCCTCCAGAAGAAACCAACCCTGTGAAGACCTCAGTTTCAGACTTCTGATCTCCAGAACCGCGCTGTTGTTGTTCAGTTGCTCAGCTGTGTCCAACTCGGCAACCCCACGGACTGCAGCACACAAGGCTTCCCTGTCCTTCACCATCTTCGGAGCTTGCTCAACCTCATATCCATTGAGTTGGTGATGCCATCCAACCATCTCATCCTCTGTCCCCCGCTTCTCCTCAAACCAGCAATCTTTCCTGGCATCAGGGTCTTTGCATCAGGTGGGCAAAGTATTGGAGTTTCAGCTTCAGCATCAGTCCTTCCAATGAATATTCAGGATTGATTTCCTTTAGGATGGACTGGTTTGATCTCCTTGCTGTCCAAGGGACTCTCAAGAGTCTTATCCAGCACCACAATTTGAAAGCATCATGGCACCCCACTCCAGTACTCTTGCCTGGAAAATTCCGTGGATGGAGGAGTCTGGTGGGCTGCTGTCCATGGGGTCACTAGGAGTCAGTCACGACTGAGCGACTTCACTTTTGCTTTTCACTTTCATGCATTGAAGAAGGAAATGGCAACCCACTCCAGTGTTCTTGCCTGGAGAATCCCAGGGATGGGGGAGCATTGTGGGCTGCCGTCTGTGGGGTCGCACAGAGTTGGACACAACTGAAGTGACTTAGTAGCAGCAGCAGCAGCCTTCTTGATGGTCCAACTCTCACATCCATACATGACTACTGGAAAAACCATAGCTTTGACTAGATGGACTTTTGTTGGCAAAGTAATGTCTCTGCTTTTTAATATGCTGTCTAGGTTTGTCATAGCTTTTGTTCCAAGGAGGAGGCATCTTGTAATTTCATGGTTGCTGTCACCATCTGCAGTGATTTTGGAGCCCAGGAAAATAAAATCTGTCACTGTTTCTGTCATTTCCCCAACTATTTGCCATGAGGTGATGGGACTGGATGCCACGGTCTTAGTTTTTTGAATGTTAAGTCTTAAGCCAGCTTTTCACCCTCCTTTTTCACCTTCATCAAGACGCTTTTTAGTTCCTTTCCGCTTTCTGCCAATAGAGTTATATCATCTGCACATCTGAGGTTGTTGATATTTCTCCATCCTGTCTAGCATTTCACACAGTGTACTCTGTACGTAAGTTAAATAAGCAGGGTGACAATATTCAACCTTGACATACTCCTTTCCCAATTTGGAACCAGTCCGCTGTCCCATGTCCAGTTCTAACTGTTGCTTCTTGACCTGCATACAGGTTTCTCAGGAGACAAGTAAGGTGGTGTGATATTCTCCTCTCTTTAAGAATCTTTCACAGTTTATTATGATCCACACAGTCAAAGGCTTTAGTGTAGTCAATGAAGCAGAATTAGATTTTTTTTTTTAAACTCTCTTGCTTTTTCTATGATCCAATGGATGTTGGCATTTGTTTTTAAAACCAGTCATTTTTATTGGGTATTAATTCTCCATTAGGATATGAAAGGATTCAGCAGGGCCCGGCAAAGGTCATGGTCAGGAATGCAGTGTGTCCTCTTCAGTGGTACTTGCTTGACTGCTCTTGTTTAATTCCTTGCAAGAACGGCAACAGCTGAAAAGCACGTAAGCTGTCAGCACCATAGAAAGCTCAGGGACGCTCCCTTTCTTCATGTTGAAATACCTGTTGTAATACTGGTGCAGTAACCTCTTCAAAATGCTCCAGCAATGCCTTTAGGGCTGAAATCTCACATTAGTATCCAGCCTGGGAGCTCCCTTCATCTGACATCCAGGAGTTTCTCCTCCTTCAGTGGTACGGCTGATGCCACCGTGGAGGCCTGGCTGTCTGCTCCTGTATTCCAGCTTCCTGTTTCTTCCCTCACAGCCACTCAGGGATCTTTTCCTTGCTCCAATAACGCAATCATGTCTGGCTTAGAAATGGAATGTCCCAGTGAGACCAAGTTACTATAGTTCTCCACCATCAATCACATCACGGCACAATTTCTTCTGAAGAGGGTCAAGAAATCCCCACTTATGTGGAAAGAACTCGATGATCACATCCTTGAATGTTATTGGTCCATTGGCCATGGTTTTAGACCTGCAAGAACTGATCTAAAGGTTCCTTTATCAGAAAAACAGAGTCCAACAAACCGCTCCATCCCTCACCGGCTCAGGCCGCATTTGCACAGGTGTTGCCATGGCAACTTAACTGGCTTCTCACTTGGATGGATGTCATTCACAAGTCGTTGGCTTCAAGGAGCAAGGGAAAAAACCTGAGGTGGAAGTAACCTGCTTCATTGCTGGAGGTGCCATCTGGGGTCGTAAAGTTACCTGGATGTTGGCAGTTTGATCTCTGGTTCCTCTGCCTTTTCTAAACCCAGCTTGTCCATCTGGAGAGCTGGGATTTGAACCCAAGTAGTCCCACTCCCAGGTTGGCACAGTGGTAAAGAATCCACCTGCCAGTGGAGACTTGGGTCCGATCTCTAGGTCGGGAAGATCCCCTGGAGGAGGAAATGGCAAGCCGCTCTCATATTCTTGCCTGGGAAATCCCACGGCCAAGAAGCCTGGTGGGCTACAATCCGTAGGGTCAGAAAGAGTCGGATGCGAGTGAGCATGCCCACAATGAGTCCTGCTCCAGAGCCCCGGCTCTAACCACCACCTTCTACTGCCTTCCACGCACGTGCCAGGCCCTGCTCTGGTGGAACTGCTAACCCTGTGAGGTCGATTTTTTCTTTTGGCTGCATTGAGTCTTCACTGCTGCACGAGGGCTTTCTCTAGAACTAGCTACTCTCTAGTTGGGGTGTGTGGGCTTCTCATTGTGGGGGCTTCTCTCGTTGAGCAGCACGGGTTCTAGCGTGCATGGGCTTCCGTAGCTGTGGCTCTCAGGATAAGCAGTTTCCCCACAGCACGTAGGATCTTAGTTCCTGGACCAGGGCTCGAACCCATGTCCCCTACACTGGCAGGCAGACTCTCAACCCCTGGACCACTGGTAAGGCTGATCTTACCAGCCGTTTCCAGATGAGGAAACTGAGGTTCAGAGGACTATACATGACTGTCCCATTTCTGCCTGAGTCCATAAGTGGCTTCCCTTTTCTCTCCCTCTGCCGCGTCCTTTGGACCCGAAGCCTGGGAACGGAGAGTGGCAGGACCTGTCCAGGCAGCAGAGCACTGGTATCTACCTGGCATGCTGCCCACCCAGAGCAGGCGGACCCTTGGCCCCTATCCCGGCAGGAAGACGAGGGAGGGCCTCCTGCCAGCCCCGGGTGCAGGGGCAGGGCTGGCTGCTGCGCCCCACTGTCATCCTGACAGCCGAAGGGCCACCATCTGCATTTCAGGCCAGGTCTCCCCAGGCTGTGGGACGAGAGGGAAGGGTCTGGGGAGAGAAGATGGCCACACCTTCCCTTGCACCAGGCTCACCCAGCGGGGAGGAAAAGAACCTCAGATCCCAGTTCTCCCATTGGCTTGCACCTTGGATAAGTCAGTTCATCCCCTTCAGCCTCAGTCAATCCATCTGTAAAATGGAGGCTTCCAAGAGGGGCTTGGGGATGAGAGTGCCAGTGTGGGCCAGCATCGGCTTCCTTGTCTTTAAATGGGGGGGGGGGCTGAGGACACTGACTCCGAGGGTTCCTCTTTGAGTCTTCCTTGACACCCTCACTGGATGATGCCTGCAGGCTCCTGCATTTTAACAGACCCAGAGGGCCTGGGGACAGCTGTAAATAGCTCTCAAAGCACTCTCAAAGCTCTCCTCTCACTTTACTGGCTTTTTTTTTTTAACCACTAAACTACCACCCCAAGTGTGGGATCATGTCACCCAGAACAAGGCAGCTCTGTTGAAGGGTCCATTGTCTTTTCTTTCTTTACTCCAACCTTCAGGGAAAAACAAGGGTAATAGTTCTGTGGAGCACAAGTTCCACGCTTCCCAGACGAACATATTTGGACATAGTTCGTTCAGGCTCCCTTCTTCTAGGCTTTCTTCTTAGGGGGTGGGGCATGCTTGTGGGATCTTAGTTCCCCAGCCAGGGATCAAACCTGGACCCTTGACAGTGAAAGCAGAGAGTCCTAACTGCTGGACTGCCAGGGAATTCCCTAGTTTTTTTTTTTTTTTAAGTTGAAGTATAGTTGATGTATAATATTAAATAAATTACAGATGTACAACATAGTAATTCATAATTTTTAAAGGCTATGCTCCATTTATAGTTATTACAGATCACAGGCTATATACTCTGTGTTGTACAATATTTGCTTGTAACTTATTTTATAGACTTCCCAGGTGGCTAAGATGGTAAAAGCGTGTCTACAATGCAGGAGACCCAGGTTCAATCCCTGGGTCAGGAAGATCCCCTGGAGGCAACCCACTCTGGTACTCTTGCCTGGAAAATTCCATGGATGGAAGAACCTGGTAGGCTGCAGTCCATGGGGTCACTACTAGTCGGACACGACTGAGAGACTTCCCTTTCACTTTTCACTTTCATGCATTGGAGAAGGAAATGGCAACCCACTCCAGTGTTCTTGCCTGGAGAATCCCAGGGATGGGGGAGCCTGGTGGGCTGCCGTCTATGGGGTCTCGCAGAGTCGGACACGACTGAAGCGACTCAGCAGCAGCAGCAGCAGCAGCAGCAGCAGCAGCAGCAGCAGCAGCAGCAGCATTCACTAGTTTGCTGTGTTTCTTAGATTTCACATATAAAATGGTATCATATAGTATTTGTCTTTGTCTGACTCATTTCACTTGGCATAATGCCCTCCAAGTCCATCCGTGTTGCTGCCTATGCCAAAATTTTGTTTCTTTTTTATGGCTGGGTTTTTGTAATCTTCCAAGGATTACTTTATTTCTTTATTTAACTTTTTATTTTTCATTGGAGGATAATTGCTTTACAATGTTGAGCTGGTTTCTGCCGGACAACATGAACCAGCCTAATTGAACACATACCCCACCCCCCGCCCCTTGAGCCTCCCTCCCTCACCCACCCCTCTAGGTCATCACAGGGCACCAGGCTGAGCTCCCAGTGTTATACAGCAACCTCCCCCTAGCTATCTAGTGCACACATTGTAATGTGTATATTTTAATGCTACTCGCAACCCGTCCCACTCTCTTCTTCCCTCGCCGTGTCCATAGTCTGTGCTCTATGTCTGTGTCTCTGTTCCTGTATGGCTGATCTTTTTTAATCTTTAATTGAAAAAACAAACAATACAAGGGCTCATAACCATTCACGTGTTTTGCATTCTTGTCTTGATACACCGAGCACGGAGGATGGGGACTTGGGGAAAACGGAGGCCCCGCCTGGAGGGAGTCCCGGGGCGGGGGGCGTTGCAGCCCGGGAGCTGACCTGGGACGCTGGGGACCTGGGCTCCTGGCAGCCTTCCCTGGGGAGCCGCTCACGCGCCCGTCTCTGCCCAGCCCCGCCGACCGCAGACCAGGCGGGAAAGTGAAAATAAACCCTGGCTGGCGGCTGGCTGAGTTTCTCTTTCCTGTCACAAAAATGCCTTATCATCCCGGGCCCCTCCGTGTGCAGTGGGCCGCCAAGGACTGCTTCTGATTTTCTTAAGGAAAAACATTCACATAACAAATGTATGAACTACATTAACCATCAGGGCCCAGCTTGACAATTTTTTTTTTTTTAAATACCTGCACCACTCAAATCAAGATCAAGGGCATTCCTAGCCACCCAGAAGGTTTCTTTATGCCCTTTCTGACCCCCATGCCCCAGCCAAGCCCCACACAAGTTGCTTAGTGTGTCTCTTTGTGACCCCAAGGACTGCAGCCCACCAGGCTCCTCTGTCCATGGAACTCTCCAGGCAAGAATACCGGAGTGGGTTGCCATTCCCTTCTAAAGGGGTGCTTCCTGACTGGGGATTGAACCTAGTCTCCCCCACTGCAGGCAGATTCTTTACCAACTGAGCCACCAGTGAAGCACCCCCTCCCCTTTGAAATATATATAATATATATATATACTGTCACCACTCAAATTAAGATCAAGGGCATTCCCAGCCTCCCAGAAAGTTTCTTTATGCCCGTTCCCAACCCTACCTCCACCCCACCCCCCAATCTGCCTTCTAGAAACATCAGCTAGTCACGCCTGTTCTTGAACTGTGTACAAAGCAAGCAGTCACAGGGTCCGCGCCTTTCTTGGTTTCTTTCAGCCAGCGTGACGAGGGTGAGGGTCATGTGTGATGCCGTGTGATGGGCCTTCTGCTCCGCTTTATTGCTGAAACGTGTCCTACTGCACAGATGCGCCTCAATTTGTTTACTCAGTCTCCTGTTGATGGATATTTGGGATGTTTCCAGTTGGGGGCTGTTAGAAACAGAGTTGCGTGGACATCTGTGAACAGGTCTTTGTGTGGACACAGGCTTTCTTTCCTCTCGGGTAAATACCTATAAGTGGGGCTGTCAGGTCATAAGGTAGTATGTTTAACTTTATAAGAGACTGGTAAATGGTTTTCCTCTCTGGCTGTCCAGACCTGTTTCCAGACTTCAGAGGCCCCACTCCACATCACAGCAAACTTACAAAAGGACCTGTGAGCCACATTAAACATCTCTTTTTTTGAGTAAAATTAGCTTTTTTTTTTTTTTCCAGAGGCTTTTCTAATTTTCTTTTTGAAATTATTTTACCCCAGGTAACTCATTTGCGCACTTCCCAGGTGCTACAGTGGTAAAGAATCCGACTGCCAAGGCAGGAGATGCAAGAGACCCAGGTTGGATCCCTGGGTCGGGAAGATCCCCTGGAGAAGGAAATGGCAACCCACTCTGGTATTCTTGCCTGGGAAATCCCATGGACACAGGAGCCTGGCAGGTTACAGTCCCTGGGGTCACAAAGAGTTGGATACCACTGATTGAGCGTGCGTGTGCACTTACACACACACACACACACTCACAAACACATGACTAATTTGCTCAATGGGGTCTGCTGGAATTTCTCAGCAATCATGGTTGGGCAGTCTGACAAGCGAGATGACTGACCCCCAAACTGTTTTTCATTTAGAATGAGATTTTTATGAATAATACATTTAGCAATCTTTCTTATTGGATTTGTGAGCTCCTATTCACCCCTCAAAACCCCACTCAAAGGCCCACACCTCCATAAAGGCTGCTGGTCATAGATAACAACAGCCTCACCACCCTCACCTCAGCCCCAGTGCAGAGCCTGGTGTGTGGCCCTGCTGTCGCAGCCCCTTGGAGGAGCCCTGGGCAGTACCCCAGCCAGAGCACCAAGGAGCCCATGTCTGGGGACAGGGCCTGCCTCACACCTTCCTGGATGCATGGCACATGTTTGTTGACCTGATTTTTCCAGAATTTTCTGTAGGTCGGGTGCCCTTACCCAGAACTGCAGGGCCAGGCAGCAGAGGAGCTGGTACCACCTTGAACACGACATAAAGTACTGAGTGCTGGGAGGTAGGCAGAGGCTACGGTTCTCTTCCAGTTCTCTGAGAAGCTCTCTATGACCCCAGAAGGATTGAAGGGGAGAATCTCTGATGGCTCTGGAAGCAGTGTTCCCGGGGAGAGGGCTTCAGTGACTTGTGACTATGGAGGACAAAGGAGGGGACAGAATGGGGTCGACTCAGTGAGTGTTTAGAAGGCACCTTCGCTCCGTGCGCTGGGTCCTGGGGATGTGGCAGGAACAAGACAGACAAGGTTGAGGGGTAAAGAGTAAACACAGAAAGATGACTTCAGATCCTATCAGGGCTATGACAAGTAAAACAGGGAGCTGTGATAACGATGGTGATGAGGAGAAGCATTAGACAGGGAGGCCAGGGGGGACTTCTCTGAAGAGTCAAGGGTCTCATGACAAGCAGCAGCCAGCCACAGGGCTCTGGGCCAGAGTGTTCCAGGCAGAGGGAATTGCCTGTGCAAAGGTCCTGAGGCTGGAACGCTTCGTGTTGGAAGGCTAGCCAGGGCGTCCCTGGGATCCCGGGTGTCTGAGGCATGCAGAATGGAGGAGGTGAGGATGGGTGTGTGCAGGGGAGGGGAGGGGGGTTGTCTCAGGCCAGCTCTGGGGGCCCGTGGGACTGGGACTTGGAGGGGATTCCAGGCCTTCAGTTCTGGGTAGTGACAGCCTGGCACCTCCAAGCACAACCAAGAGGCCAGGGGGCAGTCCACAGCGCTCGGTGAGCCCCCGGCCCAATCACGTGGGGCCCCCGGCCCAATCACGTGGGGGCCCCGGCCCAATCACGTGGGGCTTCCGGGCCATTCACGTGGGGCCCCCGGGCCAATCACGTGGGGAGGAGGGACAGGCGGCTTGTCCGAGGTCTCCTGGCGCCTGTGCCATGCTCTCTCACTGCACCCCAGCCTCTGGTCCTCTCCACGTCCTCTGACTCCCCAAACTCTCTCCCTCCTCACGGTTGGTCCACTGCCTAGGACACCCCTCCCCGGGCTCCAGCCGACACCTACCTGTGCTGCGGGGTCTCACTTAGAGCTCATTTACCAGAGATGCCACCCAGACTGCGTCCCCAACTAACCAGGTCTTCCCTTCCATCCCCCTCTTACAACCTTGGCTCTTTCCTTTGTGTGACATTTAACACAAGTGGCAATTCGTTTCATGTGTGTATTTGTGTGAGTCTTTGTTCACTGAGGGTCTCCCTACCTGGGAGGCCCTGGGAGGCTCGGGGTCTCTCCGCTGTCTCCCCACAGCAGCACAGGGCTGACCCACACCTGCTTCAGGAGTGAAAGACCCAGATTTTAAGTCCAGCCCCCTCCAAGCCTCTTCCTCTGCCTCAGCCACCTCCACACAGGGGGCTGGGGTCCCCTTCCCTAGCCTCTCCCATGTCCCCAAGAGGTAAAAGCCCAGGATCTCCCTGATCCCTCTAATTACAGTGGCCCCAGGGCCTGCAGGGAGGACAAAGCCCCCCCCCATCTGGCCGGCCAGAGACAGAGGAGGGAGCCAAGCCCCTGGGCCTCCAGCACCGCCCCTTCCCCCGCTCCTCACAGAGCACATCTGTACTTGCCGGCGGGGGGTGGCGGGGGGCTGGTTTCCCCGGGTCTGCTTATTACTAAGTTAGTTTTGAAAGGTATACCCAAATGAAAGGCGGAATTCTGATTTATATCCTGGAACAGGAAAAGGACATTAGTGGAAACACCTGAAGTCTGAATACAGTCTGTATGGCACGGTGAATAGTGATGGACCGGTGCGGTGTTTCTAGTTTTTATATGAGACGACAGAAGATGTGAACAATGGGGGAAGCTGGGCGAGGCGGTTTACGGGAACTCTGTACTAACCTTGCAGCTTTCCTGTAGTCTAAAATTATTCAAATAGAAGAAGTTTGGTCACAAAAAATAAAGAAAAAAAAAAGAGAATAGCAAGCCACCCATCCAACTGGTGAAAAAAAGGTAAAGCCAGACAATGACGAACAGTCATGAGGACAAGGACAATGGGCAGGGCTGTGAGTGTGAGCTGGGACGTCTGCAAGCCAGGTAGCACCCGAGGTCAAGTTCAAAGCATGCCTGTCCTACAGCCCCACAGTCGCCTACTGCAGGGGCTCTCAGAGCATGGCCCTCAGACCCCCAGGCTCAGCACTACCTGGAAACTGGCTAGAAATGCAGGCCCCCTCGAGGTGATCAAAGAGTCGGACACAAAGAGATCAAAGAGGCACACTAGAGACGGCGCAAAGGGTCGGACACGACTGAGTGGCTGAACAACAGCAGAGATGATGGTAGTAAGTGAAGTAAGTCAGGCAGAGAAAGACGAATACCAGATGATATCACTTGTGTGTGGAATCTAAAATATGACACTATCTACGAAACAGAAACAGACTCACATGGAGAACAGACTTGTGGTTGCAGGGGGCGGGGACGGGGGGTGGACTGGGAGGCTGGGATCAGCAGATGCAAACCATTATATACAGTATGGACAAACAACAAGGTCCTGCTGTATGGCACAGGGACTATATCAAATATCCGCTAACAAGCCATGATGGGAAAAGAATACGAAAAAAGATGTAACTGAATCACTTTCCTGTTCAGCAGAAATTAACACATTGTAAATAAATCAACTAGACTTCAATAAAATAAGTTTAAAAGAAAAACAAACAGAAAACGAAATGCAAGTCCGCAGGCTCTACCCCAGGCAAACTGAACGAAAGGAAAACAAAACCCAAAACAACCCAAACCCTTGGGTTGCGTGGCAGCTATAGGTGTTTTCACAAGCCTTCCAGGTGACTCTGGAGCATGCTGAAATCTGAGAACTATCAGTGTACAGATGAATTCCAGAATAAGCCTTGAGCATAGTCACAGAGAGAACTTGAATTAGCCTAAGTATGCATCACAAGGAAATGAAGACACGAGCTGGAAGGCGGTGTGCAACAGTGCAAATGCACTCATCTCACCCTCGTGTGTCCACAGGGGTGAGCCGCACACACAAAACCCTGCAAACCAAGCAAGTCACAAGATACAGGCAGTATGATGGCAGCCAAAGGTTTCAGCACCCCAAAATGTTCGCACCGGGAACCCACACATACGAATATAAAGACGGGCCCTGGAAGGATGAGCACTAACATTCGGGAAACGAGGAACAGGGAGCGGTAGGGGGCGGGTTCAGGTCTGCCTAAAACGGTTGATGTTTTAAGCCAGAGATTTGAGGATAAGATACTCCACATTCCTGAGAAGCTCTGTTAACATGACTTTAACGAGTACGTGCTCTTTAAAAATGATTCATCGAGAACCGCACAAAGTTTAACGTGAGGGCCTCTCGTTTCAACTTCACATTTACTGTGAGTATTTGGTGAATATACTTACAAAATTGGGTCTATGAATTCTCTAAAGAATAATTTACGTAATATTCTGGGAAAGACAAAACTATGGAGACAGTGAAGAGATCAGTGGTTGCTGGGAAAGGAAGAAGAGATGAACAGCTGGAGCACAGAGGAGTTTTAGGGCCAGGAAAGTATTCTGTATGACACTGTCATGGGGGGACACTTGCCATTATACATCTGTCAAACCCTAATATAAGCCACGTGCTGTGCTGGGCTTACTCCCTCAGTCATGCCCAACTTTTTGAGACCCCATGGATTCTGCCAGGGGATTTGCCAGGCAAGAACACTGGAATGGGTTGCCATGCCCTCCTCCAAGGGATCTTCCCAACCCAGGGATCAAACCCAGGTGTCCCGCATTGCAGGTGGATTCTTTACTGTCTGAACCACCAGGGAAGCCCAAGAATTCCCACCAGGGAAGCCCAAGAATTCCCACCAGGGAAGCCCCAAGAATACTGGAGCGGGTAGCCTATCCCTTCTCCAGGGGAACTTTCTGACCCTGGGATCAAACCAGGGTCTCCTGCATTGCAGGCGGATTCTTTCCCAGCTGAGCTACCCACAAAGCCCAATATAAGCCAAGACTTTAGCTAATGTGTCAATACTGGTTCATCAATTATAACAAATGTACCACAGCAATGCAAGATGTTTTTGGTTTTCTGGTCGCACCTCTCGGCATAGAGGAGCTTAGTTCCTGGACCAGGTTTGGAATCTGTGTCCCCTACAGTGGAAGTGCAGATTCTTAACCACTGGACCACCAGAGAAGTCCTAAGATGTTAATAATAACAGGGGGAAAGTGGGGAGGGGACTAGGGGGAGGGGCTGGAGAGGAGTTATATGAGAACTCCCAGTATTTGCTGCACAATTATCTGTAAACCTAAAATCACTTACAATTTTTTTTAAAAAAGCAATTCATTAGGAGAAATGAGTTAACCTCCCAAATGAAATGTTTTGACGAATGTTTTAATGTTTATAATAGCCAGGACATGGAAGCAACCTACATGTCCATCAGCAGATGAATGGATAAGAAAGCTGTGGTACATATACACAATTGAGTATTACTCAGCCATTAAAAAGAATACGTTTGAATCAGTTCTAATGAGGTGGATGAAACTGGAGCCTGTTATACAGAGTGATGTAAGCCAGAAAGAAAAACACCAATACAGTATGCTGCTGCTGCTGTTGCTAAGTCGCGTCAGTCGTGTCCGACTCTGTGCGACCCCACAGACGGCAGCCCAACAGGCTCCTCTGTCCCTGGGATTCTCCAGGCAAGAATACTGGAGTGGGGTGCCATTTCCTTCTCCAATGCATGAAAGTGAAAAGTGAAAGTGAAGTTGCTCAGTGTCCGACTTTTGGCGACCCCATGGACCACAGCCTACCAGGCTTCTCCGTCCATGGGATTCTCCAGGCAAGAGTACTGGAGTGGGGTGCCATTGCCTTCTCCAAAAGATTTCCTGCTGCTGCTGCTGCTAAGTCGCTTCAGTCGTGTCTGACTCTGTGTGACCCCATAGACAGCAGCCTACCGGGCTCCCGCATCCCTGGGATTCTCTAGGCAAGATACTAACGCATAATTATGGAATTTAGAAAGATGGTAATGATAACCTTGTATGCGAGACAGCAAAAGAGACGCAGATGTAAAGAACAATCTTTTGGACTCTGTGGGAGAGGGTGAGGGTGGGATGGTTTGGGAGAATGGCATTGAAACATGTATATTATTATATGTGAAATGAATCGCCAGTCCAAGTTTGATGCATGGTACAGGATGCTCGGGGCTGGTGCACTGGGATGACCCAGAGGGACGGTATGGGGAGGGAGGTGGGAGGGGGTTCAGGATGGGGAACACATGTACATACATGGCAGATTCATGTCAATGTATGGCAAAACAAATACAATATTATAAAGTAATTAGCCTCCAATTAAAATAAATAAATTTATATTTAAAAAAACAGGCAAAGCAGCTCTCAGTAACACGTGAAGCCTACCCTGCAGGTGAGTATTTTGGGAGCAGGCAGACTGCCAACGTAAGAATGGTGTAAGCTCGAAGTCAGCGCCCCCCGCCCCTCGACCTCCCTGCCCAGAGTGCTGAGATTGGCTCTGATGCTGGCCAGCGGGGCTGCGATGAACTGTCACCTAGTCTGTGTCCCTCTGTGAGAGCTCACGGCTCATCACCGTGGGCTGAACTTTCCAAACACAGGAGCCACAAGCCCCAGGTGGCAGGTGGGCACCTAAAACATGGCTTGTCTGAACCGAGGTGTGTCGTGAGAGGGCAATCTACCCAGACTTGGTACAGAGAGAGGAAGGAAAAGCCATCGTTTCTGTACTGACAGCTGCCGTCGCCCCTCCCTCCGCCGGTGCCCCTCCTCCACGTGGCTTCCAGGACACTCAGTTCAGTTCAGTTCAGTCACTCAGTCGTGTCCGACTCCGAGACCCCATGAATCTCAGCACGCCAGGCCTCCCTGTCCATCACCAACTCCCAGAGTTCACTCAAACTCACGTCCATCAAGTCAGTGATGCCATCCAGCCATCTCATCCTCTGTCGTCCCTTCTCTTCCTGCCCCCAATCCCTCCCAGCATCAGAGTCTTTTCCAATGAGTCAACTGTTCGCATGAGGTGGCCAAAGTATTGGAGTTTCAGCTTTAGCATCATTCCTTCCAAAGAACACCCAGGACTGATCTCCTTTAGAATGGACTGGTTGGATCTCCTTGCAGTCCAAGGGACTCTCAAGAGTCTTCTCCAACACTAGAGTTCAAAAGCATCAATTCTTTGGCTCTCAGCTTTCTTCACAGTCCAACTCTCACATCCATACATGACTACTGGAAAACCATAGCCTTGACTAGACGGACCTTTGTTCAGCCCCCCAAAACTGCAAGGCCCCAGGCCCAGTGCTGGAGACTGTCTTCATCTCCATCTCCGCTCACCCCCGTGATGCTCGCAGTTGACCCCCTGAGATGTCCGAATCCCCAAACCCATGAACGTGTTACCTTACGCGGCAAAAGGATTTTGCAAATACGCTGAGATTAAGGATCTTGAGATGGGGCGATTATCCTGGAGTGTCCAGGTGGGCCCAGTGCAATTAGGAGCGACTGGAAAAGGCAAGGGGCAGGAGGGCCAGGGTCGGGGGCGGTTGAGGAAGGAGGGCAGGGGCACTGTGGCCAGAAGCTGCAAGAGGCGAGGGGACAGGCTCTCCCTGGGGCCTCCAGAGAGGACCACGGCCCTGGGGACAACTTGATTCTACTCCCAGAAGACCAGTTCTGGAATGCTGACTTGCAGAACTGGGGAGACAGTAAATCTGTGCTGTTTTGCGCTGTGGTTTGTGATACGATGTCACAGCAGCAATAGGAAGCTGAGACAGTGAAATGACCCAGTCTTGTAAGTTAAATGCAAAGATGCCCAAATATATCACCTTCAGCCCAGGCGCCAGGCTCAGATATTGACCTGCCCACTCAATACCTCCTTGGAGTTGTCTGAATTCTGGACCTTCCCCCCAGGCCTTCGCATCGCATGTTCCATCTCAGTTGATGGCAACTTGGTCCCTTCTGGGTACTCATGCCAAAAGCCTCAGCACCATCCTTGACTCTCTACTTTTTTCTAAGAAAAATTAATTGAGTAATTTATCATTTATTTGTGGCTGTGCTGGGTCTTCATGGTGCGCCTGGGCTTTTTCTGGCTGTGGCAAGTAGGGGCCACTCTCTAGTTGTGGTGCACGGGATTCTCACTGCGGTGGCTCCTCTCGTATGGATCGCGTGCTCTAGAAAGCGTGGGCTCAGGAGTTGCAGCACACGGGCTTAGCTGCCCTGTGGCACGTGGCATCTTCCCGGGCCAGGGATTGCATCTGGGTGCCCGGTATTGGCTGTCGGACTCTTACCCACTGGACCACCAGGGAAGCCCCTCTTCTTTCTCTCTTGCTCCCCTCATTCAGGCTGCTAGTAAGTCCTATTGGCTCCATCTTCAAAACTGAGCTAGAATCTAACCCCTCCTCATCAAGCCCACTGCTACCACCCTGGTCTGAGCCGCCGTCGCCGCTTCTCTGTGTGATGGATACAGCCTCCTCACTGGGTCCTCTGCTTCCAGCCTGTCCCCACCCCTGCCCTTCTCAACACAGCAGCAGCACAAGGGGTCCCCCGAGTCAGAGAATGGCATGTCTGTGGTCTCCATCTCATTCAGAGTAAAAGCCAAATCCTTAGCATGGCCAAGAAAGCCATCTATAATGTGGTACCCCTCCCCCACCTCTATGATTTTGCCTCCCCTAACCCCTGACCTCTCTCTGCTGCAGCCACCCCAACCTCCTGATTGTTCCTTGAACACAGCGGGTATAGCCTCATCCTGGGGCCTTTGCACCGTGTGGTCCTTCTGCCTGAGACACGCTTCCCTGATATCCACATCATTGACTCCCTCCTTGCCTTCAGGATTTGCTCAAATGTCATCTCATCAACAAGGCCTGCCCTGATCACCCTAAACCGCTGCTCGTCCCAACTAGCCCCAGCTGGTCCAGCCATCCTCATCCTGCTCTACAACATACTCAACAACTTACTTGTTTATCATACTTCTTGCTCCATCGCCTCTATTAGAATATCAACTCCATGAGGGCAGGGATCTTTGTTTTGTTTACTGTGGGTAGAACAGTGCTCACCATAAAGGGCATTCAATAAATATCAACTGGATAAATTTATAAAAGGAGGTGTCAGGATAAAGGCTAAAAATTCTAAAACCACTCTACATGCATGCTGGAGTTCAATGTGAGAAAATGGATGATAGATTTCTAGAAGCCAGGTTTCCCATTGTTGGGTGAGAAGTTATAACTAAGCAAGGGGAGGAGCCTAGAATGATCCATGTGGTGGTGGATCAGAGCTGGAGACAGCAGGGTGAACTTACCTTTGACAGTGATACAGAAGGCTACACACAGAAATATGTATAGATTTGTATTCACACACAAGGGCTTCCCTGGTGGTGCAATGGTAAGGAATCTGCCTGCCAGTGCAGGAGACACAGGAGTGCAGGTTCAATCCTGGGTTGGGAAGATCCTCTGGAGAAGGGAATGGCAACCCACTTCAGTATTCTTGCCTGGGAAATCCCATGGGAAGAAGAGCCTGGTGGGCTACAGTCCAGGGGGTCGCAAAGAGTCAGACACGACTGCGTGACCGAGCACACACACATACATATACACAGGTTATTACACACAAGTATGTTTCCCAGAGGGCTAAAAGGAACAGCACCCCACAGCAGCAAGCACATCCAGCATCCAGTCTTTGATCTCTAAAGCCATCTTCCAATAAAAGGAACTGGGGTTCCTTGGAGAAATGGTTGATTTCTAGGTAAAGACCCTGATGCTGGGAAAGATTGGAGGCAGGAGGAAAAAGGGACAACAGAAGATGAGATGGTTGGATGGCATCACTGACTCCGATGGTCATGAGTCTGAGCAAGCTCCAGGAGTTGGTGATGGACAGGGAAGGCTGGCATGCTGCAGTCTATGGGGTCACAAAGAGTTGGACACCACTGAGCGACTGAACTGAACTGAGGTCTAAAACAGGAAATATACAAGGTGGGCCTGGGGTATCTAATAGAGCCAGAAAGTAAGAAGGTGCTCAGAAACTCACAATGGTAGGGCACATCAAAGGGACACAGGGGCCAGCTGAAGAGCTAATGGCCAAAATGGGAACAACCTGAGCAATACGATAAAGCACAGTATGAATTATAACCCACAGTATGTAATGCCCATAAGTCTATACTGATGTAAAGTAGGGCTGAAATAAAGACGGGAGGGAGCACGGACAAATCTCCAGGGCAGAAGCATTTCAAAGACTTTATGCACATACTCTGCCCTCAAGGAGGTGGGGCATAACTTCCCAGCCCTTTCGCAGAGTGACTTCCCTTCACATAATATTGTATATACAGTAGTAAAGAAATCTGACACGCAGTGCCTCAGCGGTGATCAAGGGACACTTCAACCACGGTAGGTACGTGCCCTGGTTCAGAGGTGAGAAGAACAACCCTTTCCCTCTGTGATCTTCCTCCTCCAAACACATAATCTCCAGTCTTGTCATGAGAAGAACATCAGACAAACCGTAACTGAGGGGCCTTCTGCAAAATACCTGACCAGTGGTCCGCAGAACTGTCACAGTCATCTAAGACAAGTGAAGTCTGAGAAACCAGCACAGCCCAGAGGAGCCCAAGCAGACATGATGATTAAATGGGATCCTGGAACAGAAAAAAGAGTGTGAAGGAAAACTAAGGGAATGTGAATAAGGCCTAGGCTTTAGTTAATAGTAATGCCTCAAAATTGGTTCATTAGTTGTGACAGATGCACCATCCCAAACACGACGTTAATAACAAGGAAGACTGGGTGATACCCTGAACTGGATCCCGGAACAAACACAGGCATTTGTGGGAAAACTGGTGAAATCCAATAGAGTCTGGAGTTGGTTAATAGTAACATTACAACACTGGTGTTTATAAGATGACATAAGATGTTAACAATGGGGGAAACTGGGTGAGAAGTAGATGGGAACTCTTTGCAACTAACTTTTCAACTTTTTCCAAAAGAAAAGTGTACTAAAAAAAAGAAAAATAACCTGACAATTAGATAGGTTCCTGGTAAAGGCAGTTGCTCAGGGAGCAAGGTAACGGGTATTATGATTTTCCTCTATTTTTTTTCCCATGATGGAAATAACTCACTAAGTATCCAGCAATGTCAATGGCCCCTAGACTGGTAAAAGATTCCAAACAATACAAAAATGAATAAAACAAAAAGTGAAACCGTCCATGATTTCACTCCCCACTGCTAAGTCAATATATTATATTCTGGACTCTTCCCTATGCATATGTGAACATTAAAAAATTTTTGCAGACAAAGGGTGATGCCCTGTATTTTGATACACTGTGGACTCCCTTTCATATCAGGGCACATAGCTCTAGTTACAGTTCTTTATTTTATTTATTTATTTTTTTTGGAGTACAGTTGAATAACACTGTGGTGTTAGTTTCAGGTGCACAGGAAAGTGATTAAGTTATACAGATACATGTATCTGGGCTTCTCAGGTGGCTCAATGGTAAAGAATCTGTGTGCCAATGCAGGAGACACAGGAGATGTGGGGTCAATCCCTGAGTCTGGAAGATCCCCAGGAGTAGGAAATGGCACCCCACTCCAGAATTCTTGCTTGGAAAATTCCACAGACAGAGGAGCCTTGTGGGCTACAGTCCATGGGGTTGCAAAGTATCAGACACGACTGAACAGTTAAGCACGCAAGCATACATATATCTGTCCTTTTCCAAATTATTTTCCCATTTAGGTTATTACCGAGTCCTGAGCTGAGTTCCCTGTGTTATACAGTAGGTCCTTATTGGCTATCTATTTTAAATAGAGGAGTGTGCATATGTCAATCCCAAGCTCCCAATCTATCCCTCCCCCTTATTTCCCCTGCTGCTGCTGCATCGATTCAGTTGTGTCCGACTCTGTGCGACACCATAGACGGCAGCCCATGAGGCTCCCCCATCCCTGGGATTCTCCAGGCAAGAACACTAGAGTGGATTGCCATGTCCTTCTCCAATGCATGAAAGTGAAAAGTGAAAGTGAAGTTGCTCAGTCGTGTACGACTCTTAGCGACCCCATGGACTGCAGCCCACCAGCCTCCTCTGTCCATGGGATTTTGTAACCATAAATTCATTCTCTAGGTCTGTGAGTCTGTTTCTGTTTTGTAAGTAAGCTCATTTGTATCTTTTTCTTTAATATTCCACATATAAGCAATATCACATGATATTTGCCTTTCTCTGTCTGACTTCATTCAGTATGTTAATCTCCAGGTCCATTGCAGGTTGCTGCAAATGGCAATATTTTATATACACAAGGGACTATTACTCAGCCATTAAAAAGAATGAAATGCAGTGTTCTTCTGAATGGCTGTGATATGGATGTGACAATGGACAGTTTCCTTAAGATGAACAGTCAGGGACCGTCAGTTTTCTCCCCACAGGGTGCTCAAGTGAGCACCTTCCCACACACACCTTCATGGCTGCACGTGGGAATTCCCGTGCACAGGACAGACCCCTGGCTGCAAAGTGGTGAGTGTGGTGGCGCCTTTACAGCACTGTCTTCCTGCTGTTGACCTTTTCTCGTTACCCCGAGAATTAACGGCCTGGCTCCACACTTCTCAAAGGCAGAAGGCTGCATGAAGCCCCTACCTCTCTCTCCATCTCTTTGATGACATCTCCCCTTGATCAAGGCGGCCGTTGGTAGCCATTGTGACATCACGGATGTGTGTGGAGGGGGAGGGGGGAGGACAGGACACACCGTGTGACTGACCAACCAGGGCCTCAGGGGACAGAACTGGGTGTCCTTCTGAGACTCGGCGTGTGTTTGAGATGGCAGGAGTCTTGGAGGTTTCTCAGCCTGGGGCCAGCCCAGCAGAACTGGGGCAGTGGGCAGGGAGAGGGTGCTGACATTTCAAAAGTCATACTATCAATCCATGATCTTATATTTAGAAAATGACAATAAAAGAGCCTGATCATACAAAGTGTCCCTTTATTGTTCAGCTCTTCCACAAATATTTGGATGTCTTTTATGTACTGATTACTCTCAGTGCTGGGACCTCAGTGAACAAAATTAAGTTCCTGCATCCACAGAACTTGTATTCTCCTTGGAGACAAATAATAAAGCAATCACTATGAGTTAGTGGCAAGTGTTGCATTATTTAGGGTAAATAGCTAGCTTCGAGAACCCACAAATCCCAGCATTTCTGGTGGCCCCTGCAAGTCCTCTGGCTCTGGAGCTGGCCAAATGCCCCATCCTGGAGCTCCGAGGGCTGCCTCTTACCGGGACCTCTCCCCTACTTCTCTGAAGATTTGATTCACGGTCATCTCCTCCACTAAACTCTAAGGCTGAGACCTGCATCCTCCTGTGTAGCCACAGGGACTTCCTTTTAGTTCCATGCTTTTTCCTGTCGCTCTGCAGAGACCTGAACCCAATGGGCCACTGCTGTGTGGTGGCCTCAGCCAAGCCTCAGTCCGCCTGCCTGCTCCATGGAGCAGCCGTCTCAGACCTCCCCGGGGTACGAGTTCCCCACCAGCTGCTCTGGGTCCCTCCCGGCTGTGGCAGTGATCGACAGCCCCTTTCACAGCAAGACGTTGCTGGGAAGTGGCAGCCGTGGACTTGGCCTCCAGGCTTTCCTTGTGGCCCATGGGTCGCGTGACAGACTCACCGATGAGGTGGAAACAGAAGCACAGGGTATTACTCTGGGCCCAGGCAGTTAGGCGGCAGAGGAGCCTTCCCTGCCTGCCCCTCCTCTGAATGTGGATGCCCGGGATGTGCTTGGAGCCCTGTGTCTGAGGAGGCCTGTCTCCCTGAGTGGCCACGTGGTACAGGGCCACTCACCCCCTCCCAGCTGGGACACCCACACAGGACAGACGTCGGGAGAGCGGCTCTGTCTCACTGAGATCTCAGCTCCGATGTCGCCTCCTCAAGAAGTCCTGTCCCCGGGACCCTAAAGTAATATCAGCCTAGTCTATGCACACCTGTAATAAACTTCAAAGTCTTCTGTTCATTTGTTTGTTCCCTTGAATAATATTGTCTGTCCCAACTAGGAGGTGAGCTTCTTGGAGGCAAGAACCTCTCTTGCTCATTTGGTATTCCCAATGCCTACAAGAGTGCTGGCACACAGTAGGTGGTCAATAAAAACCCCGGTGATGGAGGAACCTGTTCTGTATGACTCGGATGCCTCATCTGGTTATTTTACAGCGGACATTAACACGACATTCGAAAGCAATTATCCTCTAATTAAAAATAAATATCCTATGATCAACCATTACGGAAAAGACTATTTAAAGAAAAGAATGTATATATGTATAACTGAATCACTTTGCTGTACAACAGGAGTTAACATTGTAAAGCATCTATACTTCAATAAAAAAATAAATTAAGAAAAATAAAAAACTAAAAAAAAAAAATTCCTCATCTGCAAAACGGGGTAAATACCCCTCTCTGTCATCTCATGCGGCTCCTTCGAGACTTATCTTCAAAGTCCTCAGTGTTACAGGACAGGCTGTGACGACCTTAAGTCTGTCTAGACATGAACCAGTTAGTGAGAATTCAGTGCTCACTGCCTGCCTGCCAGGGGCAGCTCTCTTATAACTTATTGGATTATAGCTTCAGACTCATGGGTTTCCCACCTTGTTGTGGGTTGGGAGGTGGGGTCCTAGAAGTTTCTGGCTGTACCCCCTCTGGGGTACTAACTATCCACTGGCCCCTTTCTCCTTCCTAAGAACCCCAGCTTTATCCTGAGGGGCGGAGTGCTCTTGCCATCAGGCAAATGATCAGAAGAAGAAGTTGCTGGTGGAGGTGTCTGGGAAAGTTCTTTATAGCGTGCGTTATGACTCCTTTGGCCCACCCCCCTTTTTCTTCATTCCTTCTTGGACGGTAGGTACAGCTGAATTTTCAGCAGGGCTGAGGTTGGCCCTTAATGTGCCTTTGTGAGCCGTCTAATTAGAAAAAAGACAGCTCCCCTGGGGAGAAGCTTACCTCTGGGTGCTGGGCCTGGCCTGCACCATTCAGTCCCTTTGGCTGAGAGCTTTGAGCAGCGCACAAACTGCACAACCATCCTTGGCGCCCATGATTTTGGACTATGAGGCAGCCTTGGGGATGGAAAGCACTTCCTTGGGGGCAGACGTGAAAGATGAAAGAAGTCTGGGCCCTTGATAAGGGTGGAGCCCTTATACCAGCCCTGGAAGGCCTCCTTTTCCTTTTGTGTTTCGGAAGAATCATCTTCAAAATTTATTTTGAAATAACTTCAAAGTTAGAGAAAAGTCACAAGAACCATGCAAAGAACTTTCTTTCACCCAGACTGGTTGATTGTTAATATTCTATTCCATTTATTCCCTTCTTTTGCCCTCCCTCCCTCCCTGCCTCCCTCCCTCCCTGCCTCCCTCCCTCCCTGCCTCCCTCCCTCCCTGCCTCCCTCCCCTCATCTCCCTCTTTTATGTAGACATGGAGCCCTTGTTACTGTTCTTTTTCTGAATCACTCAAGAGTAGCTGGCAAACATAATACCCATTATCTCCAAATACTTGCCGTGTAGATCCCCAAAGAGGAGACTCTAACCACCATCCAAATCACCTCTGATTTCCTCCTTTATATTAATTTTTATGGGCGTATAATTGACTTACAATGTTGTGTTAGTTTCAGGCGTACAGCAAGGTGAACCCATTATATATATACATAGCTCCACTCTTTTTAAGGTTCTTTCCCATCTAGGCCACCACAGAGCACTGAGTAGAGCCTCCTTTGCTGCACAGTAGATGCTCATTAGGTATCTATTTTGTATATAGCAGTGTGTCCATGTTAACTCTGACTTCTTAAATGAAACAAAACTATGCCAAAGTCTTCCCTTGTAGCTCAGTTGGTCGAGAATCTGCCTACAATGCAGGAGACTCAGGTTCGATTCCCAGGTCGGGAAGATCCCCTGGAGAAGGAAATGGCAACCCATTCCAGTATTCTTGCCTGCCGAATCCCATGGACAGAGGAGCCTGGCAGGCTACAGTCCATGGGGTCGCAAGAGTTGGACACACCTTGGCGACTAGACCACCACCACATGCCAAAGACACTTCTTTTGGTTTCCTGCTATGAGTAACTAAATCAAATTCCAACTGCTGCCTTTCTTATCTGTTGTGCCCACCCTTCCCCCGCGCTCTCTGCTCCGTCCCCCTTGGCCTCCCTTTGATTTCTTACACCTTCCAAGCAGCTTTTAGCCTCAGAACTTTTTTTTTAACCAGCTGAGGTAAAATTCACATCATGTAAACTCCAGCATACTAAAAAAGTGAAAATTCAGTGGCAATGAGAACATTCACCATGTTGGGTAACTGTCATCACTTTCTGGGTCCAAGACATATTTCTTCACACCAAAAGGAGCCGCCGCATCGCTTATCGAGCAGCCGCTCCCGTTCCACCCGCTTCTGGGCAACCACCAACCCATCCCTGCGTCGGCGGCTTTCCCTCAGTGGCCGTTTCACTAATGGAATCACACACGTGCTGCCTGAGGACTTGGCAGCTGATCCCTCTTCCCAGATGCTCTTCCCTCCTCCCACTCCAATCACCTTCCTTAGGAGGCCTTCCTGGGGCCTCTCCTGAGGTCAAGCCCCCCCAGCATAACTTTCTCATAAAAGCCCAGAGTTTCTCTCTGGAGCATTTTTTTCACAGTTGCTGTGCATGGTAACTTCATTGGGTTTCCCTGGTGGCTCAGGTGGTAGAGAATCTGCCTGCAATGCAGGAGACCCGGGTTTGACCTCTGGGCTGGGAAGATCCCCTGGAGGAGGGCACGGGCAACCCACTCCAATATTCTCAGCTGGAGCACTCCATGGACAGAGCCGCCTGGTGGGCTACATACAGTCTGTGGGGTTGCAGTTTCATGTTCTCTGCATTAAGAGTGTGAAGTTTATTAGGCAGGAACATGTCTGACTTGTTTACCACTATTTGTCAGGGCCTCGCCAGAACCTGGCATACACTGTAAACTGACTGTGTGGATGAGTGAGTGAGTGTCCTTACAAAGAAAAAGCCACCTCATTCCCCTTTACAGAATTCCTCCTTTACAGAGGAGGAGGCATGGAGAGCTGGACTTCACAGCTGGGTTTGGGCTGCTCATGAGGTCTTGGACCAGCTTGGCAGGAATCATCATGACTCCTCCACCTGCCCCCCCTCCCCACTGCATGATGTGATGTGGTCTAATTCATATGCATTAATGACCTGGGGGTCATTAATTAATGTGGAGGGGCCCCCGCCCCCCCACATCAGAGCGCCCCCCCATATCACAGCCCCACCCCCACACACCACAGCCCCGCCCTCCCTCACCAAGCGCCTCCCACATGCCCATATATGGGCATGATGCGGGCATCTCTGACCTTGGTCTGTGAGGTCTGGGTCTCTGTGACCTCACAATGACCAGGGCCCTGCCCGGGTCTATATAAGAGGCCGGGGAGTCGGCCCCTGTCACAGCCCACAAATTCCACCTGCTCACAGGTTGGCTGGCTCATCCAAGGCGGTATCCCCTGCTCTGAGCATCCAGGCCGAGTCCACCCAGCACCATGGCCAGATACCGATGCTGCCTCACCCATAGCCGGAGCAGATGCCGCCGCCGCCGCCGAAGAAGATGTCGCAGACGAAGGAGGCGCTTTGGTCGGAGGCGCAGGAGGAGAGGTGAAGAGGGCCCACCCTTGGGGGCAGGGGCCTGGGAACTGGGGCAGGGCTGGGGGTTCAGGCTGTGCTGAAGCGTCCTCTTGCCCTCTGGTTCTCCACAGTGTGCTGCCGCCGCTACACCGTTGTAAGGTGTACAAGACAGTAACCGCACAGTAGCAAGACCACCGCACTCCTGCCTGAAAGATTACCAGCCTTCAAGGCCCTCTTGCCACATCTTGAACATGCCACCGTTCCAATGACATGAACAGGAGCCTGCTGACGAACAATGCCACCTGTCAATAAATGTTGGAAGACATTATTCCACTCTTTGACTCTTTGCTTTGAGGGACTCGAGGTTGTGGGGGGGATGCTGGGAAGAAGGGAACAGAAAGGATGGTTCATGCTGGATCTTGTTCCAAACTCAACTACCCCCGAGTCACAACCCAAACCTGCCTCCCAGCCCCCAGTCCTTTAGAGACCGCTTTCCATGGGGGATGGGAGCTGTGCTGGTGTATGGACACATCCCTCCCCAGTTCTGTGCTCAGTGGCTTTCTACTGACAGCTTAGATGGGCCACAGAAATTGGCAAATGCTTCCACTAGGGCTTGCTTGCTGTCCACCTCCCTGAGAGCCAAGAACCATTTCCCAGCTCAAGCTTGATTCACCAGCCATGGATACATCCCACCAATTCCTAAGGTGCCCGATGTTGAGGTTTCCCATTGTTTAAAAAGTTGATGTCTCTGGGTACAGTGAGTAACTTGTCCAGTGGTTAAGCTAAGCTATCATTTAATCAGGTACAATAGCCTCATCCCGGGTGGACAAAAGAAAAGTAACTTGCTCCACTCCACCGTATGATTCTCTGAGATGTGAAGGTGATTCACGAAACACTGCTGTCCCCTGGGCGCAGAACTGTCAGATCATTAACACGAGAGCTCAGGGCACGAGCTCAAGGCACAGCAATTTGGCACAGGGCCAGTGACCAGAACTCTGACCCAGTTGCCTAATGACAGGGCCACAGAAACATTGTGGCCCAACTTCCATCTGTGAGCACCATGGAGCATAGGTACTGGGCATTCGCCACTCCCAAGCCTCACACCTAACCTGCAAGGCACTGCTGATGGCCCCGTCTTGGCAGGTGAGGCCACTGAGCCGGGAGATGAACTTGCTTCCATGACCCAACCACTCGATTGGTTTCATAGCCAGTCAGAAAGATGCTGGTGGGAGGAAAGATGCTGGTGGGAGGGTTGAACGTGGACCCCCCTGGGTAGGCTTTTACAAGTAGATCAAGGGCCAGTGGTGGAGAGGCTGACTTAGCAGGGTCTCGGGGTAAGGCCTGGGCATGCATATTTTGAGCAAGTGCCCTGGGAGAGTACTAAGAAGGATAGGAGTCCTCAAAAGTTTCCTATCACTGTTATAAATCACCACAAATTTCATAGCTTACAACACAAATTTATTGTCTTACATACATGGGCTTTATGGGGCTAAAACTCAAGGTCCAAGCAGGTTCTGAAGGTTTTCAGAAGCAAAAGAACCTTGTCTTTCCCAGCTCCTTGCCAGCAACTGCATTCCTTGACTCAGGACCCCTGCCTCCATCTTCAGAGCCAGTGGCTTAGCACCCGTCAGATCTCTTCCTGTGACCCTCCCGCCTCCCTCTTCCTCCTTATAAGGATCCATGTGGTTTTGCAGAACCCACACTGAGCCCACCCAGATAGTCTAGGATGACCTTTCTGTCTCCTTAAGTCACTCTTAAGAAAGTCCCTTCTGCATGTCTGCTCACACTCAGGGGCGAGGGCGTGAGGGCATTCGTCTGCCTGCCACGCCCTCCCCCAAACTGCTATGGTTCTGATTCTGGATTTTCATGGCTCATCCAAGCACTGGGAGAGGCTCAGCAGGAGGCCAGGGGTGGAGGGAAGATGGGCACATTTTGGGGGAGGGAAGCGTGTGCCCCAGGCTGGGGAGCGGGTGGAGGGCTGAGGGCATATGGACTCTGAAGCCTGGCCTTGGCTCCTTATCTGCAGGCACCATAAGCAAGTAAATCACTTAACCTCTTCCTGCCTCATTTAAGGAGTGAATGTATGGAATTTGTGGAATTCCTGGCACAGAGTGAGCATAAGATAACCCTGTGGACAGATAAGCCCCCGTCCCAGCCCCCGAGAGGCCCAGCACTGGCTGCAAAGGCAGCAAGGAAGCTTCAGGAACAGCCACATGTGGACCCCCCAGGGGGAGGGGCAGGGTGCGGACTTGGACCCAGACAAGGAGGCTGGCCCTCGTCTTCAGAGGTTTTGTCCCCTGGTTTCGAGGCACGGGGGACACGTTTTACAGGGTGAGGAGTTGGCTGCCGCGCCCTGTGCTGCCTTCACAGAAGGGGCCCAGGTGGGGGACAATGGTAGGGTGGGGCCGCCAAGTCACAGTGGGGGGCCCCCTTTATATACAAGCCCCCGCCAAGGGCTGTGGACAGACCCAACCAACACTATTAACAGCAAGAGCAGGGGGCACGCCTCAGCCTCCTCCCCCCGTACCCCCAAGGCCAGCTGCTGCCTCAGCCCAAGTCGTCCACCTGTGACCCCTCCAGCACGATGGTCCGATGCTGCGTGAAGAGTCCGACTGAAAGTCCACCCGGGCAGCAGGGCTCCGGGCAGCAGGGCGAGACGGAGAGCCCAGATCAGACGCGGGAGCTGAGGCTAGAGGACGTCCCGGTCCACGGGAGGACTCACAGAGGCCGCTACCACTACAGACACAGGAGCCACACGCGGCGGCGCCCCTGCCGAAGGCGCCGGAGAAGGGCCTGCAGGCACAGGAGGCGCCGCAGAGGTGTGGCGGGCCCCCCCTGCGCTCCCATCCCGGGCACCCCCCAGGCCTCCAGGCCAGGGCTCAGGTGGGCAGCGGGCGGCTCCTGCAGCTCCGGGGCCCCACCCTGTCTGAAAGCCCCCTTATCCTGTGCCCCTACCCCACCCCGCCAGCCTCCCCTACCCCAGATACCCTAGATGGCCCCGTAACTGGAACTTTTTCCAAAAGGCTGCCGAAGGATGAAGAGGAGGAGGAGGAGATGCGGAAGGCAGCTCTAAGCTTCCCTGGGCCCCCTGGAAAGAGCCACCTGCCAGGAAGCCCCTCGCCAGACCACAGCACATCCCCCTTGGAGCCCGCGAGATCTTGAGTAAAATGAGCAAAAGTCATCTGCCAAATAAAGCTTGAGATAAGGAACTTGCTAGCCTGTCAGGGTCTCTTTTGCATGAAGGCACAAACACATGGCTTCTATTCCCCATGGGATCAGGGGAGGGGGGAGCGGCCGGGGCAGGGGGCTCATCCCCCAGTGCTGTGTGCTGGTGTGTTCCCCTGAGCCTGGGGGCGTCCGGTCACCTGGAGCCATCAGGATGCTCAAAGCCATGCAACTCCACCCAGACCTTCCCGTTTCGGGTCAACTCCCCAGCCCTGAAAGGGCTCTGGGCGGCGAGGGCAAATGGGAACGGAGACAAGATGGGAAACAGGTCTGGCTGCTCCAGCAAGAATGAGGCTGGCGCTGGGAGGGGGAACGGAAGGCCAAAGGCAGAACTGGGTGAAGCAGCGTGGGCCACTAGAGTTCGGACAGAGTCCGTTCCTTCCTCCTCTGAGCTTCTGACAGCTGCTTATAACCTTTGGAGTCCCTCTGCTGTGGCCACATCTCCAGTCTCTGCTCCCTGGGCGAAATCTCTCAGCCTCCCTCTAACAGGGATACTTATGGTTGCATTCGGGGCCGACGCTGATAACCCAGGGTAATCTCAGAATCCTGGGAGGGCCCTTATTCAGCTGACCACAGCCACTAAGGGTTTGGGACAAGATCTCAATTATGGATCATGTCGGAGAACGAATTCCCAGTGCTCAGAAATGACTAAGGAGACTTAATCCCCTTCCTGGCTGAACCTGGGCTGGACGGACATGTTGTAGCTAGAGAGACTGGTGACTCCAAGGGCTTATGAGCCGCTGCCTTTAAAGGGTGACTTTGGAGAACAGTAAAGAGTAGGGTTTTCTTTAGTTTCTTTTGTTTTAATCGTAAAAAACATGCGATTTAGGTATGTCTGTGAAGGCACTACCCGGGTCAAGAAACCAGACACTTCCAGGTCCCTGGGAAGGCTCCCTCCAGGCTGCCTTTCACCCCATACTGTCACCAGTTCTCTCGGGCTGGGCACTTCTGGGGTGTGGGGAGGAGCCTGTGTGCTCTCCTGCTTGTGGAAATTCTATCTCCAACTCTCACCCCAGCTCAAATGGGGGGACCCCTGCCAGGGCAAACAAGGCCGGATGGAGGCGGCAACACAGCAGGGTGAGGCTGCTTGGCTGGGCCTGCCATCTCGCCTAGGCCTTGCCCTGTGGCCGGCTGGACCTCGGCGGGGCAGCTGGCAGCCCAGGTTGAGTAGGGTGTCGGCTTAGACTCAGGTCACCAAGGGCTGGAGGCTCCGGGGCGGGGGGCCCTTTGTGATGTCAGTGCCCTGCCTACCACCCTCAGCGGCCCCTCCGTACCCCGCCAGTGGCCTTTCCTCCCAGTCCAGAGAGGCAGCCGAGGAAGGTGATGGGTTCCCGCTGTGCCAAGCTTGGCACGGGCCACGGCCGGGGCCACGAATCCTCCATGAAGAAGCTCGTGGCCTGCGTGAGCCAGGATAACTTCTCCTTGTCGTCGGAGGGCGAGGAGGAGGAGGAGGGCGAGGAGGAGGAGGAGGAGGGAGAAGAGGAGGAGCTCCCGGTGCAGGGCAAGCTGCTGCTGATGGAGGCCGGGCAGCAGGAGGAAGGGGCCGAAGATGCCGACTCGGAGGTCCAGCAGAGCCCCGAGCCCAAGCAGACGCGCTCCTGACCTGCGACGTGGCTGGGGAAGAGGAGCCGCCGCCGTTCCAGAGAGGAGGAGAACTTTCAGAAAAGAGTCAATAAAGAGTCTCCAAGGAATTAACCTTCTCCTGTGTGTCCTTGCCCAGCCACCACCCCCGACCCCTGTGTCTGGTACCGTGTGTGTGTGTGTGTGTGTGTGTGTGTGTGTGTGTGTGTGTGTGTGTGAGGGGTGCATGTGTAGGGAGGTTGAAGAGCAGTGACCCCTGTCCCTGAACCCCAGCCAGAAGTCGTCGAAAGGTCCACTCCCTGAGACCTCTCAGCTGCTGTCCCCTGCTGTGGGGGGTGGAGCACGTGGTGTCCTGGGTGCGTCCCACCTCCAGGGAGGACGCCTCGCCGAGTCTGAGCACCCGGTGGGACAGCGTCATCTCCCTCGGCACACCCCCAGTGCTTTTCTAACCGTGGACAGTGTTCTTTGGGGGGAAGGGGAGTGGTGGTTGTGTCACGAGGAGTGTGGCATCTTAGTTCCCTGACCAGGGGTCGAACCCCTCCTCCCTGCCCGCTGCAGTGGAAGCGCAGAGTCTTAACTGCGGGGCCGGGGAAGACCCTGGAGAGTCCCAGAGCACGGCCGGTTTCCATGCGCCCGCTGTGTGACGCAGGCACGTCCCTGTCTGCCTGTTGACACTAGTGACCCCGCAGGCCGGCGGGGTCGGGAGAGGTGACTGAGATGCTGGGGAGGGGCTGGGCCTGGCACGCAGCGAGTGTTTCCCCCAAGACGGGCACTGCGGCTGGAGCCATGGGGCCCCCACCTGACTCACGGAACCTGGTTTTGGGGGACAGAGCAGGGGGAGGCGTCTGAGTCCTTCTCCGCCACTGGCTCTGCTGCCATCCTCACGCTCAAGGGGACCATTGGAACCCCTGAGAGAGGCTCGCTCCTGCCTTGCTTGAGGGGTCCCACGGTGGGACAGAGCCGATGCCCTCACTAGGGCAGTGGACAAAGGAAGCCCAGAGGAAGCCAGAAAGGACAGAGACCCAGATCTGGGTCCCTCAGGCTGGCCTTCCTTAGAGGCATCGGAGTGCGCCTGTCGCCCCTCCTGGCAGTGGCTCCCTTAACCCTCTTCCTTCCAACAGAAATAGCAAACATGATCTCCACCCTCCACCCTCCACAGCCCCCAAGCACCAGTCTGGTGGGCCACTGAGAAGGATTCTAATTAGGGCTGCTGGGAGGGGTGGGGAGGTGGTATCTCCAGGGACGATCTGAGAGGTAAGGAGAGGTCCTGGGCTCCGCAGAGAGTGGAGGCCACCGTCACTGAGGCCTGGAGGCAGAGCAGGGCAGGGGAGGCCAGCGAGTGTGGCCCTGCTGTCTGACTATCCATCCCTGCCCCAACCAAGCAACGCGGTCAGGAGCTCCGTCCTTCTGTCCACAGCCCACAGGCCCACCTGCCCATTCACCTGCCCAGCAAACATTCACGAAGTCCCTGCTGTATGCCTGGCACTGTGCCAGTCACTGTGGGCCCCGAGATTAATAAACCACAGTCTCTGTCCCACCGTCATAGCTCAATTGGTAAAGAATTCGCCAGCAATGCAGAAGACCTGGATTCGATCCCTGGGTTGGGAAGATCCCCTGGAGAAGGGAAAGGCTGCCCACTGCAGTATTCTGGCCTGGAATCCCATGGACTGCATAGACCATGGGGTCGCAAAGAGGTGGACACGACTGAGCGACTTTCACTTCACTCTGTCCCACCAGGCACTCGAGGGTGGGGAAGTGGGCAGTCAGCGTGGAAGAGTGGGTGGAGGGGGGCGGAGAGGGACGGGACACCTAGACAGAGTCTTCAAAGCGTGGTCCCCAGCCAGCCCGGAGCCCACACAAGGCAGCGGCGTTAGAACAGGGCCGCTCACGCCCCCTTAATCCCCATGGAGGCCTCAGTGACCACGAGGCTGGGCTGGAGACGGCCAAGCCTGAGTCCGAATCCTGGCTCTGCCACTGACTAGCTGTGGGGCTCGGGGCTGGCCATTCAACCTCTCTGAGCCTGCTCCCCCTTTGCAAACTGTGATGTTAGCTCCTCAGGGCTGCTGTAACAAGTGATCAAAGCCTGGCAGCTTAGAATATATCTTATCGTCTTCCAGAGGCCAGAAGTCTGAAATCAAGGAGTTCTCTGAGCCACAGGCCCTGGCGGCCCCAGGGCAGCCTCCCTCTCCTTGTCCAGCCTACGGAGTCAGCGCGGCTCACGGGTGCAGGGCTATAGTCTGGGCTTCTGCCTTCCCGGGGCCCCTCCTCCCTGAGCCCGGCGGCCCCAGGGCAGCCTCCCTCCCCTTGTCCAGCCTAGGGCTCTAGTCTGGGCCTCTGCCTTCCCGGGGCCCCTTCTCCCTGAGCCTTCTCTTTGCTTTCTTATAAAGACATTGGCCTTTGGATTTAGGGTGCACTTGGATCATCCAGGATGCTCTGAATATCCTTAATTACGTCGGCAAAGAGGCTTTTCCAAATACAGTGACATTGACAGCTTTCAGGGATTGGGACGTGGACACATCTTTTGGGGGACTCTGTTCAGCCCAGTCCGAAGGTCACTAAGACTCAGGGACAAAGCCACCTAGAAGAGGTGGGGCCCGGAGCCCAGCCATATGGGAAGTGTTCCCTAAGGGAGGGTGATTTTCACCACGTGATCTGACGCATTTATGAAGAAATAGACTACAGTAAAAGCAGATGATAGCAAAGCTGTGCATGAGCAACAGACGTGGGCTGGGGGCTCTGCCAGGGGGAGGGGAGGTAGAGATGGAGGGAGTCTCCCGAGGTTGAGCTGTAGGGAGAGTTGAGGGCCAAGAGCTGAGACCAAGCGTTGACCGAGGCGGGGGAGGCGTGGGTGGCTGTGGAGAGAAAGGGACGAAGGAGCTCTGGCCAGGCTGTGCGCGCGTGCACGCACAGGGTGGGCTTTCTTCCCCAGGGGCTGGGAGGTCAGAGCAGGGGTGCACACTCGGCTGTACTAGCAGGGGGGGAGGGGAGCGGAGGCGGCAGGCGGGAGGCAGACGATTTTCAAGGGCCTCCTGAGGTTTGACAGGCGTCTCAGGCTCACAAGAATGCCAGGAAGGAAGGGGTGACAGCCCTTTGTCCAACAGGGAAACCAGGCCTCAGAACAACCGACCCAAGACAGGATATCAGAACAGAGTGGGCTCTGAACCCCACTCTGGATTCCCAGCTTTATATCCTGCTGGGGAGGCGGGCTTGTCAGGCAGGCCCTAGGACCACCGTGGGTCCCTTTGGTTACTTTTTTTTTTGGCTTTATTCATTTAGTACAGTTTATTTTTAACCGAAGGATAACCCCTTTACAGCACTGTGTTGGTTTCTGCCATACATCCACACCTTTGGTCACTCTTACTCTCCGCCTGACAAGCCATCCCATGACCGCCATCCGGCTGGCGGTCGCCTACCTTGCTGACCGCCCACCCATCCCCAGTCTACTGGGGTCAGGGCTGTGTGCCTGGATTTCCAGCCTGCCTGCGTGGAGCCAGAACAAGACTGGGCATGCTTGGACACGCTTATTGAGTTCTCACTGCGGGCTGGCCGAGGAGGGGGTAGCTGTCCCTATTCCCCGTTCTATGGAAGCAGGGACACTGGGACTAGAGAGGTGGGTGCCCAGGGTGAGGAGATCAGAAGGAAAAGCAGCAGCAGGCCCGGGGGGTGGGCCTGCTCTCAACCCACAGACACGCCCTTTGAAAGCTGCCCCACCCTGCATGTTAGGATGAGGGCAGAGGGCTTTGTTCCCCGTTGGGCCACAGCTGTTACACACCCCCGTGGCCGGTGCCATCACAATCGGGCCCAACTATATAACCAGGGGCTGCCAGGGCCTCTGTGAAGCTGGGTCTGCCAGAAGAGGAGGAGGTGGCGGCGGCTCCTGCCCCTCTAAGCAAGGCTGCCCCCCCCCCCCCCGCCCATGGACACCAAGACACAGAGCCTTCCCAACACCCACACCCAGCCCCACAGCAACTCTCGGCCCCAAAGCCACGCCTGCAACCAGTGCAGCTGCAGCCACCACTGCCAGAGCCGCGGCCGCAGCCGGAGCTGCCGCAGCCGCAGCCGCAGCCGCAGCCGGAATTCCAGCCGGCGCCGGAGGAGCCACCGCAGCCCCGCGGGGCACCAGGGCTCAGGCCCCAGCCCTCCTCTGCGGCGCCACAGATACACCATGCACTCCCACCAGGGTCCCTCGCGGGCCGTCACCCACTCTTGCAGCCACTCCAAGAACAGAAAGAACTTGGAGGGAAAGGTGATCAAGAGAAAGCAGGTCAAGAGGAGCAAGCAGGTGTACAAAAGAAAGAGGCAGAGCTCAGGTACCTGTCAAGCCGGTGGCCTTTCACAGGACTCCCCCGGAGAAGGGGGGCGCAGCCCAGCGGGGCTGTAGAGGCGGTGAGGTGAAGGCTGCCTCCGCCAAGTCAGAGCACAGAGGACCCACAGGCAAGGGTTAAGAGGGAGAGAGAACTATGGCAGTTGTGTATATACGATGCGTTGATGGGATAGCTCCTTAATTGGATGGGTTGATTGGAAGGCTGGACAAATGGTGGATTAGCTAGGTGGAAGCATGCAGGGGTGAATAAGGCTGGGTAGATGAATAATTAGGAGGTCTGTTAGATAGGGAGTGGGTAGAAGGGTTAGATGGTTGCTTGAGTGGATGGGTAAGAAGGATGAGGGGAAAGAATGAATCCATTAAGGGACTGAGAATCAGAAGGGATGTGATTAGATTTCTAGATTAGGCTGATGCACTGGGAGGGTGAATGAATTGGTTGGCTGGGCAGATGGCTGAATGGATAAGGGTATGAACACAACTGGATATCTGGAGGCATGCGTATTGAGAGGATATGAACTGGTTAAATAATGGTGGTCTAGGTGGGTGGAGGATCAGGTTGGTGGATGGATAAATGAACTGATAGATGAACTGACTGGACGGCGAACTAGCTGAATGGACTAACTGGACCAATGAACGAAAGAAAGACAGTGGGATTGGTGGACTGGATGTGTAGCCTGGACGTGGTTTAAAGAATGAAATGAATGTCGGACTGGGTTGAATTCATGGGTGCATGATAATGGATTCATGGGAATCCATTCTTGGATGGATTCTCAAGTCAAAAGGACCCTGATGACTGTCAGTTCTAGCCATGCCTTATATCTGATTACACATGAGCATCCAAAAACCCAAAGGAGAGGGTTAAGTGACCTTAGGAAGCACTGTTACTAAAGGCTCCCTTTCCCATTCCTATCCCTTAGGACGGAAGTACAACTGAGATGACACCCTATGGTTTGTTCCTGTGTCGGTTGCATCCAGATAAGAAACACCATCACACGTGGAACACTAGAAGGAAGAAGTTAACTTTGCAGGAACATGTTACTACAGTGATTCTATGCGACATTGATTAAAGCTTGTACACCGGATGACTCATCCTTGAGTCGTTTCATTAACTGTGTCATGTTTTGGTGGCCCTGGTTGGAAGCACAAAGCGGGGAAGAGGTTGGGTAGGGAGGAGGGACATGCCTTGGGATGGGCTCTCATAAAAGTGTAAGGTATCAGTCCTCACGTGGAGCAGGAATGAATGGGAGGTAAACACACTAAGAAGCCTTTGGCATAGACGGGCAACGCTCTGCTCGGGCAGAGCCCTCCTTTGTCCTATACACTCCCATGTACGCATGCACACTCACACATGGGATTCCCTCGAGCCCACACACTGTTCGTGTCGTCCACACGCAGAGTGGCAGGCCAGGACCACGGCAGACAGGCAGGAAGGGGGTTAGGAAAATATGCTTTGCAGTCCAGAGCATCCTGAGTTTGGGTCCTGGCTCATTTTGTTTGCCTGCTGTGTTCCCTTGGGTTGGTGATCATTTGTTTCAATACATAAAGGACGAAGTGCTTTCAGGGGCTGGGCTGAAACACAAGACCACATCCACAGAAAGAACACAAACGTATAAGCACAAGATTTGCCAGTCATGGGACTTCCCTGATGGTCTGGTGGTTAAGAATCCACCTTTTAATAATGCAGGGGACGTGGGTTCAATCTCTGGTCAGGGAACTGATGCCCATAGCCCACAGCTAGAGAGCCCATGTGCCGCAGGTACAGAGCCCGCACTGCGGAGCCCACGTGCTGCAAGGGAAGAGCCCACCTGCCTCAACTAAGACCAGACATAGCCAAATATGAAATATTTGCCAGTCGCAATAAGCAGAATCGAGGGAGCCAGTCTGGGTGTAACACAGAGCAACTCCGGTGGGGCTGTGGGTGGGGACAGAGTCTAAGGAACTGAAGACCCGAGGAAAGCACACTGCAGGCCGAGGGAACAGCATGTGCAAAGCCTAGAGGGAGCAAGGAAGGAGTCTGAGGTATTCCAAAGGCTGGAGCGGCTGGCACAGGTGTGCGGGGGGCCACCAGGGGGTGGGAGCACCAGGCTGGGGCCAGGCCATGCAGGGTTTGCAGGCCATGGGGAACCTGGACATTTTATTTGGTGTGGCAAGTCACGGGAGGTCTTAATCAGGCAAGCAACAGGGTCGAGCATCTTTGCTGTGTGGAGACTGACTGGCAGGGGACCGAAGGGACAAGAGGAAGCGCTGTGGACAGCGTGTGGCTAGGAGGGAGGGAGCGGAGCCTGGACCAAGTGTGGCAACAGAGACGTTCCTCTTGGAGGGAAGTTCTGAGATCAGAGATTCCTGCTTCGCCCCAAACTCCTGGTTCCCTATTTAGAAACCTAAGTCTGGAACTCCCCTGGTGGGTCCAGTGGTTGAGAGTCTGTCTGCCAAGGCAGGGGACATGGGTTTGATCCTTGGTCTGGGAAGATTCCACGTGTCATGGAGCAACTGAGCCCGTGGCTACAACCACTGAAGCCCGGGGGCCCTAGAGCCCCTGCTCTGCAGCAAGAGAAGCTGCTGCAGTGAGAACCAGTGCACCGCCAACTACAGGGTAGCCCCTACTCGCTGTAGCTGGAGAAAGCCCTTGTGTATCGATGAAGACCCAGCACAAACAAAGCTCGGCCACATAAAGCCATGGTAGTCACTGAAACACCTCTGTGCAGAAGCGGTTGGGAAGTGCTTCTAGAGGGCAAGTTTTAAGGGAGGAGGTGGAGGCAGACGGTCAGAGGGTAAGGTCAGGGACTTTAAGACCCACTCACCAGAGGACTTCCTATTCCCTGGACGGTGTCCTTGTCTGATACAATCACAGAAGGCAGGAGCTGTACTGCAGAGAACATCAACTCTGTAATAGAGGATTTGAACTGGGAAGCAGACAGACTGGGTCACAAGTGTGCTTTATGGACCCATTCCGACCCCACATTTCCCTGAAACCAACACTCAGGAAGAAGTGCCTCAGTGACACAGACACCCAGTCACATATATGAAGAAACTGCCATTCAAACCCACTCAGACGCAGAGCAAGAGGTTCACATACGGACTCGCAAATGCACATCCCCGCCTACACACACACACACACACACACACACACACACACACACACACACAGGCTCTCACACGCCTCCCCTCCCACACAGTGAGACACAAGCAAGCACTTGCAGGCGTACAGCTGCCCTCCCGCAGTCAGACACACAGTGACAAAAGGGGCAAAATCAAACCACAGATCCATTCTTTCACTTGCTTGGTTTGGGGTGGCGGCGGCAGTAGTTCAGTGGCAGGCCTGCTGGAAACCCAAATTCAGGAAACAGAGAAGTAGATGCTAACTCCAGCCACTGAGGGGCCTGGCACATTCTCCCAGTGTTGGGATGTTGGGGAGAACAGAAACAGCCTTGCCTGTGGCAGGGTTGCTTGCTCAGCTGCCTGGGGAGCCCCCCTAAGAGGACCCAACAGTCCTAGGGGTGGAGGGGGGAACAGCCAGGGAAGAGGGTACAGACCCCCTGTAGTGCTGAGATACCTATTAGAGCTACAATTCGAGGAACGAACACCTCAAGCTCTGGAGATTCGGCTCCTCTCTTCCCTTTCTGGGTGACCCTAGGACTGCCTCTTTACCTCCCTGAGCTTTGGTTCAAACAGTAAAGACTCTGCCTGAAATGTGGGAGGCCTGGGTTTAGTCCCTGAGTCAGGAAGATCCCCTGGAGGAGAGAACAGTATTCTTGCCTGAAGAATCCCATGGACAGAGGAGCCTGGTGGGCTACAGTCCATGGGGTCACAGAGAGTTGGACACAACTGAGGGACCAACAGTGTCGCTTTCTTGCACTCTGTAAAGAGGGCCAAGGCGCCATGCTGTTCTTGATCGCTGTACCCCTGTGCCAGCATGGGGCCTGGGCATGCATTAGGTGCCCAGCAAATACTGGACAAACAAAGCAAAGAAGGTGCAGACAGTGAGATGCCACGTGTATACCCACTGAATAGGCAAAACCAGAAAAGGCTGGATGATACTAGCCAGGTACTGAGAGGGCCCAGCAAAGCAGATATGATTGAATGCAGTCGCCTAGAGGGCAGACGTGCATACGTAGGTCGGCAGGTGACTGGGTGGTGTCTATGAGAAGTGTGCAAAGCGTTTCTCAGGCACATGCGCCAGAGTTCAGGGCCTTGTGACTTGCAAGAGCAAAAAACTGCAAAGGACCCACAGGAGGGCTAAGTAAACACGCAGGTTCACTGAGGACTATCGTGTAGTTTTTAAAAGAACGGGGTTGACCTCTGTGCAATCCCTCCAGACTGCCACGACACGGTGCTGGGTGAAGGGGCAAGATGGAGAAAGAAACACCATTGGGGGAGAGCAGAATTCCACACAAAGCAACACTGTACTTGTATGGGGGAAAAAGCAGGTATGTAAGTGCTTAGACAAGATGTGGAAGGACACAGACTGAGTGGGTGCCTGGGGATATGTCGGGGGAGGGGAGATGCTTTATTTTCTACAAAAACACAAAAAACTAAATTAGGGAGAAAAGGAAGGAGCATCAGGGGAGCATGTAATAAGCGCTCAGCAAAGCTCTATCGACTCTAGAAAGAGATAACGCAGGAATGCTGAATGTAAACTCTGCGTCTGCAAAGTGCTGTTATCTTTTCTTGACAGCGCTCGTCCATTCTGGGCCTGCTGGTCCAGGCGAGAGGATCCAGGAGCCCCTTCCCAGAGGGACTCACCACCCTGGGGCACAGAGAGGCCAATGCTAGCCGCCCACTGCTGTCCCCAGCCAAGCCTCTGCCTGTAAACCATGCAGGTGGCACTGGCTCCCCTCCGCTTCCCGGAGCCTCGTCTCCCACCACCTGCCACGCAGGTCCTCAAGCTGCAGCCTCCAGGCCTCTGCTGACTGCCATGCTCTGCCAGAAGTGCTCTGCCTGCTTCTCCTTGGGCTGAGTTTCGCTTGCTCTTTAAAATTTGGGTCAAGGGACTTCCCTGGTGGTCCAGTGGCTAAGAATCCGCCTGTCAATGCAGGGGACACAGGTTCGATCCCTGGTCTGGGAGGATCCCATAGCTGAGGAGGCAGTTAAGCCTGTGCGCCACAGCTACTGAGCCTGTGCTCCAGGGCCCGTGAACCGGAACTCCCAAGCCCATGCCCTGCAATTACTGAAGCCTGCTCCCCTAGAGCTCGTGCTCCACAACAAAAGAAGCCACCACAATGAGAAGCCTGCTCACAGCAACCAGGGAGTAGCCTGTGCACCATAAGCAATGTGCTCAGCCACTCAGTCATGTCTGACTCTCTGTGACCCCATGGACTGTAGCCCTCCAGGCTCCTCTGTCCACGGGATTCTCCAGGCAAGAACACTGGAGTGGGTTGTTATGCCCTTCCCCAAGGGATCTTCCCGACTCAGTGATCGAACGCATGTCTCCCACGTCTCTTGCATTGCAGGTGGATTCTTTACTGCTGAGCCACCTGGGAAGCCCAAATCAATAAGTAAATTTGGGGCAAGGGTCGCCTCCTCCCAGAGCCTGCTCAGCCCTACTGGCTTGGCCAGGGGCCTTTTCTGGAGCCAGCAGATACTGGGCTTCCCACACCACAAATCTGCTGCTGGCCTGTGTCCTGAAGCAACAGGCCTTAAGCGAGGGAACTGGGACGCGGCAAGCCCCTGGTCACGGCGCCTGCCCCCCCTCATGGCTTTCTTATGGTGCATGGCTTAAAGCTGAGGAGGCGCCTGCCCCCACCCCCAAGGCCCCCAACCTGTGACAGTCAGCCCTTGTGTCTGGTTGCACAGCTTCTGCAAATTCTTATTTCCCCTCTATGCCAGCTGCCAGAGGTGACTGCTATTGCTCTTGTCGTCAGCTCACAATACCTACTTTGCCACTTATGAGATGGGGTAGGGTGGGAACCAGATGGGCCTGTGAGAATGGTGGGAAAAACAGAATAAATCGGCTTGGAGTGAGGTCCTGGGAGATTTACTGATGAAAAGGCAGTGGGCCTGTCAGGCTCAGGCTTTGCGACAGTTCTCTGGGCCACCGGATGAAGGCAACTTGCCTGAAGTCACAGCGAGGGTGGGAGCGAGGGAGGGGGTGGGAAGGGGCTCTCAGAAGTCCTCTTCCCAGGCCCTCCTTTTTTCTAGCTATGAACACGGTACCAGCATTTTGAAAGCTGGCTAATACTGAATACTCCACATAATCTCTGACCTCATCTCTCCTGTTTCACCCGTCACACGGAGATCAAGGGCCTGCTGGAATGTTCCCACCAGGTCTCCCCAGGACCTGGAGTCCAGCCACCAGCTCAGGCCATGACCCCTCTCCTACTCGACGAGAGCCCTCTCCTTGGGCTTGAGCGTCCCCTCCCCTCCATGGAAAGTGTGTTCCCGTGTGATCTCCTGCCGTTGGGATCAGCCAGGACTAGGTTCATATTACGCAGCAGCCTCTGTGGACAGAAGCCAAGCCCCAGGTTCTCCAAGACACTCTTGGCAAGTTTCACCAGCTCTTTGAGGAGCAATTTTCTCATCTGGGAAATGGCGGCATAATTTCCACCTCACAGAACCACGTGCATGCGCGTGTGCTGTCATGACTAACCTGTGGACGGTAGCCCCGCCAGGCTCCTTTGTCCATGGGATTTCCCAGGCAAGAATACTGGCATGAGTTGCTATTTCCTTCTCCAGGGGATCTTTCCAACCCAAGGATTGAACCCGTGTCTACCCGCATCTCCTACATTGCAGGCGGATTCTTTACGGCTGAGCCACCAGGGAAGCCAAGGGGTAGGGGTGGGGGGGTGTAAATAAGAGACGCCCAGACTGTCACCTGGACCACAGCTGGCTGAGCAAATGATGCCTCCCCTTCCTGGGTCCCTGGGGAGTGAGGGCTGATCTCAGAACTCAGGTCTCAGGCTCCTCAAGCAGCACTCTCTACTACAACGCACGCTGCAACGCACATGTGTCCTGGCTTCCCCTGGGGACTGTCTCTATACCCATCTCGGGGCCAGTGCGGTTACATCCTTGCGGGGGCGGTGGTCAGGGGCAGTGGTGAGGTGTGTCGCAAGCCCCCACACTATACATCACTGTGGCTACTATCTCAGCAGTCCAGAAAGTCAATAGCCAGAGGATTCTTTCCATGCTCAATCCTGTAGCATCTCCTGGGCTGGAAGAAATGTCTCCTGCAGTCAGGGTGAAATCTAAACACTTCCCATGTCCCCACAAAGCCTGCACCATGAACTGGACCCCTGTGAACCTCTGTACCTCACCACCTTGCTCTCTACACCAACGACACGTGTCTCCTTTCTGATCCTCAACACGGCTGATCACTCCCACTGCAGGCCCTTTGCACTGGCGGTTGTACCTGGAATCCTTATCACCCCTTATTTAGAAAGGCCTCAACTGCAACCTCCAATCAAGAGGCTTTCCCTGACTGCTTTATCTCACTCTTGCCCACACCCCACAAAAACCCTGTTGCTCCTTCTTTCCTGTTTGTTATCCCATAGCACTTACCATGATCTAAATTGATCTAATGAATTTACTTCCTATTTCTCCTATGACTGCTTGAAGACCTCTGAGTTCCCAGTGCCTGGCAGATAGTAGGCACTCAATAAATGTGTATATGTGTATGTACCGCACAACTGCACTCATCTCACATGCTAGTAAAGTAATGCTCAAAATTCTGCAAGCCAGGCTTCAGCAGTACATGAACCATGAACTTCCAGATATTCAAGCTGGTTTTAGCAAGGGCAGAGGAACCAGAGATCAAATTGTCAACATCTGCTGGATCATCGAAAAAGCAAGAGTTCCAGAAAAACATCTATTTCTGCTTTATTGACTATGCCAAAGCATTTAACTGTGTGTATCACAATAAACTGTGGAAAATTCTGAAAGAGATGGGAATACCAGACCACCTGACCGGCCTCTTGAGAAACCTATATGCAGGTCAGGAAGCAACAGTTAGAACTGGACATGGAACAACAGACTGGTTCCAAATAGGAAAAGGAGTATGTCAAGGCTGTATATTGTCACCCTGCTTATTTAACTTATATGCAGAGTACATCATGAGAAATGCTGAACTGGAAGAAGCACAAGCTGCAATCAAGATTGCCCGGAGAAATATCAATAACCTCAGATATGCAGATGACACCACCCTTATGGCAGAAAGTGAAGAGGAACTAAAAAGCCTGGTGATGAAAGTGTAAGAGGAGAGTGAAAAAGTTGACTGAAAGCTCAACATTCAGAAAACTAAGATCATGGCATCTGGTCCCATCACTTCAAGGGAAATAGATGGGGAAACAGTGGAAACAGTGTCAGACTTTATTTTTGGGGGGCTCCAAAATCACTGCAGATGGTGACTGCAGCCATGAAATTAAAAGACGCTTACTCCTTGGAAGGAAAGTTATGACCAACTTAGATAGCATATTCAAAAGCAGAGACATTACTTTGCCAACAAAGGTCCATCTAGTCAAGGCTATGGTTTTCCCAGTGGTCATGTAGGGATGTGAGATTTGGACTGTGAAGAAAGCTGAGCGCCGAAGAATTGATGCATTTGAACTGTGGTGTTGGAGAAGCCTCTTGAGAGTCCCTTGGACTGCAAGGAGATCCAACCAGTCCATCCTAAAAGAAATCAGTCCTGGGTGTTCATTGGAGGGACTGATACTGAAGCTAAAACTCCAATACTTTGGCCACCTTATGGGAAGAGTTGACTCATTGGAAAAGACCCTTATGCTGGGAGGGATTGGGGGCAGGAGGAGAAGGGGACGACAGAGGATGAGATAGCTGGATGGCATCACTGACTCGATGGACATGAGTTTGAGTGAACTCTGGGAGTTGGTGATGGACAGGGAGGCCTGGCGTGCTGTGATTCATGGGGTCACAAAGGGTCGGACACGACTGAGTGACTGAACTGAACTGAACTGAACTGTATGTATGCTCAATTGCTCAGTCATGTCCTAGCTGTTGAATAAACACTGAATGGGTGAAATAAATGTCATTACCCCTATCGAGCAGATGAGGAAACCGAGCCACAGAGAAGCGAAGAAGCTGGTCCCAGACTACGTGCTCATTGACAGATTGAAACCAGAATCCACTGCTCGGAGGGCCCCAGAGGTACAGACTCCCATGGGTATCTCGATTGTAAAGAAAGGCTGAGGAGCACTGGGCAGAGGGCAGTTTCAAGATTATACGACCTGAAGGGGCTGCTTTTCCCAGCAGGACTTTGCCAAAACTAGAAAAAGAAACTGAAAAACTGAGCTCCAGGGGCCAAGATCTTGACTCCTCCCAGCTGCTGGCTAAGCCTCTCCCTTCTGCGCCTGTCAGGGCTGCCAAGGGTGGGGGAGGAGAACCAGCCCCCATGTCTGCTGTGGCCCAGCAAGCTGCGGACACAGGGCTGCCCCAACTGCCCCGTGACGAGAAGTCGCTTGTGCCGAGAAGCACCTTCTCTGTGCCTGGCCCCTTGCTTTGGGCTGTGCTTTCACACTGCTCTGTGAAGCATGAAATTTCCAAAGCCCGCTTTGCAGCTGGGGCGAATGAGGCCCAGCGTGGGCAAGTGGCTGGCCTGTGGTCTCCACGGCACATGGCCCAGCTTCCTGCGAGTCTAGGGCAGGCCCTCCAAGGAGAACAGCCCAGGAGACGGAAGCTTGTCAATCAGCGTATTTCTTTTTCCCTTTGGTATCTGGATTTGGTTTCATTTTGAACTCAGGGCTTTAGAAAATGAAACCAAAGTGGTAGTAACTGTCACCATCGGTGGTGAGGAGAACCCACGTGTGCTTGGCAACTTATGCTTGGCTCACTGCTCTTGCACAACCAGAATCTGCTTGGGGCGGGGGGAGGAAGAGGCCAAGCCTACCGTACAGGCAAGAAAACTGAGACTCAGAAGGGCCCAGAGCCAAAAACGGGGAGACAGAGGCTTGGCTGCCAAGATTGGAGTCTCCCCAATCTTACAAACAGGAGGGAAATCAGCAGAATGGTCCTCACTCCTCCCCAGGCAGGCTTAGGATGCAAATGCATCCCTCTTATTTCCTTGATATCTACTGTTTCACCAGAAGACAGACCAGGATTGGAGACCACCAGGAATCCAGCTGGGGCAGAGGGTGGGGAGAGGAGGTGGGAAGGAAATCTATAGCACAGCAAACGGGTGAAAGCTTTAGGGTCTGAGCTCCTGGGTGTGAACCTCCGCCCTGCCCCTTCTGAGTTGTGTGCCCCTGGGCGAGTGACTCCCCCCTCAGTTTCTCTATCTGTAAAATGGGGCAGATTGGATCGTTGTGTCAGTCTAATGGTCTAAGGACTGTATTTATTATCCAGCTAGTTTAGGCCAGTACATCACGTATGTGTGTGCTAAGTCGCCTCTGTCACGTCTGACTCTTTGCGACCTCATGGACTGTAGCCCGCCAGGCTCCTCTGTCCATGGAATTCTCCAGGCAAGAATACTGGAGCAGGTTGCCATTTCCTTCTCCAGGGGACCTTCCTGACCCAGGGATCGAACTCACGTCTCTTATGTCTCCTGCACTGGTGGGCGGGTTCTTTGCCGCTAGTGCCACTTGGGAAGAACCTAACACATCACAGGTAACAGTAAATGAAATGAAGAAGGGGGCTCCGTGGGGATGGGTGGGCATGTGGCAACAAGTAGGGGGTCAGAGGAGGAGGTCCTAGTGCTCAGGAATAAGAGGGAACTCTTCGAAACAGCCATCTGGGCTGTCAATGAGTGGTAGGGGGCATATGGGCCATCAGACATAGATCTGCTCTGGGCAAGGAGACATGCTGGCAGGAAGACAAGTCACGCAGGAGCCAGCCCAGCCTGGCTGCCTTCTCTGGGCCTGGACCACCCGCCTCCAGCTCGAGTGAGAAGGAGGTGCTGTGTCTCCCCGCTGCCAGCAGCCAGGGGCCTGGTTAACCCCCATGCAACGCTCTCCTTTCACTCCACCCATGCTGTCTATGGCCTGCTTTCCTCGCACTAGGACTTCTAACATGAAGCCATGAGCTCCAATATGCTGTCACAGCTGCTGACGGCCGCCGATGAACAACAGCAGCAAAAGCAATCACCTACTGAATGCCTCTGATGCACCAGGGACTGGTGTAAGCACATGACCCCTAATCACTCTTTTAATCCCCACACTCTGAGGGAGATGTTATTACCCCCTTCAGAGATGAGGAAACCAGGCAAGGGAGTTAATTACACGTCCAAAGTCAGAGGGACAGAAAGTTGCAAAATTAGAATTGGAAACTAGGCAGACTGCGGCCAGAGTCCAGCTTCCAACCACTGCTTTGTGCTGCTACCCATTGCAGGGCAGCCCCCCGCAGGCGCTCCGGGCTGACCACAGCACCCGAACACTGGCACAGGCATGGCTCTGCACCTTCTCATGCCCTTGCACACACACACACACACCCCCAGGACGACCACATCAACGACCAACATCAGCTGCTGCCAACACACACACACACACACACGCACAGACACCCCCCCCCAGGGACGACCACATCAACGACCAACATCAGCTGCTGCCACACACACACACACCCCCAGGACGACCACATCAACGCCCAACATCAGCCGCTGCCAACACACACACACACACACACACACGCACGCACACACCCCCCCCCAGGACGACCACATCAATGACCAACATCAGCTGCTGCCACACACACACACACACACACACACCCCAGGACGACCACATCAACGACCAACATCAGCTGCTGCCAACACACACACACACACACACACCCCAGGACGACCACATCAACGACCAACATCAGCTACTGTCACACACACACACAGACACACACACACACCCCAGGACGACCACATCAACGCCCAACATCAGCCGCTGCCAACACACACACACACACACACACACACACACACGCACGCACACACCCCCCCCCCAGGACGACCACATCAACGACCAACATCAGCTGCTGCCAACACACACACACACACACACCCCAGGACGACCACATCAACGACCAACATCAGCTGCTGTCACACACACACACAGACACACACACACACACACACACCCCAGGACGACCACATCAACGACCAACATCAGCTGCTGCCACACACACACACACACACACACACACACACACACCCCTAGGACAACCACATCAACGACCAACATCAGCTGCTGCCACACACACACACACACACACATCCCTAGGACGACCACATCAACGACCAACATCAGCTGCTGCCACACACACACACACACACACACACACACACACACACACACCCAGGACGACCACATCAACAACCAACATCAGCTGCTGCCACACACACACACAGACACACACACACGGATTCCGGGAGACAGTGGGATCCTACACAAGGTGGGTTCTGGGCCATGCTCTTGTGTTCACCAGGAAACACGGGGATCCTGGGCTCTGCCCGGGGTCAGGGGAGGAAAGCGCCAGGGAGGCTGGCAGGAGGACCTGGCGCCAGGGCTAGGAGCCAAGCGGCAAAGCTGCGCTGCGGCCTGAGAGTTGCCTGTAGAGGGCAGTGTGTGCCAGCATTGGGCAGGACCCTGCCAAACCTAGCTACTCCGCCTGACCCCTCCAGGCTGTGAGATTCACCACCCACCAGCCGGCCCCCAAGCTCATTTGTTCTTTCTTTCGTTCAGAAATACATGTACTAGCTAGGCACCTACTCCATGCCCTTCTATGACAGACAGCATCATACACAAACGAACAAACCGTTACGGGTACCCCATCATTCCAAGACCCGAGGTATGAGTGTGGGGAGGGAGCAGCTGGGGGCAGGGGGGTGGGATCTGTAAGAGAGGAGGGAGGAAGAGGAGGGGCTGGCCAGGAAAGCTCAGAGTAGGCTTCTGCAATGATCACATCTGAAAATGAACTCTCTTTCCCCTGGGCTCCAAAGTGCATTTAGAGGTGCCCAGTTGCTCCCTTCTCTCCCCCAAATAAAAGCGAGCAGGGTGTGCCTCGTTTGGAGCTCCCCCTCTGCCAGTCACCGGGCCTCAGTTTCTCCAGCTATCTGGCAGGAGAAAAGGCAGGCCAAGGCCGCCGGGGACCTTGCCAGGCCCCACCCGGTTTCCAAGGAACTGGGCTCGCAGTCGAGGTACCCCTCCCGCGCAGCCAAAGGGTTCCTCCGAAGCCTGTGGTCAACCCGCCGCTTCCTGGGAACCCTAAGACAAGACCAGGGACAGAGACAGGCAGGGAGGGATGCGGATGCGGCCATCTAGAGGCTCCAGGACGAGGGGGGGCAGGGCGATGGAGGCAGCAGTCCCGAGGGGTCCCAGGTGAGACCCCAGGATAGGGTGGATGTGTCCGGCTCCAGAGTAGAGGACAGAGGTCTACCAGAGATGGGTGCTGAGACACCTGGCGGAGGTGACTGGTGTGTCAGGGCCAGTCCGGAGTATCCTAATGGGCTTGCCTGAAGAAATCTGCGACCGAAGGCAGTGGGGGCACCGGAGAGCCGCCAGGTCCGAAAGGGAGGGTGCTGAGAAGTGCCCCGGAGATTCAAGGGCAGTGCTAGAGACCTTGACAGACCGGTCCTAGACAGGTGCGAGGCTAGGTCAGGGCTGGGGGACCTCCCCGAGGAGGGGTCCCGGATTTGTGGGAAAAGTCGAGTAGCGCCCGCCACCGCGGTGCGCAGAAAAAGAAACCGAAAGTGGCGCGGAAGGGCGGGCCTGGAGGGGGCGGAGCCGGCAGGGGCGGGGCCTCGCAAGCCCCAAGCCTCAGAGCCGGTTTAAAAGACTGGTGCAGGGGCGGGCGCGCAGCAGAAAGAGCTGCGGCCGTGGCAGCTGCACGGCTCCCGGCCCCGGAGCATGCGCGAGAGCCGCCCCGGAGACCCCCGCCGCCCCGCCCGCGGCGCCCCGCGCCCCGCCGCCAGGTGAGACGGACGCTGGGCGACGAAGCTAGAGGGAGAGGGGAGGAACGCACGGGACCGCCCGGGGCCGGGGCGGCCTCGGGGGCTGCGTGGTGGGGTCGCGGCCGCCACGCCCCTGGCCCCTGCGGGCCCCAGCCTGGCGGACCCCGCGCTTGGGGTACCCGCAGCGCCGCTTTCTCCTGCTTTTTTGCCCGAATCGCCCGGACGAGGCGCCCGTTCCCGCCCTGGCCGGCAGGCGGCAGCCGCGGGGCGGTGAGCCGAGGACCCGGTGGCCCGAGTCCGGGACAGGCTTCTGCTCGGCGCTTCTCTCCACGCCCCCTTCTCGACTCGGACTCGGAGGCGGCACAGCGCGCCGCCGAGCTCCCACCCGCCAGCAAGCCCATTTTCTAGATGAGTCCACTGAGGCTCAAAGGGCCGCGCGGACGCAGGCTTGAGCCCTCGGCCCTTTAGGAGCGGCTCAGCCCAGGGCCCCGCCCCTCCCGAGCTGCCTCGCGGGCCCTCACCTGCCCAGTCTCACCCGGACTCCCTGCTCACTGCCTGTCTCCCCCATCAGCGCACCCCCGGACGCTATGGCCCACCCCTCCGGCCGGCCCCGCGTGTAGGATGGTAGCACACAACCAGGTGGCAGCCGACAATGCAATCTCTACGGCAGCAGAGCCCAGACGGCGGCCAGAGCCTTCTTCCTCCTCCTCTTCTTCTTCCACCTCCTCGCCCTCGTCCGCGGCCCCGGCGCGCCTGCGGCCCTGCCCGGCGGCCGCGGCCCCGGCCCCCGGCGATACACACTTTCGCACGTTCCGCTCGCACGCCGAGTACCGGCGCATCACCCGCGCCAGCGCGCTCCTCGACGCCTGCGGCTTCTACTGGGGGCCCCTGAGCGTGCACGGAGCGCACGAGCGGCTGCGCGCCGAGCCCGTGGGCACCTTCCTGGTGCGCGACAGCCGACAGAGGAACTGCTTCTTCGCCCTCAGCGTGAAGATGGCCTCGGGCCCCACGAGCATCCGCGTGCACTTCCAGGCCGGCCGCTTCCACCTGGACGGTAGCCGCGAGAGCTTCGACTGCCTCTTCGAGCTGCTGGAGCACTACGTGGCGGCTCCGCGCCGCATGCTGGGGGCCCCGCTGCGCCAGCGCCGCGTGCGGCCGCTGCAGGAGCTGTGCCGCCAGCGCATCGTGGCCACCGTGGGCCGCGAGAACCTGGCGCGCATCCCCCTCAACCCCGTCCTCCTCGACTACCTGAGCTCCTTCCCCTTCCAGATCTGACCGGCCGCGCACCGCAGCATTAACTGGGCCCCCCCGCCCCTTATTATTTTCTATTATTAATTATTATTTCCCCTGGACCATGTGGGTGCCCTCCCCACCTGCGTTGGAGGGAGCGGGCGTAGGGGGCGAGGCGCCTCCGGCCCTGGGCTGGAGACCAGGCCGCAGATCCCTCCCCACCTCTTGAGGGGTGCCCTCTCCTGGTGCTCCCTCTGGGTCCCCCTGGTTGTCGTAGCAGCTTAACTTAAAACTGTATGTGGGACCAGGGCCTGAACTCGTACCTCCTACCTCTTCATGTTTACATATACTCAGTATCTTTGCACAAACCAGGGGTTGGGGGAGGGTCTCTGGCTTTATTTTTCTGCTATGCAGAATCCTATTTTATATTTTTTACCACCAGTTTAGGTAATAAACTTTATTATGAAAGTTTTTTTTTTTTAAGAAAAAAAGTTTCTAGAGCGTGTGCTTTGGTCAAAGGTTTTCCACGGTTCTGAGTGGGTCCGGGTTCCTAATATTGACCTGGGTGTGGCTGGAGGTGGTGTGTGGCCCCCCCAGGTTCTGTGGCTGGGAACCCCACATGGCTTCACCCTCAGCTCTCAGGGGGAGAGGAACCCTTGGTCTAGTTTTGGTATTGTGTGTCTGGTAAAAGGGCACTTCGTGTTTGAACACACTTAATGTGTGTCAGGTCCTATTCTGTACTTTATTTACATACACTTAAATTTACTTACTCTATAAAGACTACCCTATGAAGCAAGGCTCTTACCCCATTTTATGGAAGAGAAAACCGAGGCAGGGTAAATTTGCCTGTGGTCATTCCGGTGTCAGAGAAAGACACTTGGGCCTTTTTTTGGCCGTCCTCCCAGAAATCTGTTTGAAATGGATGACAGAGGGGAAACTTCTTTCATTCTGTGACCACAGCTTCTTCCAGGAAGAGGGTGGGGGTGGGGGGGGTTGATGAGTTTTTGGAAGGAGGAGTGGTACATTCTGAAACTGTATCTAGGGAGACAGAGATACTGAGATGGGATGGGGATAACAGGGTCAGGTCTGAACTTCCTTCTTCCCGCCCTGTCTTGTCTCGTGTACTTTTTGGTGAACACGCAACTTGCAACCAGAAAGACGCTCTGTGGTCTGTGGTGGCAGGAGGGCCCTCTTGGCAGCTCTGGGCAATTCCCTTTGCCTCTAGGGGCCTCAGCGACTGCCTCTGAAATGGCTTGCTTTGCTATAACCCTCAGCAGCAGGTACTGATGTATAGTGGATGGAGGAGTGATGTTTTCCAAAACTGGGGCTGGCCAGCATCACTAAAGAATGCGCAGGACATGGGTTTTATGGCTACTCCTGTATCTGGCCGGTCTGCTGGCCACTCAGGGCTGTGGTACTGCCCCCGGTGCATCGAGTTATTTTCAGGTGTAGGGTTAAGCGGCCTCACAGACACATCCCACTCCAATTTTAGAACTCCGAATGGCCCTCTGCAGCCCTGGACATGCTTATAATGGAGTGTCCTAATATTTAATAACACCTTTCAGACTTTAAACTGCAGCATAAAATTAACTTGATAGCTGGAGAGCTGGAGTGGCCCAGGCTTGTCTTGGGGATTAAATAGGTTCCAGGCCCCAAGGTTAAGGATGGCCAGGAGAGATTTAGGATCTCAGAGAGCTTTGGCAATTTCATCCTTTAATGAGGTGGGGGCGGGGGGGAGGGAGAGAGGGAGGGAGGGAGGTAGATGACGTCTGTGTGCCTCCAAGGAATCACTGCTTTCTCTTCTTTGAACCGTCTCCCTTCCCTTTGTTTTGTGCTTTGTGGCTCAAGTCTTGTGTTCAGACTTTCCTGTCTCCTACCCAGCTTGGGCAGGGCAAGGAGAAACCCAAGAAGATTGTGCTGGGGCATACGGCAGACACTTTAGTGAGCGCTTACTATATGCTGGGCCCTGTGCTACTTTAAGCCTCTCAACTGGCCTGTGGGTTAGAAACCTCTCCCCCTTTATATAGATGAGAAAACTGAGGCTCAGAGAGGCAAAGTAGGGCATACAGCAAGTGGTGGAGCCAGATGGCAAACTCAGACAGTACTGCTTCAGAGGCTGGGTAGCACTAGCCTCCCGTGAGGGCCTAACAGTCGAAATAATAACAGTAGCAGCTGCTAACATTTATATCTGCATCACTGGGAAGGCACCATTCTGAGCGCCTAGTCACCTATATTAAAACATTCAACCTTCACCTAAGCCTTAGGATTTAGGTGCTATTAACTAACATTCCCATTTTTCAGATAAGGAAACAGGTCCTCATCTAAGGAAGGACAAATCGCAGTCAAGTTTATAATATTTCCAGGGCTTTTCCCTTCTCAAAAAAAAAAAAAAAAAAGCTTAAAAGTCACATCTTCATTACCCAAACTCATTTCCCTTAGCAAGACAGCTGAAACTAAAGCTCCTTTACTCACACTCCCCAGAGCTGGCCCCTTCTCTTTGTGAGTCTTTTTTTTTTTTTTTTTTAAGCTATACTGCCATGCATAAAGTGACCTGAAATGACCTAGAAGCCCCCGGGAGCTGCACTCCAGACCGAGTAACAGATGGGCACGGCAGTGCGGGCACGGCAGTGCAGACACTGCAGGGCAGGGGGGCGGCGCGCGCCGTGTGGCTTCCCCGTGGTGCAGGTCGTCTCAAACCTCAGCTTTGTGATTCAGCAGTGCTGACGTCAATTTACAAGAATGAAAAGTGAGAGGAGGACTGGTGTATGTGTGGGCCTGGGCTGGGGGCCTAGGTGTGACTGAGGTATTCTTCCCACTGACAGCGGGTGAGCGGGGCAGCAGAGGGCGGGCAGGATGGCAAAGGGGCCGCTCTCCAGGACGACGGGGACTGCGGGCCTGGGTGAGAACAGCCTCTGACCCGCATCAAAGCCTTTCCTCAGCGGGGGACTCTGCCCCCCATTTCAGAGATGAGGAAACAGAGGCCCAGAGAAGTACTGTCACTTACTTAGGGTCACACAACTCAAAAGTGATAGCCAAGACTTGCACCGGGTCTGCCACACTCTCAAGGCAATTGGTTTCAAGAGTGGAAGAGGGAAGAGCGAGGAACGCTGTGAAGAGGCATTTCCCCAGGTCTCGCTTCAGCCTGCTTGATCTTCCCAGTGCAGAGCTGAGCCTCTTCCTGAAGCGAGGCACATAAGGCATTTAGCCCAGAGTCTGGCCATCCGTCTCCAAATGATGCGGTGCTCGGTAAACGATAATGAGGGTCAACAAACATGCACTGAGCACCAACTTACGTTCCAGGCGTTACTCTTAAGCCCAGTGGATACACGAATGGACACAGTCGAGGGAGTCTGGCCCCTGCTCTCACGGAGTTCACGTTCAGGGCCTCAGACTGTTAACTAACTAAATAGGAAACTAAAGGCACCAGAACATTCCAAGTAGTGACAGTACTCGAGATGACAACTCAGCTAGATGGTGGGACAGCGGACTGGGACTATTTCAGAAAGAAAGGTCAGGAAGGCCCCTTCAAGGTGACACTGAAATTGTGCCTGGAATGACAGGTCAGAGCCAGCCGGGGAGGCAGGCATTTCAGGTAGAGGGAACAGCAACTGGGAACAAGCTCAACCCAGTCCAGTGGCTGGTGGAGCTGGAGGGGAAGGGATTGAGTGAAGGCGAGTGTCAGGAGGTAAGGCGGGATGGGAGGGCAGTGGGCACAGCCACTGGTGAGGAGTGTGGATTTGAACTGTGATGGGTAGCCAGGGTGTGACCCGATCTAATCTGTGCTGTGATCAGATTCCCTGACTGCTTCCCTGCCTTATTATATGTATATCTGGGGATGGGTGTGGGGGGCGGGGGGGAAGGGAGGGGTCATTCTTGGTAAGACCCCTCAGCTCCAGCCAACTGGGCCACAGAGAGGCAGGGACAGTGACAGGACCTGCTGGGACTGGTGCTGAGACCAAATATGGGCCGGGAAGGCCTGGGGCAGGCATCAGTCAGAAACCTCAACTATGATCAGATCCCCAACCTAGGTCTGAACAAATCCCCAGGGCACAGCCCCGCAGACTCCAGTGAGGGGCTTCTTGGAGTAGCCAGCCTCAACGTTGGGAGAGGAAGCGCAGGGCCTAGGAGGAGGTGGACTGGGGCTGACATAGGGCGGGAGTGTTCAGTGCCTTGGCATCCCCCTCACCTGGGCAGCCCCTTCACCTGCGTCCACGACCATCATCCAGAGACTCCCCAGGGCTTGAGGTTTCTAGGGAATAAAAGAGCCCTGGGCCGATTCTAGGGGTCTCAAGGCCTCTCAGAGAGCAGAGTGCAGTCTTCAACGAAGCAAATTCACACAGGGACAATAGTGCCCAAGATGGGCGCTCATCTGCCCCTCCCACCTGGTCCTGGCCCTCAGACAGCCCACAGGGGAAAAGGATTCCCCTGCTCTAGACCAGCTGTTTGGCCCCAGTACACCACTGCCCTCAGAACAGACACCCCCACGTGAGGCCCGGCATCTCCAAGCCCCCGTCCTCCGACGGCTCCCGGCCGTGCTCAGGAGAAGGCTCAACTACCCCCCTAGGACCGCGCTGCTGGCCTCAGCACTCACCGCACTCCCTTCTGCCACCGGGCCTTTGCGCATGCTGTTCCTGCGCTTCGTTAGGTCTCAAGGTGAAGGGCTTGTCCACCTACGAGTGCCGTCGCCTCAAGGCCTCGCCCGGCCCCAGGGTGCCCAGGCCGCCGGGTGCCACGCACTGATGACGTCACTGGCCACCCTCACCTGCTCCTCGGGTCTTGTCAGTGCTGGGCTCTGGCCCCTCCACCCCCGCCCCTGCGCTGCGGCCCCTCTGGCCTCCGTGTGGTCCTAGCGCCTCCCTGGGCCTGCTGCCCGCTTGGAAGACTTCCCCGCCGCCACCAGCACTACTATCCCCACCCCACCACCCACTCAGAGAGGGCGGTCAGGTCAAGCCCATAATAGCGGGATCTCCCAGCCCCCTCTGGTCTTAAGAGACCAAAAAGAGCTCCCACTCCATACCAGTGCACACCCAGCACTGCTGCGCCAACTCACACGGCCCTTAGATCCTGAACCTAGGTTTCTCACCTGCAAATGAGATTAATCAATGTACCCATCCCATGGATGATATTAAGTAAGAGGGTACGTGTAAAGAGTTTAACACGGATAGGTCTCCAATAATTAGGGCTGGCCTCTCTGCCTTATGATCCTTGCCTTGCTGCTGTTTTAATATAATGCCAATTACTGAGCACCTAAAGGATGCTAATACTTGGCCCAGGTGGCATCACGGAAGTGGGCTCAGAAAAGTGAAGGAATTGCCCACCCCCCACCCCCCACCTCAAATGTGTAAATGGCAAAGCCAGAGTTTGACTCCAGGTGCTTGATGGCCAAGGTCATGATCTTACCAACTAGAGTGCCCAGGGGTTCATGGGTTAATAGGTTTCTGAGACTTAGGGCCACCCTGAAGGATGTTCAGAGCCATACAACCAGCCAGGGCTCAGAGCACCTCATTCATCCTTTTCCCCCTAGCACAGGCTGGGAAGCCAGGCAAGACAGTGGGCTGGTAACTTATCTGCAAGGTTGTATCAGAATTCAGCCTAGGAGAGGGCTGCTTGATCAGAAGGGACCCTGGGAGAGTGGCTCTGGGGCCCTCCTGGCAGCTGGTGGTGGGGGTGGTGGTGGTGTGGAGCGGGGATGGATGCAAATGCTGACCGGCCAAGATAGGAATGGTGTGAGCCTGACATCTGGATCCTGAGTTAGGAGGGTAACATTTGGGGCTGGCTCCACCTGGGGACCTGCAGCGGCCTGTGGGATGAGACACTCCCTCCCATACCTCCCACACTTGGGTGCGGCCGGGAGGGGCATCCAGGAGCAGGGTGGAGAGGAGGGGGCGAAGCCTGGGTAAGTCAGCCTTGGTGGCCCCTCCCCTCAACGTTTCACTGTGGGAGGCAGCACGGAGGAGCAGAAAGACCTGGGACCCAGGCCCTGGGTTTGAGTCCTGTTAGCAGTGTGACTGTAGTGGCCTCATCTATAAAACAAGAAGTAGATTCAATGCTGGAGAAGACTCTTGAGAGCCCCTTGGACTTCAAGGAGATCAAGCCAGTCCATTCTAAAGGAAATCAACCCCGAATATTCATTGAAAGGACTGATGCTGAAGCTCCAATACTTTGGCCACCTGATGCAAAGAGCTGACTCATTGGAAAAGATCCTGAAGCTGGGAAAGATTGAGGGCAGGAGCAGAAGGGGACAACAGAGGACGAGATGGCTGGATGGCATCATCAACTCACTGGACATGAGTTTGAGCAAACTCCGGGAGACGGTGAAGGACAGGGAAGCCTGGCGTGCTGCAGTCCAGAGGGTCACAGAGTCGGACACAACTGAGTGAGCAACAAGACTAAACGACACCCACTCTGCCTTGCTTCAGAAGGGCAATGAGGATCAAATGATTTACTCTAAGTGGAGATAACTCGGATCACGACACAAGTATAGAGGTTATAATGATTATTACTATTTTGCTTCACACGGGCTGCCCTGTGTATTTGAGTGAGCACAGCCGTGAAGTCAGACAGACTTGGTTGCATTCTCAGCTTGTCATTTGCTGCAAACAACCAGCTCATCATGTCAATTGCTCAGTAGACACTAGGTATTGTTCTATGTAATTCATGCATTGTATTTCATTTAACCCTCCACAAGAACCATATGAAACAGACATTATTATTGTTATGATACTCATTTTGCAGATGAGAAAACAGAGGCACAGAGAGGTTAAATAAAGTGCCCAGGGTCACACAGCAGCTACGTGGCAGACCCTAGGAGGTCTGCCCGATTTTACAGCCATCCCCTCGCTTTAAGCTAAGGTTTCCAAACTGTCAGACACCAGAGATCCACCTTTATGATTTTTGCCGGCTCTATCCAAGTTGCAGCTGTTATGTTATTCAATGATATTCTTCAAGTTACTCAGTTTCCTTAGGTAAGTTTTATTCAAAGGGAAATGTTTCACTACTATACACAGAAAGCCAGAGTCACCTACCACAAAAAGATAACCCTTGAAAAAAATGCAATGAAATTCAAACAGTGTTAGTAAGTTTTAGCTGGAGATTGGTGTCTTGCTCTGCTTTCAGAGGTCTGCTGTACCTGGGCTTCCCAGGTGGTGCAGCGGTAAAGAATCCGCCTGCTGATGAAAGAGCCGGAGGAGATGAGGGTCTGATCCGTGGGCTGGGAAAATCTCCTGGAGGAGGAAATGGCAACCCACTCCAGTATTCTTGCTTGGAAAATCCCATGGACAGAGAAACCTGTTGGGCTACAGTCCACGAAGTTGCAAAGAGTTGTACATGTTTGAGTACACACATAAACAAAAAAAGCCTATTTTGTGTGTGGTTGAGAGCGAGACGTGTTAAGTGTCAGAGAGGTGTTTAAGACACAGTAGCTCCCATATGAGACTGTCTTCTTTACTTGAGTGGCAAATAGGAACTCTTTCACAGCAGCTCAATGTTTTATCAAAATGTCCTTGAGTCTCACCTAAAACCATCATCTAGGGACCCTCCAGGACACCCGTCCCGTGCCTGGGAAACTGCCCAGCTTGGCTGCCAGCTTTGTGTCGTGGGCACTGACTGAGCCTCAGTTTCCTCACCTGTGAAATGGGGTAAGCCCTCGGATCTCACAGGTACAGAGTATTAATAGGAAGTGATTATAAGCACAGAGTACGTGCTCAATATGAGGCGTGATGCTGGGAGGGCAGGGTGGACCCTATGTAGGGGGCCCAGCTTGGGACACTAAAAATGAAAGCCTAGCATGGTCAGCCTGGGGTTCCTCCATGCTGCTAATCTTATCTTTTGCCAAGTTCCTTCTGTGGTAACCTGGTGACAGGAAGGGCCACAGTTTCTGGAAGGCGGGTCAAAGCGAAACTACCTCAGGTCCTGGTGGGAGGGGGGCCTGGCGGGAGGGGGGCCTGGCGGGCTCCCCTGGCCAGGTGGGCAGGGCGTGGGGGCGGGGCGAGGAGTGCAGGCTTGAGCTTAAAGTGGACCTCCCCCTCATCGGATTGCAGATGGGGAAACTGAGGAACCGAGATGTGGGCTCGGCCCCTTGGCAGGCAATGGAGGGAATTGGGTGTGACCGCCTAAACTGCTGATTCGCTCACCTGAAACCCCTGGGCACACACGCATTCGCTTGGCTCCCCCAGCAAGTGAGTATTGCTAACGGCCCCCCTTTATCTAGCTCTTGCTAGATGGGTACCCTTATTGTCTCATTTCACAGACTAGGCCAGGAGAGATTGAGCTCTTGTCTAGATCTCATGGCTGATAAAAGTCATAGAAGCAGTACTTGGACCAAGCCAGATGACCCCACAGCATTCTAGTGGCTCCCAGCTGCTAGACACTAAAATGTGACCCCTTTCCCATGGGCTCTGAGGTCCTTCACTGCCCAGCCCCACTGTACATTTTAGCCCCTCACTGTCCCCTTCGCATTCCCCATCTGCTTCCATCATCCTTTGGCCTTTTGAGCAACCCAGGGGAAGTCTTTGATGTTTCTCTTGCATTGTCTTCACTTGGCAAACTCCTACTCAGTCTTCAAAGCCCAGCTCAGCTATCCCCTCCTCCAGGGAAAAAATGGGTGAGTGAGTCAGAAAGGTGGTGGGGGAAGCAAGGGGTGCAGATAGGCAGAGAGAGGGAGCAAGAGGCAGAGCTGGGGAGACAAGGAGTGGGAAGGGGAGAGGAAAGAACACAGGGAAATAGGAAGGAAAGAGAAGACAGAGAGGTCTGAGGAGTGAGAGAAAGGATGAGTGGATGGGTGAGTGGATGGGTGGGTGACTGAATGAATGAGTGCGTGAGTGAATAAAGAGGAAGCCCTGATGGCCGGGCCGGGCCAGGCCAGGTGGCTGTTACCCCCGGCAGCCCCGGCTCCTAACCTGATGGCTGTGGATGGGGCCGGGCAAGACCTCTCTGGGCTCCGGGCCTGGTCTGGGTCCTGAAGTGCTGGCTGTGTCCTTGACATTTGACAACGCTGTGCCTATAACACCGTCCCCTCCCAGCCAAGAACCTTGGGTACCTACACTGCTCCAGATGCAGAAAACTGAAAGTAAAAGCCATCCTGAGCTTTGCCCCAGCCTTCCTGTCCCTCAGCTGGTTTCTTAGAAATCAGCTGCCTGGGCTACCAGCGGCAACCTGGACTTCCTCCTTCACCCAAGGTCCTCCTCCCCTGGTGGGCGCCATGCTCCCAGCAGAGATGGCACCACAGGCCCATGTCAGAGTTGGGGGGACCCCTCCAGAAAGAAAATTTGGGAGTCAAGCATTCATTCCACAAATGTTTATTCATGCTTCCAGTAGGCCCAGGTGCAAGGGAGGAGACCAATCTGAGCTGTTCAGAGAGTTAGGAGAGAAAGGGCATCGATGGGGTTTTGGTATCCCCTGATCCAGGTGGCTGGAGTGTTGGTGGAGGGTGGGGGGAGCCAGGAAAAGAGCTAATTAGTTTAAGAATAAGAGGACGGTGGAGGATGTGGCGTCAAGGGAGGCACCCTGGAGATGTCACCGTCAGCGTCCTAAAGCATAAGTTGAGAAGGAACCCACCTGGGCAGTCAAGGTGGGGAAGGGCATCTCAGAGGGAACGGCATGTGCAAAGTGGCCTCTGTAATCTCCCATAATCTGTGTGTCGTTGTTCAGTGGCTCAGTCGTGTCTGACTGAGTGACCTATGGACTGCAGCACACCAGGTTCCCCTGTCTTCCACCATCTCCTGGAGCTTGCTTAAACTCACGTCCTTTGAGTTGGTGATGCTATCCAACCATCTCATCCTCTGTTACCCCTTTATCCTCTGCCCTCAATCTTTCCCAGCATCAGGGTCTTTTCCAATGAGTCAGCTCTTCACATCCGGTGACCAAAGTATTGGAGCTTCAGTCCTTCCAGTGAATCTGTATAACTGTCTCTGTAGAGGCAAGTTTCTCTGTTTTTTTGTGGGCAGAGAAACTAAGGCTCAGAGAAGTGTGGTGGATGTATTTGCCCAAGACGTCACAGCTAGAGGGGAGATCCAAAGGCGGCCTAGCCTCTCCCCTAGGCGAGCTCCAGTCAGCATCCAGATCCTGTCCTTGGCTGTCTCACCGGAGCTTGCCCTCTGCTCCAGGCCCTGGGCTCCCTCACGCAAGCACCTCTCTGTGGACAGATAAGGTGAGGAGAAAAAAGTGAGGCTCAGAGAGCTCAAGTGATTTGCCTACATCACACAGCCTGTTGGAGCACAGCAAGGATTCACAGCCAGGTTTGTGGGAGCCAAAAGTGCCTGGGCCCTCACAGAACAGTTGTGACCTGACAGGCTCTTTGCTCACATTCCAAAGAGGGAGAGGGGCCAGCAGGTACAGAGATGCAGCGGCTGAAAGGGGGGTCCACACGGTGTACTGCTCTCAGGGAACTTTCCCACCCGCCTCTGTAAGGTCCTGAGGGGGCGTTGCCACAGCGCCCTGTGACCACAGGTGGATGTGGGCAAGACCTGGCCTGAGTTCCCCATGCCCCAGTTCAGGATAGGCACATGACCTAAGCTGGACCAGTCAGAGACCCTCCTGAGACTTTTTCTGCAGGAACTCTTTCCTCTAAACGCAGGCCCACTGGCAGCCATTGTGCCCGCTGAGTAAAAAGAAGAGAAGAGAAGACAGAGAGCCCTGATGCATCGTGGGAGCCCCTACATCCAGCCATACCTGAAACCCACCCCTGGGTTTACCTGTGACACACGCCACAAGCTTCCTTTTCTGCTTATGCTCGTCTGAGTTATGCTTCTGTCACTGGCAACCCCAGAGAGTCTTGGGTAATCAGGGTTTGAAGAGAAGCAAGGGTCAGGGGTCAGGTTTGCCTGGAACAAAGGGTGAGTGAGTGAAATGGAACCACTCACTCATTCTAAGAGGAGGCCGAACAGCTCTCCGACTGAAAGAAGCAAGACTCGTTTTGCCGGGATCTGGGGCCCAGGGTACTCCCCTCTCTGGCTGACATCTGCCCTCAAGGAAAGCTGGAGTGCAGACACTTTCACACCTCCTGATTCATGGTGGTTCGTAACTTCTTTGTGCTGGGGAAAAAAAAAATTCCACATTAAAAAATTTTCCTTCCCTTTTTTCTTTTTTAAAACAGACTTTATTTTTAGAGCAGTTTTAGTTCATATCAAAATTGAGCGGGAAGCACAGAGTTTCCATATCCCCACTGCCTTCCCGCCCCCACAGTCACATCCTGGGTCAGTCCACATTATTGTTTAATCTTCACATTTGTTGTTAAATTCGTAAAAGAATCTACCAATAATGATAGCATAAAATACATTTAATATATTTTCCTGATTTCCAGATACACACATTTTTTCTTAAAAAAGACACCATTTGTTTTTTCTTTTTAAATTATGAAAGTATGATAATACATGTACAGGAAAGCTGGAAAATACAGAACAAAGCTACATATATTACCATTATTTTTTAAAGTAGATAAGACCAACCTAGATAGTATAATCAAAAGCAGAGACATTACTTTGCCGACTAAGGTCCGTCTAGTCAAGGCTATGGTTTTTCCTGTGGTCATGTATGGATGTGAGAGTTGGACTGTGAAGAAGGCTGAGTGCCAAAGAATTGATGCTTTTGAACTGCGGTGTTGGAGAAGACTCTTGAGAGTCCCTTGGACTGCAAGGAGATCCAGCCAGTCCATTCTGAAGGAGATCAGCCCTGGGATTTCTTTGGAAGGACTGATGCTAAAGCTGAAACTCCAGTACTTTGGCCACCTCATGGGAAGAGTTGACTCATTGGAAAAGCCTCTGATGCTGGGAGGGATTGGGGGCAGGAGGAGAAGGGGACGACCCAGGATGAGATGGCTGGATGGCATCATGGACTAGATGGACGTGAGTCTGAGTGAACTCCGGGAGATGGTGATGGACAGGGAGGCCTGGCGTGCTGCGATTCATGGGGTTGCAAAGAGTTGGACATGACTGAGCGACTGAACTGAAATGAACTGAACTGAACTGAAATTAAGGTTTTAAATTGGAATTTCAATATCTAACTCTCAAAAGTTAATAGAATGAATATACAGAAAAATAGGATAAAGTAGGCCTGAAAAGCACTGTGAACCAATTCAATGTAATTAAGATTTATACAATTTTCACACAACAGTAGGATACGAATTCTATTCAAGTTCCCATAAAGTAGGAGACATTGGAACATATCCAGGGACGTAAAACAAGGAAGATACCATTCTTCATAACCCATATCATAACCTGCTTTTTCCACCGAGCATTTCATGAACAGCCTTCCAAGTCACTGGCTGACAAGATCGTAACGATGGTACCTGTTTTACCAGTAAGGAAGCTGAGGTCCAGCTGGAGCCAGCAAGGCGACCCATGTTGTCCTTGTGAGGCACAACTCACTGGATGCTCTCAAGGGTCCACTGAGGTTTTGCTCCTTCTTTATAGACGGGAAAGCTGCTGTGCAGAGACGGGAAGTCGCTCTTTTTCCGGGGAGGCCCAAACCCCTGGGCAGGCTGGAAAGGAGGGGCTGCTGGTCAGCAGGGCTACACTAGCAGAGACTGTGGGCACTCTGTCCTGAGGGGAGGGAGGCTGGCCCTCCGAGGAGCCATCTGGTGTGTCCCTGAGGGACAGTCTTGCCTCACCTCTGCCTTGGTCATGCTGCTACTGACCTTCCTAGGAGGTATCTGGTGCAGAAACAACTTGTGCCACTGGCTAATTCTCAGACTCAGGCTCGCACTGAGCACCCACCGTATGCCAGACACCACTGGGGCGCCCCCACCCCCTGCCCCCAACACAGTTTCAGTTAGTCCTTCTTACCCCTCTGTAAGGTAGGACTATTAGTATCCATTTTTCAGATGAGGAAACTGAGGCCTAGAGAAGTGAAATGACTTGCCAAGGGCCACAGAGTTAACATGTGGCAAAACCAAAACTGGACCTCAGTGAGGTCTGAATCCAGACAGAAGCATCAACATCCTGATTGGGTCTCTGACTTGGTAAATTGTTGACCACACACACACACAAACACACACGCACACACAAACCAACTGGCCAACAGGTCTTGAGAACTGTGCCACAGAGCTCTGGGCTTGGCTCCATCCTTTTCCCCCATCTTCCCAGATTCCTTCATGAGAATCTAAGATGATCTGCCTGTTGCAAGGATGGTGAACCACTCACTGGGATCTCAAATAAGCCCTGGATTAAGACACAGAGTGGACGCCAAGGTGACATTAAAGGCATTGATATAAAGTCCTATACTGTGGTTAGGAACAGCAATATTCCCAGTTCAGGTTGAACATGGTTGAACGTAAACTCAAGACGACCCATGAGCCAGCTGCTGCTTGCACAAGTTAGTAAAAGGAGGTCCTATTACTGGGAGGTCCCAGCAGGGGTGCTCAGACTGACAAGTGACATGTAGTGATGTGCTGGCTTAGGCACCTGTGGACACAAATGCGGAGCTTCCACCACTTGCCTGCAAAGGGTGCATGCTCAGGAATCAGGGGTGACACTGAGTGTTGGCGACAATGAAGAATGCTTACACCCATCCTGGGCACATGCTGCGTGATCAATCAATGTGGATTTGACAAGGGGAGGATGGAGGAGAGAATGGATAATGTTTAGTGTCACTACTCTCCTTGAAGTCATGAAGTTGCTCAGTTGTGTCCGACTCTTTGTGACCCTATGGACTGTGGCCCAATCAGGCTCCTCCATCCATGGAATTTTCTAGGCAAGAGTACTGGAGTGGGTTGCCATTTCCTTCTCTAGGGGATTGTCCCAACCCAGGGATCAAACCCGGGTCTCCTGCATTGCGGGCAGACGCTTTACTGTCTGAGCCACCAGGGAATACTAACATCATTGATGATATATTATTAGATAAGAGATATATGTGTTACCATACGACATAAGGGCTATTCTTGCTGCTGCTAAGCCGCTTCAGTCATGTCCAACTCTGTGCAACCCCATAAACGGCAGCCCACCAGGCTCCCCCGTCCCTTTCTTGACTTAGCACTAATTACATACAGGCATGCAGCTAAGCACATCATGCTATCTTTAATTCTCGAAACAGTCTGGCGGGTGGATCATCTTAGGCTGAATCACGTGAAATTGAAGATTTTGTAGGTCAAAAACACAAAGAGTATTGGCAATACGGTTCAATGTCAGAGCATTTTCATTTCAACAGAATAAGTAAACCCCACTGGCAGGACCCTGGGGCGCCTGCCTGCTCAGAGGATGGTTTTCTCCTCGCTTCCTCCTCTTCACCCACCCTCTCATTCTGGCTACCCAGGCCCCCACCACCCCACCCCATTGCGGCCAGGTCTATATTTACGGTCTAGATTTCTGTGAAGTGGGGACTCGAGGAAGTGACTTATTCCAGAGTCATCACAGTCACCCAGAGATAATGACATCCAAGAAGCCTTCAGTTTCTGTCCCCTCTCTGCCCCTGCCAATATGGGACTTTTCTCTTCCCTCTCTGGGTTTCCAAGGCTAAAACCAGCAAGACAGAAACAGGAATTGTGTGTCTGCCTACCATCTGTCTGATGGGCAGATGAAATGGAATGGGAGATTTGTGTCCATTTTGCGGACAGAAACACTGAAGCAAATCTGTGCCCAACCTGGTTGCCAGTTGCCCCATCAGGGGCAGAGAGGAGAACAGGTGGGTTTCCAGACATCTGGGGTCTCAGCCTGGTTCAGCTCGGTCCAAGCATTCTAGAGGTCGCTGGAAGGACCCCCTGGGTCAGCCCTGCCCCGCCACTCCTTGGGGCGGGTGCTGAAACGACAGGCAAGCCATCGGGGTGCTGGGCCCGGAGGGGTGGAGTCTTTCCAGGTAGTCAGACTGAGAGAGAGGGTGGCAGCTTGCGGGGACAGCGGAGGAGGAAGGGAACAGCCTGGTCCCCGCGGTGCACAGTTCGGTCCCCGGCGCGCACAGCCCGCCCGCCAGGCACAGCCGGTCTTCGGGGAAGTCGCCGAGTCGGAGTTCCAGGAAGCGATAACGCTTGTTGAAACCTCTTTCTTGTGGCCTGGTCTTGTCACATGGCTTGGTGGGGACCAACGTCAAGCAGGGCCACGGGTCTGGGCCAGCTTGCACCCTGATAGCTGCTGCCACCCTATGCTCCCCCCTCGAGGCTGAAGCGGGGATGGGGAACCAGGCAGGAAAGAGGGCATGCGTGGTACCCACCCCGACATCCCTCACCCAGGCTGAGAGTGGAGGACCCCGGGGTGGAGGGGTTGCTATGAAAACACACAGCAGGTGCTGAGAAGACAGAAAACTTTTGCTCCCTTCCCATGAAGCCAGGGATCATGTCCCATCATTCTAGGGCAGGACTCTCCACCTCAGCACTGCTGAATTCTCTGCTGTGGGGACAGCCCTGTGCCCTGGGGAGTGTGAGGAGCGTGCCCAGCCTCTGCCCACTAGACACCAGTAGTACCCACATCCACCCCCTAGCTGTGACACCAAAAATGTCTCCAGACGTGGCCAAACGGACCCTGAAGGACAAAACCCAGATCCAGATTCAGTGCCCAGCACACAGTAGGTGCACAGAAGTCAGTAGGTCTTCAGCCCCAACAGTAGAACCTGTCTGGTTCATTTTTATACCCCATCACCTGGCATCGTGGATCTGCAAAAGGACAATTCTGGGGATTTTTCTGGTGGTTCAGTGGCTAAGACTGTGCTCCCGATGCAGGGGACCTGGGTTCCATCCCTGGTCAGGGAAGCAGATCTCACGTGCTGCAATGAAGACCCGGCTCAGTCAAATAAATAAATGAAAATAAGTATTTTGGAAAAAGGGATAATTTGGGAGACTCTTAGTCCTCCAATCTCTCTTAGCTTCTCACCCCACAACACGAGGCTTCCCAGGTGGCGCAGTGGTAAGAATCCACCTGCCAATGCAGGAGACAGGGGTTCGATCCCTGGGTGGGGAAGATGCCCTAGCTGAGGAAATGGCAACCCACTCCAGTGTTCTTGCCTGGGAAGTCCCATGGACAGAGGAGCCTGGCGGACTACAGTCTACAGGGTCGCAAGAGTCGGACACAGCTGAGCGACTAAACAACAGCTCTCTTAGCTTCTCACTCCACAAGACTAATAAACATACCATCTAAATAGGACAGAAGGCTGAATTGAGGGTGTGGTCAGGCCCGACACAAAGGGTAAAGAGAAAGGCCACGGGTCCCGCCGCCCAGTGTGGTCCCTGGTCCACGCCCCAGGCTGGAGGCTGGGGGTCCTCTGTGGAGAAATGACCCACCTAGGAGAGGACGCTTCAGATGCTGACTCTGGGATTCCACCGTGACTGCCAGAGCCTGCCCAGCTGCCTGGATGAGACTCGCCTGTCCACACGCCCTGTCCACAGTCAGCAAGCTTCTGATGGTCTGTTTTCAGCTTCCTGATCTTCAGTGTGAACTCACAGATGAGGATCACTGGACACTGGAGGCAGGCTTGTACAAGGAAAATCAGAGGTCAACATCAGCAGAGGAAAAGAGCTCCTGGGAAACGGCCAACTCAGGGAGCAGGGAAACACAAGACAACAAAAACCCCAAGAGAAATGAGAGACGTTGTATCTCTAAAACGAGAATGAGACGCTGCATACGGGGACATTCAGTGACCGAGAAAGAACTAGAGAGGTGAGGGCAGAAAGAAAAACCTTCACCATCAGCCTTGCAAGCGACTGGAGAACCTCCCAGAAAGACACAGTTCGAAAATCCGACATAAAAAGATCAAGAAACAAGAGGATCGTCCCTCAAGATGCAACATCCGACTCATCGGTGTTAGAGAACAGAGCAAATGGAGGGGAAAAAATGTTCTAAATCTGAAGGACGTGAGCTTCCATATGGGAAAAGCCACTCAACGGCTGCGTTAGTTTTCTATTTCTGCGTACAAATCTTGGTGCTATGGAGGGAAGAATTCTAAGAGAGCCCCTGTTCTTTCCCACCACCCCATCTCATCCCGAGGACATGTTTATAATGGATTCTGCTCCTGTGATTAGGTTACGATATAAGGTTGGTTTTACAAAAGGGAGGTTATCCAGTGTATCTAACTTAATCCCCTGAACCCTTCAAAAGTGGAGTGTTTCCTCTGGCTGGTGCCAGAAGAGGAAGTCAGAGATTTGAAGCACAGGAAAGATGTGATGTGCTGTCACTGGAGTGGAGGAGGAGGGGCCATGTGTGGATGAAATGTGGGTCACCTCTAGAGTTGAGAGCAGCCCTCGGCTGATACTTGGCGAGGAAACGGGGACCTCAGACCTGCAACCACAGGAACTGAATTTTGCCAAAATCAAGAAGGAGCCTGGAAGCAGATTTTTTTCCCCTAGAGTCTCCAGATGGGAACTAGGACCCCGGCTGACCCCGATTTTGGCCCAGTGTGACCCTTGAGCAGAAAACTTGCACCAAACTTCTGACCTAGGAAAACTGTGAGATAATAAATTTGTTAAGCCACTAGGTTTGTGATAATTTGCTACACAGCAGAAAACAGAAAACTCATAGATCTGCTTAAAAGAACAGATATTTATCTCACACTGTTGCTGTGGGTCAGGAATCAGGGAGTGACTCAGCTGGGTGGTTCTGTCTCAGGGTCTCTCAGGAGGCTGTAGTCAAGGAGTCAGCCGGGGTTTGGAGGCCCTGCTCTGGGGGCTCATTCACAAAGCAGGTGGCCTCAGCTCCGCACCTTAAGGGCCGTGCCGTGGGGCTGCTCGAGTGCCCTCACAACATGGCGGCTGGCTTCCCCAAAAGCAAGTGAGCCAAAAGGGGATAACACGGCAGCTACATGCCTTTTATGACCTGGTCTTGGAAGTCACATTATTATTACTATTTTAAAGGTAATTAATTTTTGTCTTCATTGCTATGTGGGCTTTCTCTAGCTGCAGTGAGCACAGTCCACTCTCTAGCTGTGACACACGGGCTTAGTTGCTCCGTGGCACGTGGAATCTACCTGAAGCAGGAGCTGAACCGATGTCCCCTGTATTGGCAGGCGGATTCTTAACCACTGGACCACAAGCTGCTACTGCTGCTGCTGAGTCGCTTCAGTCGTGTCCGACTCTGTGCGACTCCACAGACGGCAGCCCACCAGGCTCCACCATCCCTGGGATTCTCCAGGCAAGAACACAGGAGTGGGTTGCCATTTCCTTCTCCAATGCATGAAAGAGAAAAGTGAAAGTGAAGTCTCTCAGTCGTGTCTGACCCTCAGCGACCACATGGACTGCAGCCCACCAGGCTCCTCCGTCCATAGGATTTTCCTGGCAAGAGCACTGGAGTGGGGTGCTACTGCCTTCTCCGCTGAAGGGAAGCCCCCAGAGTCAGTTCAGTTCAGTTCAGTCGCTCGGTCGTATCCGACTCTTTGCGACCCCATGAACCACAGCACGCCAGGCTTCCCTGTCCATCACCAACTCCCAGAGTCCACCCAAACCCATGTCCATTGAGTCAGTGATGCCAACCAACCATCTTATCCTCTGTTGTCCCCTTCTCCTCCTGCCCTCAATCTTTTCCAGCATCAGGGTCTTTTTCATTGAGTCAGCTCTTCACATCAGGTGGCCAAAGTATTGGAGTTTCAGCTTCAGCATCAGTCCTTCCAATGAACACCCAGGACTGATCTCCTTTAGGATGGACCAGTTGGATCTCCTTGCAGTCCAAGGGACTCTCAAGAGTCTCCTCCAACATCACAGTTCAAAAGCATCAATTCTTTGGTGCTCAGCTTTCTTCACAGTCCAACTCTCACATCCATACATGACCACTTGAAAAACCATCTTGCCTGCAGAATCCCAGAGACAGAGGAGCCTAGTGGGCTGCCGTCTATGGGGTCACACAGAGTCGGACACGACTGAAGCAACTTAGCAGCAGCAGCAGCAGAAGGACCTTTGTTGGCAAAGTAATGTCTCTGCTTTTTAATATGCTGTCTAGGTTGGTCATAACTTTCCTTCCAAGGAGTAAGTGACTTTTAACTTCATGGCTGCAATCACCATCTGCAGTGATTTTGGAGCCCCCCCAAAAGTAAAGTCAGCCACTGTTTCCACTGTTTCCCCATCTATTTGCGATGAAGTGATGGGACCAGATGCCATGATCTTCGTTTTCTGAATGTTGAGCTGCTTTAAGCCAACTTTTTCACTCTCCTCTTTCACTTTCATCAACAGGCTCTTTAGTTCTTCACTTTCTGCCATAAGGGTGGTGTCATCTGCATATCTGAGGTTATTGATATTTCTCCTGGCAATCTCGATTCTAGCTTGTGCTTCCTCCAGCCCAGCGTTTCTCATGATGTACTCTGCATAGAAGTTAAATAAGCAGGGTGACAATATACAGCCTTGACGTACTCCTTTTCCTATTTGGAACCAGTCTGTTGTTCCATGTCTAGTTCTAACTGTTGCTTGCTGACCTGCATATAGGTTTCTCAAGAGGCAGGTCAGGTGGTCTGGTATTCCCATCTCTTTCAGAATTTTCCAGTTTATTGTGATCCACACAGTCAAAGGCTTTGGCATAGTCAGTAAAGCAGAAGTCACATTGTTCTTATTATTATCATTGTCATCAAAGATACCCCAAAGTCACATTATTTTTATCATTGTCATCAATCCAGATTTATTCCTTCCTAGCTAAGTGACCCAGGGAAACTTCCTCAACCACTTTAAGCCTCACTTTCTCTGTGAAGTGGGGAGATAGTACTCCACTGGAAGGATTAGAATAGAGCTGAGAAGAAATACAAATAATACCCCTTGAAGGACCCAGCACACATCTGTTGGGTCTGAGGAATCTTATTTTGTCTACGTCTCCTACTCTACTATCCAAGTCCAGATCATTCCTGGGCTCTTAGGTCCAAGCAGGAGGGGTCCAGGCCAGAGTTCAGGGAAGATTTGGGGCCTGAATTGATCATGGAACAGTCCCCACTCTGACCCCTGAGCTGTGAAGGACACTGACCTCTCTGGGGTTGATCTAGCGCCTCAAGGCTCCCTCCTGTCATCTGCTTGTTGCTCAGAAAGCCCTTCGTCCCCCTGGGTGGCCCCTGGTTCTGCTCCAAGCCTCCTTGGCTCTGCCTGATCACATGCCACCATGAGAAGACACACAAAATTTTGCAGAGGTGCCTACAGGAAGTGCACTGACGGAGCCCAGCCCTGGATAAGGCTCCATCTGACAGATTCAGGGGCAGAGACAGGAGAGAAGACAAGAGGGACCTGAGGCAGGTGTCGAGTCCTGGCCCTGAAGTTCAAGGCCTTGGTTCTGCCAGTTTTGAGTTAAGAGTCCTGTCATAGCCCCTTCTGTTGCATGACGGGAGCACATTTCCTTCTCTGAGCTCACGCACCTCAGCTGGCAAATGGGAGTAACCCCGGCATTTACCTCGTAGGGGCATGTATCTGTTCACTCACTTAGCAAATATGTATTGAGCACCTACTCTGTTCCAGGCATTCTTCTTGGCTCTGGCTTCTCAGCAGTGACATAAACAGACTGAGTTCCTTGCCCTCTGGGACTTTACAGTCTCACAGGTGGAGAGCCAGGATTATGTCAGATGTAGCTAAGTGCTATGGAGTAAAACACAGCAGGTGTTTTACACAGTGGGGCTAGGAGGTGCCAGGGATAGGTTGCTATTTTATTTGGATGGTCATGGAAGCTGCTCTGAGAAGCAGAAAACTAAAGGCGAGTCAGCTACCCATTTGTATGTGGAAAGAGCATTTTAGGCAGAAGGAAGAGCAGGTGCAAAGGCCCTGAGGCAGAATGTTCAAGGAAAGGGGTAAGTAGCTGGTACAGTGTGAATCGGGGGGTGAACAGTAGATGAGATCGGAGAGGTGGGGAGTGTGGGATTGGATCAGGTAGGGGACTTGTGGATCCTTAAAAGGGTTTTGGCTTTTACTCAGAGTGAGACGCGAGCATGGGACAGTTCTGAGCTTAGGAGCTGCTAGGAGAATTCCATAATACATGCATATAAAGTACTCAGTAGTGTGCTCGGCACATAGTAGGGGCTCCATAATTGCTGGCTTCTATTATTACTGTTGTTATTATTGCTTAAGTACCAGGAAGCAAATTGGAAGCTATAAAAAGCTATAGGGATGCAAATTTTCATTGCCTGACAGAGCTTCTAAGATGTTTTCAAATGCTGTTATCAAGCATTAGCCATGCAAAAGGCAGGTTTCATTTCTTCATTTTCTGAAAGAGCAACCGAAGGCTCAAAGACGCTGGCCACTGCAGAGCAAAAAGAAAGGGGGAAGTCTAACTCACCAGAACCCAGGTCTTCCGAATCCAGCTGATGCCTGCTGGTTCAGTCATTGGGGCTGACAGGCCCAGGTGGAAAGGGAAGGTGGTGGACCCTGTGCAAAACACGAGTCAGAAGTGTGGGGCCTTCAGCATCACTGAAGAGAAAAGCCTAGAGCCTCCAACTCTGATCTGGCTCATCAGGCAGAACAAGTTCACAAGACGAAAAGAGGCCCCAGGGCTTCACTGAGGATGCCTCTGGTCCAGGTAACAGGAAGCCTGATGTAAAGTGACTTAAAGAAGCTGGAAATGTAACATCTGGTTCAACAGGAAGTCCAGAGGTAGAGCGGGTTTCTGGCCTGGCAAATTGAGCAGTCCCACCAGGACTCCACGGACCCAGGTTCCTTCACTTCTCTGCTCTGACATCTCGGTGTTGGTTTCGCCCGAGGCGGCTCCTTGGATGGCAGAGGCAAATACAGGGGTCACATCCAGCAGGAAAATGGAAACCATTTCTCCCCAGGTCTCCCCCTTAGGAGCAAGGAAATCTTCCCCAGAAACCCTCAGAAAGCTTTCTTCCCATCTCGTTGGCCAGAATTGGGTTATGTGCCCACTGGTGAGGCGACCACTGACCAGACTGGAATTTCCTTAACTGATAGGGAATGAGTGCTGGAGTGTGTTAATTACTCAGTCGCGTCCAACTCTGCGCCTCCATGGACTATAGCCTGCCAGGCTTCTCTGTCCATGGGATTGTCCAGGCAAGAATACTGCAGTGGGTTGCCATTTCCTTCTCCAAGTGTTGGAGAGCGGGTCAAATTGATCTTGTAAAATAAAGTCCCAATTTCCCCTTCCTCCCTGTATCCATGCTCTTGACAATATGACTTTGCTGTTCCTCTCCTAAAGCAATCTATGTCTCCATCCTAGAACTTGGGCTGCTTTAGCCAATGGGAAGTGAGGATGGTGATGAAGAGACAGCCTGCTTCCTAGCCTGGACCTCAAGATGCTTTCTGGCTCTATGCGTTCTCTTGGGATTCTGCATCTGCCCTGAGAACAAGCCTAAGCTGGCCTTCTGGACAAGAGGCCACACAAAACTGAGAAGTACCATCCTAGCCGAGGCCACCCAACACCAGCCAGCCCCCGCCGACCTACCAGCTAGCTGCCTGTGGGTGCTAGAGTGTACCAAACAAGATCAGCCCAGCCCAGATGAACTCACGAACTGTGAGCAGCAGTAAATGCTGCTTGTGTTAAACCACTCATTCAGGGGAGGTCGGTCATGCAGCAACAGCTAATGGATCCAGGGGACTGACCACCTGTAGTGGTTAACTATTCACAGAAAGCCAGTCCTTTTAGAGGAGCAGGAAATATCATTTATTCATTGACTATATCTTCCTGTCCAGTCTGACACAGGCAACTCAAAGATCAGTAAGGCCTGTCCCCATCTCAGGAAGTCCCTGTCTGGGTGGGACATGGACTTGTCAGTGGAAGCCTGGGGCCTCCCCATGGTTCCCCACTGCCTGAGCAGGGTCTGACAGGCTGTGTGACCTGTTCCTGCAGACTAGCTTCATTGCGCCCGCCTCTCCACCCCTCTACCCTTTCCCAGGCCCCACACCCTTTGCTCCTGGACCTTTGCACATGCTGGTTTCTCCTGGACACGCCCAGGATCTATGATCACTATGCTCCTTTGAGACCCAGCTCGGCTATTGGGGCTTCCCTTGTAGCTCAGTTGGTAAAGAACCTGCCTGCTATGCAGGAGACCTGGGTTCGATTCATGGATTGGGAAGATCCCCTGGAGAAGGAAAGGGCAACCCACTCCAGTATTCTTGCCTGGAGAATCCCATGGACAGAGGAGCCTGGTGGGCTACAGTCCATGGGGCCACAAGAGTCGGACACAACTTAGCGACTAAACCACCACTATCAGCTGCCCCATCTCCTGGGACCCTTCCCAGAACCACTTCCCACCCAAGTCAAAAGCCCCTGTGGGGCTCCCACAGTCCCCAAGGGCTGCCTCTAACCCTACTTTAATCACTCTGGGTTGTGACCCTTTATCCTTCAGTCCAACCGCCTCAATTCACAGGTATGAAACTCAGGTCCAGAAAGGAGAAGTGACTTGTCCAAGGCGAGCTGAGCCCCACCCAGGCCTGTCCTGGCTGCCCACTTGCAATCAGTCTTGCTGCTTTCCTTTCCTCAGTGCCCAGCCCATGGTCGGGGTGGGGGACAAATCCTCCCTAAGTCCTGGGACACAGCCTGCATCCTCCCCACGGTCCTGGGACACAGCCTGCATCCTCCCCACGGTCCTGGGACACAGCCTGCATCCTCCCCACGGTCCTGGGACACAGCCTGCATCCTCCCCATGATCCTGGTACACAGCCTGCATCCTCCCCATGGTCCTGATACACAACCCCCATCCTCCCCATGGTTTTGGTCACAGTCTGTACCCTCCCCAGGGTCAAGGTAGGCAGAACACAAGCATCATTCCCCTCTCCAGATGGAGACATGAGGTTCAGAGGGAAGAGGCCTGCCAAGGTCACCCAGACAAGAAGGGACAGAGTGGGGACCCAAACCTATACCTAGACTTCACTGTACTCTGGTCTCTTCTAGGGCTTTTCACCTAAGCCGAGGCCACTGGTGGTGGGAGGGAGTATGGAGAGAAGGCTGGGGCGGGCAGGGGGGGAACCGGGGATGTTGGGGAACCACGGAGGCAGGAAGAGGCTGAGCAGAAAGTGAAAGGGGCCAGAGGCCAAGAATAGTTGTGGGTGACAGAAGCAGGGGACTACAGATGCTGCCAGAAAGAGAAACCTGGCTGGGCCTCAGGGAGGGGGCGGCATCCACTCCCCAGGTCCCTCCTGGCTGGCGAGTCTGGGTAGATGCCCCCACAAGGTGAGAATGGAATTGAGGGTGGAGGAACTGCCTCGGGGTGGGGGGAGAAGGCTCCACAGCTGGCTTTACACAGATCTTCCCATTATTTGTACCTATTAGAGAGAGCTTGGAGAATCTGGGGACCAATAGAACCCATCAAGAGAAAACAGCCTTTAAACCACCAGCCTTTGCTGCAAAGAGAAACCAGTTTGTCAATATTTCCACCGTCAGCTGTCGCTGTCTCCAGCAGCAGTTCAGTGTAGTGGTGAAGCTCCTGGGTTCAGTCCCAGCTCTGCCACGGGCTGGCTGTGTGACCTTCAGCAAGTCACTTCACCTCTCTGGGCCTTGGCTTGCTGACATCACTTACTTCGTGGGAGTGTCCTGAAGATTAGCTGAGTGGGTATATGTAAAGCACACGGAGCAGGTCAGAGAAAGTGCTCAACAAACAACTCAGCTTGTATTCTCCACCATCGACATCTGTAGTTAACCACACACACAGTACACACACACACACAGAAAGTCGCTCCAGAATGTACATGGTGCGATAGCAGGGATTGGGTTTTGTTCACTACTGTGTCTCCAGCAACTGGAGCAGAGCCTGGCATACAGCAAGTGCTCAATAAATGTGTGGAGAGAAGGGAGGAGGGCGGTATTTCCAGGTGTGGGGCATCCCTTCTGTTTCTCTGTACTTTATCTTTTATCACATTATCAGGCACAACTTGAATTGGAAAAAACAAACACACACTGTTTCCAGGGAGAGCCGAGAGGGGAGGTGGCCTGTAGGCAGTGACTGCTGTCAGTTCAGGATGACCCCCTCCCTGCTCGGAGCCCCAGAGACCAACCTCTCCAGGGCGAGGCGGGGGTGGCAGCTGTGGGGCCAGCAAGCAGCGAGAGGTGACAGGAAACTCATCAGGACAGGCTGTTCCCAGCCTACCAAGAACCGCAGGCGAGAGGACATGCTGTTCAGGCCTGAGGTCTGCACATCCCCTCCCGCCCCCCCGCTCCCCTCCCTCCCCAGGGGAAGTGTCACCAGCGTCCAGGGTGGGGACCTCTGCCCTGGCCTGGGGCTCTTGTGGCTCCTCTGATCTCTACAAGGAACTCAGGGCAGATTGCTTTCCAGGAACCCTTCCTGCACTGGTGGCTGATGGCTCACAGCCAAGGTCTAGGAGGCTGTGTGACCCCGGATGAGTCGCACACCTCTCTGGGCCCTCGCTGCCTCACCTGCCGAATGGAGAAAACAGGGCACCACTTTCAGGGGCATGGTGAGGATCAGGAGTGAAGCTCACTGTTTTGTTTTTTTTTTTAACCATCAATTACTTTATAAAAAGTTGTAATAAATACACATAAAAGTCACCATTAAAGTGAGCAGGTTAGTGGCATTTAAGACCTTCCCAAAGCTGTACAACCATCACTTCCATCTAGTTCCAGAACGTTTTCATCAGCCCCAAATGAAACCTTGTACCCATTAGTATTCATTCAACAGTACCCCCCTGCCCTCAGCCCCTGGCAAGCCTAATCCTCTTTCATTCTCTGTGGATTTCTGGACGTTTCATATGAATGGAATCATAAAGTATGTGGCCTTTTGTGTCTGGCGTCTTTCACTTAGTATGATGAGTCCCGGGATCATCCGTGTGGTAGCAGGTGTCTGTACTTCTTTCCTACAATTCCTACAATGCCTTTTTTTAAGGAAAAAAAGATTTTGTTTTGGCCACACTGCATGGCATGTGGTATCCTAGCTCCCCAACCAAGGACCGAAGCCATGCCCGCTGCACAGGCAGCTCACAGTCTTAGCCACTGGATCACCAGGGAAGTCCCTAGAATCCATCAATTTTTAAAAATGATTTTTGAAAGTGTTTATTGTAAAACATGATCATAGTGTGCACTCGTACAAAGTGTCCAATGATATATTTTGACACAGGCTGATGCCCGTGGAACCTGGCTTAAGATACAGGACTTTTCTGATACCCAGGAAGGTTCCCTCAGATCACCCTGCCCCTCCTCCCCACAGAGGTAATCACTGGTTCTGGTTTCTGTCACTGTTGAATTTTGCCTTCAGATAAGTGGCATCAGTCATACAGCGTGTGGTTTTATATCTGACTTCTTTTGCTCAATACGACGTCTGTGACCTTCCTCCACCTTGTTACATAAGATAGGATTTTGTTTTTTCCTTGCCAAATAGTATTCCATCCTATGGCTTCAGCACGCCATTTATCCATTATCCTGCTGGTGGATAAGTGGGTTGTCTCCAGGGATGTTCCCTGAGCGCTGTTGCCGCTGTGAACATCTGTGCACCTGCCTGTGGGGGCAAGGGCCCTGGGGCCTCGGGTCAGCTCCCAGGAATGGGGGTGCTGGAGCCTGGGGGCCACGGGTGCTGCCCGTTTCCCAGGGACTGGTTTATGTCCTCCAACCCCACGGTGGGCCTGAGGGTGCCCAGGGATCTGCATCTCCAGCAGCACTTGGTGTGGTCAGCCTTGCTGATTTAGACCTTCAATCAGGGGTTGTTATCATTTCTTCAGATTAAATACAACAACGAGGAGAAAGTGGCAGGGTAAAATTCTGCACATAGGCTGAAGCACACAGACCACTGTTTCCACAGTGAGATTTGAAACTAAGGCACTGGTTTCAAATATTAACTGCTAATAATAGCAGTTAATGCCACCCATGGTTACCACGCCCCAGGCACTGGGCCCGGTATTTTCTAAGCACCAACCCCTAGAATCCCCACAACCATCCTCTGAGGCCCAGTTATTATGCCCATTTCCCTGATGTGCAAACTGAGGACAGGAGGAGTTTATGTGGGTCACCAGGTTATACAGCCAGTAACAGGCAACTTAGTCTCCAAGTTGAAGCATGTAAGTCCCCTGCCTGACCCTCTGACTCGGCCCTAAGAGGCCTGGCATGTGTGGTTTTGGGGTGTCTCAAAAGGCTCCTCTGGAACTTGATTTCAGAAGGATGGGGAGCCCGACTCTCACCCCTACAGCCCCACTCACACCCTCCCCATAGCCCCACACGTCACACACACCCACACCCTTGCACATACATTCACACCCACTCAAATAGCACCTACATACACAGCTGACGCTGCACGGGAGACTGGAAGACGGAGGAGGGGAGCAGAGGGGGGTGGGGTTCTCCCTCCGTGTCAGCTGGCATCTTCACCAGCACGCAGCAGGCACCAGCTCCAGTGGGAGGTCCTTCCCCTGAGCAGTTTCACAGTCATTCCTCTGCCCACAGGTGGCCTGTCTCCTGGGCTGGGGAGCACCGTGTACCCCCTCAGGAGGCCTTCCGGCTGGTGCTTATCAGCCCGATTAGCCTCATTATTCATGTAACCATTTTCCTTTGCTTGTCACACCTGGTGTGGTTTCTGTTTTCCTGGCCGACACATGTCAGGGTGGAGGTTTAAACCCAGATCATCTGACGCCTGGTGCTTCCCTGGTGGCTCAGTGGTAAGGAACCTGCCTGCCAATGCAGGAGACATGGGTTCAGTTCCTGGGCTGGTAAGATTCCCTGGAGAAGGAAATGGCAACCCACTCCAGAATTCTTGCCTGGGACAGTTCCTCCAGTATAGAGGAGCCTGGTGGACTACAGTCCATGGGGTCGCAAAGAGTCCTGAGACCGCGGGGTTCACCATCAGGCAGCACTCACGGCCCCTCAGTGGCGAGTTCCTTGAAGAGGGTCCCCTGTGTAAGCCCATCTCACCGCTCCTGCAGGCTGAGTTCAGTTGCAGTACCACCTACCGCCAGGAGGGGAGAAATCGCCTGGGGTTGGAACTCCCACCTACTCCCCAGCCAAGTGTTCACACAGAATCCCACCTTTAGAGGCTTTATCTCCCACGAAAAGAAGTAATATCTTCATTTGTTTGTTAATCAAAGGGGTCGCTCACTGCTCGGAAGAACCTCCGGTCTGTCAAGATTCTCAATGCACAGAATTTCTGGGACTCACAGAGCACTCACAGAGCACTCAGTCTTCCCTGACTAAACCACACTGGGAGAGTGAGTAAGCACACAATTTCCAAGGGGTTGCTGCCGAAAATAGCCAAAAATAGTTCCCAGAGGCCCCAGGCATGGAACTTCTTGTCTAACCCAGTGTGTTCTTCACGTCTCGAAGTTCCATATGGTTGAGCCTGTAAGCTTGGCACGGTGACTTTCTTCTCTCCTACAACAGACAGCCTTGTGTCCACGTAAGAGAGTGGGTCTGGAGTCAGAAAGATCCAACCCAAGTTCGCATTTCAGCTCTTTGAGTCATGTGCTGTGAGGCCTTAAGCAAGTTGCTGAACCTTTCTGAGCTTTAGTCTCCCAAACTTTAAAATGAAGATGATATTACCTCCCCTGAAGGACTGCTCAGTTCAGTTCCGTTCAGTCGCTCTGTCGTGTCCGACTCTTTGCGACTCCATGGACCCCACCAGGCCTCCCTGTCCATCACCAACTCCCAGAGTTTACTCAAACTCGTGTCCATTGAGTCAGTGATTCCATCCAACCATCTCATCCTCTGTCGTCACCTTCTCCTCCTGCCCTCAATCTTTCCCAGCATCAGGGTCTTTTCAAACGAGTCAGTTCTTCGCATCAGGTGGCCAAAGGACTGGAGTTTCAGCTTCAGCGTCAGTCCTTCCAATGAACACCCAGGACTGATCTCCTTTAGGATGGACTGGTTGGATCTCCTCGCAGTCCAAGGGATCCTCAAGAGTCTTCTCTAACACCACAGTTCAAAAGTATCAATTCTTCGGCACTCAGCTTTATAGTCCAACTCTAACCTCCATACACGACTACTGGAAAAATTGTAGCTTTGACAAGACAGACCTTTGTCAGCAAAGTAATATCTCTGCTTTTTAATATGCTGTCTAGGTTGGTCATAACTTTTCTTCCAAGGAGTAAGTGTCTTTTAATTTCATGGCTGCAGTCACCATCTGCAGTGATTTTGGAGGCCCCCAAAATAAAGTCTCTGACTGTTTCCATTGTTTCCCCATCTATTTGCCATGAAGTGATGGGACCAGATGCCATGATCTTCGTTTTCTGAATGCTGAGTTTTAGGCCACCTTTTTCATTCTCCTCTTTCATCAAGAGGCTCTTTAGTTCTTCTTTGCTTTTTGCCATAAGGGTGGTGTCATTTGCATATCAGAGGTTATTGATATTTTTCCTGGCAATCTTGATTCCAGCTTGTGCTTCCTCCAGCCTAGTGTTTCTCATGATGTACTCTGCATAGAAGTTAAATAAGCAGGGTGACAATATACAGCCTTGACGTACTCCTTTCCTTATTTGGAACCAGTCTGTTGTTCCATGTCCAGTTCTAACTGTCACTTCTTGACCTGCATACAGATTTCTCAAGAGGCAGGGCAGGTGGTCTGGTATTCCCATCTCTTTCAGAATTTTCCAGTTTGGCATGATCCACACAGTCAAAGGCTTTGGCATAGTCAATAAAGCAGAAATATATGTTTTTCTGGAACTCTCTTGCTTTTTCGATTATCCAACGGATGTTGGCAATTTGATCTTTGGTTCCTCTGCCTTTTCTAAATCCAGCTTGAACATCTGGAAGTTCATGGTTCATGTACTGTTGAAGCCTGGCGTGGAGACTTTTGAGCATTACTTTACTAGCATGTGAGATGAGTGCAATTGTGCAGTAGTTTGAGCATTCTTTGGCGTTGCCTTTCTTTGGGATTTGTTAGGAGGGTGAAATGAGCTAAGGTGTGTGTTAAGTGCCTGGCACAAATCAAACCTACTCATACCCTTTATCCCACTTCTCTATGGTCTGTTTCTACTTCATGAAGTCTAAGGCTTCAGCTGGGGTGACTCAGACTGTCTGAGGCTTCTTCACTCACATGACTGGCCTCTTAGCTGGCATGATTCAAAGGCTGGGTGTCACTGGGACTGTTCACTCATGTGCCAACATGTGGCCTCTTCATGCATCTTGGGCTTCCTCACAGCTTGGCAGCCTCACATGGTGGCTCAGGGCCCCAAGACCAAGTATTCCAGCAGTCAAGGTGGGACTGGCATGGCCCTTTATCACCCAGCCTCAGGCGTCACATAGCACCGCATCTGCAAATCTCTCTCGATCGAATTCATCAGAGGGTCACTCTGGAAGACTCCCCCAGTGGTCCAGTGGTTAAGAATCTGCCTTGCAATGCAGAGGACTCAGCATCCCTGGTCGGGGAACTAAGATTCCACATGCCATGGGGCAACTAAGCTTGCACACTCCAACTAAAGAGCCCAGTGAAGAGCCCATCGTCTGCTGCCAACGAAGATCCCACATGCTGAGACTAAGACCTGACAAAGTCAAATAGGCAAATAAAGTAAGTAAAAATTAAAAATAAATAATATGGCACAAACAACACAATATTGAAAAGCAAATTATCTTTTAACTAAGAATAAATAAATTAAAACATAAATAATAAATGAGTGTTTGAAAAGCTGCTAAGTTTGTGGTAATTCATTTAAAAAAAAAAAAAAGGCCACTTGGACTTAGTGGAGGAGATAGGGACTCCATTTCTCAATCCAAGAAATATCAAAAAATTTTATGACTACATTTTCAAAGCACCACACCCTTTGACTTAGCCATTCTATCCCCGGGTATTACTCCTCCAGAGATACTGGAAATAATTCCTATACAAAAACAGTCATTACAGCCTTGACTGTAACAGCAAAAAACCAAGAACAACCCTGTGATAAGAGGTCTCAACAGAGGACTACATAAATAAATCATGGTGCACCCACATGGAATACCATGCACCTGAAGAGATAAAGCCACTGCATATTGATCAAGGATTATGTGGAAAAAAACAAGGTGCAAGACAATATGTGTGGTTGGCAGCCTCCGGGTGACCTCCCATAATTCTTAACTCTGACGATTCATGCCCCTGTGTGGTCCTCTCCCATGTTAACCAGGGCTGACCTGTGTAATTAACAGGATAAAGCAGAAACGTGTGTCTTTCGAGCCTAGACCATAGAAGATGCCACCTTGTTCCCTTTGGGACCACTTGCTCTGGGAGAAGCCAGCTGCCCTGTTGTAAGGACACTCAAGCATCCATGTGGTGGGAACTGAGGCCTCCTGCCAACGGCCACGAGTGATTCATCTTGGAACTGGGTTCTTCAGTCGCCTCCAGCTCTCAGGTAACTACAGTCTCGGCCAACAATTTGAAAACCCTGAGCCAAAACTACCCAACTGAGTTGCTCTCAAATCCCTGACCCTCAGAAACTGTGAGGTAATAAAGGTTTACTGATATTTTAAGCCACTAAACATGGGAATAATTGGTCATGCGGCAACAGATGACTAGTACAGTATGTACAGTATACTAAGATTGGGGTGAATGCATGAACTCTCTCACCAAGGAAACTTAAGGAACTTGTATCGGGAAGGGATCAGGGTGGCTCAGGGACAGAGGAGCACTCTTGTTCCTTTGGCATTTTGAATCATCTTTTCCAAATGTCAAATGAGTAAATAAAAGCAGGCAGCCCTGAGAGCAGTAACTGTGATTATTCACTCCATGATTTTTCCTAAGCTACCAGAAGCACCCCCTTGAGTCTGAATCTACAACATGGGTTCATAAAGAATACAAAGGCTGGGGATTGAGAGTCACATAGGAGCCCCACTGTGTACCAGCTGTGTGGCTTGGGGTAGGTTGCTTAACCTCTCCAAGCTTCAACTGCCTTATCCGAAAAATAGGGATCATCAGTTCAATGATAGAGGCCTAATGTTCAGCCAAAGGCCAGGTATGGGGTAAACAATAGATCTGTTGTTGTTTAGTTGCCCAGTTGTGTCTGACTTTTTGCAACCCCATGGACTGTAGCCCGCCAGGCTCCTCTGTCCATGGGATTTCCCAGGCAAGAATACTGAAACGGATTGCCATTTCCTCCTCCAGGGGATCTTCCTGACCCAGGGATCAAACCTGGGTCTCCTGCATTGGCAGGTGGATTCTTTACCTCCAGGATTCTTTTCCACTGAGCCACTAGGGAAGCTTAATAGATTTGACTGTGAATAAGCTTTAAGGATCTGCTCTAGGCCAGAAGAATGGATAAACCCACTGAGTCCCTTGCCCCCAGCTCTGGAGATAGGCTGGCCCACCAGGGACAGCCAAGCCAGCCTTCCAGTGTAGAAGCTGGGTGAGAGGGTTATGAAGGCCGGGGGATACCAGCAAGAGCAAGAGATCCCACTGCAGGATCACCTGCCCACCCAACACCCCATCCTTTCTGCGAGTGTTCTGGTCTTGCCCTAGGACTCAGCTGGGGGAGGGGCAGGGGAGAGGCCCACCAACCACAGGGCGTCACTTGGAGGGGTGGGAGGGTCTAGAGGTGCAGGGAGGGGTCCTGAGGTTGGGCGGGGGTGGGGGGGTGCGCCCTGGGCTTCAGTCTACCGAGATCTGGGCTCACTCCCTGTCCAGCACTGGGAAGGGCATTTGTATGACTGGCACCTGTGTGCCACATGACTCTACAGGGTGCTGCCATGGGGGTGGGGTGGGAGGGTCCCTGGGGATTTCTCACATGGGAAGCTGGGGCACCAGCCTGGTGGAGCAGAAAGGTGTCAGGAAGCTGACTGAGGTTGTGTCAATTCAGGAGCCTGGCGAGTCCCGAGGCACAACTACCCCCTGCTGATGGGTGAGTCCTTGGGGCCCAGTGGGGTCAGTGGGCTGCCTGGGATCAAGGCAGAGATGGGAAGAGGGGTCACCACATCCATCCTGACCCCCAGGAAGACACGGGAGGCTGTGCCCTATTGGGCCCAGTGCCGGGGAGGCACTGCCTGCCCTTGCCCGGGGAGGGGGAGGTTGGGGGCTCGATTAGGTTGCTTCGTTCATGAGTCATGCTTTCTGGGACCAGCCTGGTCCTCTGGGAGGCACTTTCCAAGAAGGCTCCCTCTGGCCCCTCTGCCCTGTGCAGCTGTCCAGCATTCATCTGCTCCCGACTGCCAGCCCAGGGTCAAGGAAAAGGCCATCAGTCCCTGCCGGGAAGGGGAGCCTCACTGGGTTGAGGCACCTTTTCCTGGATGGTGAACTGCTCAGTGTGCTTTTGGCAACATGACCAGTATAGCCACTTGTCCACAAGGAAACCTGCACCCCTGCCCTACCTCCATCCGGGGCTCCCAGGCCAGTGCACCCCATCTTGGGACATCGGCCCTTGTAGCCTGGACTTGGTTTCTCCCCTCCTCTCAGCCCCCAGATCTGATCAGTGACGGTCCTCAGTGTGGGCTCCCCTGGAAGCAGACCCCTGATGAAAATCCAGCTGTGTGCCAGGAAAGATGTGGGTGGGGAGAAGCTGAGCAGGGGGACGGAGAACGGACCCTGCAGGGGCCTCACTCTGGAGTCTAGAGGGCTGCCCCATGGGAGATTTGATCAGGCCAGCAAGTTGGAGGTTTTCCACGCCCACATCCCCATGACTGGTAGGGGCAACTCCCTTGCCGAAGTGGATGCTGAACTCTTTGGCTCTTACTAGACAAGCTGCTGCCAGCAGCAGATGGTGCTCTGATAGAGGGGCAGGAGCTGGCTGCGGCAGAGAAAGTTCCTTGAGAGGAACAGGAGGTGGAGAAGGATGGGGCACCCACTGCCGCAGCTGCTGAATGCTCTTGATTTGACCTCTGTTTCTAGGAGAAAAAAAAAAAAAAAAGGCTTCCCTGATGGTGCAGATGGTAAAGAGGGAGACCCAGGGTTCGATCCCTGGGTCAGGAAGATCCCTGGAGAAGGAAATGGCAACCCACTCCAGTTTTTTGCCAGGAGAATCCCATGGACAGAGGAATTTGGCAGGCTACACTCCATGGGGTCGCAAAGAGTCAGACACGACTGAGCAACTAACACTTTCACTTTCTTTTCTGGAAAATTTGCTTCTCTCTGACCCACAGCTACCTTCATCTCTCAGGTGGACACCCAAGGGCCTCCTGACTGGCTCCCTGCCTTCCTGTAGCCCGCTGTCCACACAGTGGCAGAGGCACTTGTAAATACAGAGCTGGGTGGTAACCCCTCCTCTGAGGTGGCCCCCAGTCCTTGGAGATTGCAAACTCAGCTGCCTCCAGGTGCGGGGAAGTGATATAAATGAATGAGCCAAGAGCAGCCTGAACCAGCCCACCGCCCCCACCAGATACTCCGCTTAATGGCAACCAGGGATGAGAAATGCCCCCCATGTCTAAGAACATAGGATGAGTACCATGAGAGATGGGGGGCGGGGCCATGGGGAGCAGAGGGGCCAGGCCGCCCAAGGGGAAGCCCCTGCTTGACTTCAATTAACCAGTCCACAGGGCCAATGGACCAGCATGTATGAAAGGCAGGGGGTGGGTACAAGGGTGGAGAGATGCACACAGGGAAGGCAGGTAGGGTAGGAGCATGGAGAGGGCTGGGCGGGGAGCCCCTCTCAAGAGGTCCTCCACCTGGCCTTGCAGGTCTGGCCTTGAACCATGTCCTGACAGCAGGCAAGGCAGAATGGCAAGTGGAACAGTATGATCAGGTTTGGAAAAAGGATGTGCTAGCTGCTGGGAAGGGAATCGGAATGCTTGGGGGATGAGAAGGGCCCAGAAGACCAGGCTATAGCCACGGGCAGTCCAAGTGAGAGAAGGGGCAACTGGACCAGAGTGGTGGCTATAGAGATGGAGAGGGGTGGACAGGCATGGCCAGGAGGGTTGCTGAAGTGCTGGATGTGGGATGGGGAACTGCTGCTGCTGCTGCTAAGTAGCTTCAGTTGTGTCCGACTCTGTGCGACCCCATAGACGGCAGCCCACCAGGCTCCTCCATCCCTGGGATTCTCCAGGCAAGAACACTGGAGTGGGTTGCCATGTCCTTCTCCAATGCATGAAAGTGAAGAGTGAAAGTGAAGTCACTCAGTCGTGTTCGACTCTTAGCGACCCCATGGTCTGCAGCCTTCCAGGCTCCTCCATCCATGGGATTTTCCAGGCAAGAATACTGGAGTGGGTCGCCATTGCCTTCTCCAGGGAACAGCTACCGCTAAATCTTAGGCTAGAGGCTCAGAGTCAGGATGGTCCATTCTAGAATACTCCTTCCCATTGCTTCCAGGAGCCCCCAGGACACTCGGGCAAGGAGGATGGCTTGGTGGGTCTGAGAGGTGTTCTAACATCCCAAAGCTCCCCGGGGAGGCTGGGAGGCGGTCAGGCATGTTCTACTCAGGTTCTGTGGTGCAGCAGGGGAAAGGAGGAAGAGGTAAAAGGTCCAGGAAGCCCTTCAATATCCAGGAAGAGATGGAGTCCTTAACAGGTCCAGTGTCCACATCCTGGGTTTGCTCACTCACCTGGAAAAGGCTCAGAAACCCCAGGCATGCCCAAGACTACCCCTGGTCCAGCTTCCCCGGAGCAGCAGGGTGAGTTTTTAAAAACACTGATCGGATCAGCACACCTCCAGCTAAAGCAACCACTTGGTTCCCACTGCCTGCATGATAGTGTCCAGGCTGCCTCTTGTCCTGGCACTCCGGGCTGTCTTGGATCTAATCCTTGACAACACTGCCTACCTCATCCTCCAGCTTGAACCCCACACTCCAAACCCAGGTTAGTGGTCATCCCCAACATCGCTCATATGGCCCCGAAACCTGACCTTGACCCTGTTCGACTGTTCCTGCACCTGAATGCACTTCCTGTCTTTTCAAAAACAATGATTCCTTCGAGTTGATTCCAGGTGTGCCCCGCCTCCCTCAAGGGCCTTGAAGTTTCTAAATGGCAAACAATAGAATCCAATTGTGGCTCATTTAAATAGACGAACATACTGAACAAATCCTGGGGTGCTCACCGAACCCCTAACAGGGCAGGAGGTCCACACGAAGAAGGCAGGCGGTAAGAGGAAAGACCCCAACTCCATTTCTGCCACAAGCCGGCATGGCAGTGCCCACGCTCCTTCCAAGGTGCCCAGGCAACTTCATGCTGCTGAGGCATCCCTCAGAAAGACCTTCCAGATCCTTCCTTTCCACTGCAAGAAACTCGTTCAAACTCCAGACTGGGTGCCTTTGATTGGCTGAGCCCACGTCACATGACCATGCCCTTGCCGCAAGGGAGGATGGGAAAGTGGGTGTGGCCTATTTGGGCTTCTCCCTTGGGAGGCTGGGCTGTGTCCTGCCTGAAGGCCTATGCTGGGCTGGGAATTGAGGTTTCTGAACTTCCTGATGTTCAAGCTGGTCTTAGAAAAGGCAGAGGAACCAGAGATCAAATTGCCAACATCCGCTGGATCATGGAAAAAGCAAGAGAGTTCCAGAAAAACATCTATTTCTGCGTCATTGACTATGCCAAAGCCTTTGACTGTGTGGATCACAATAAACTGCGGAAAATTCTGAAAGAGATGGGAATACCAGACCACCTGACCTGCCTCTTGAGAAATATGTATGCAGGTCAGGAAGCAACAGTTAGAACTGGACATGGAACAATAGACTGGTTTCAAATAGGAATAGGAGTACATCAAGGCTGTATATTGTCACCCTGCTTGTTTAATTTACATGCAGAGTACATCATGAGAAACGCTGAACTGGAAGAGACACAAACTGGAATCAAGATTGCTGGGAGAAATATCAATAACCTCAGATAAGCAGATGACACCACCCTTATGGCAGAAAGTGAAGAGGAACTAAAAAGCCTCTTGATGAAAGAGGAGAGTGAAAAAGTTGGCCTAAAGCTTAACATTCAGAAAACAAAGATCATGGCATCTGGTCCCATCACTTCATGGGAAATAGATGGGGAAACAGTGGAAACAGTGTCAGACTTTGTTTTTTGGGGCTCCAAAATCACTGCAGATGGTGACTGCAGCCATGAAATTAAAAGACGCTTACTCCTTGGAAGGAAAGTTATGACCAACCTAGATAGCATATTCAAAAGCAGAGACATTACTTTGCTGACTAAGGTCCGTCTAGTCAAGGCTATGGTTTTTCCTGTGGTCATGTATGGATGTGAGAGTTGGACTGTGAATAAGGCTGAATGACGAAGAATTGATGCTTTTGAACTGTGGTGTTGGAGAAGACTCTTGAGAGTCCCTTGGACTGCAAGGAGATCCAACCAGTCCATTCTGAAGGAGATCAGCCCTGGGATTTCTTTGGAAGGACTGATGCTAAAGCTGAAACTCCAGTACTTTGGCCACCTCATGGGAAGAGTTGACTCATTGGAAAAGACTCTGATGCTGGGAGGGATTGGGGGCAGGAGGAGAAGGGGACTAGAGAGGATGAGATGGCTGGATGGCATCACTGACTTGATGGACATGAGTCTGAGTGAACTCTGGGAGTTGGTGATGGACAGGGAGGCCTGGTGTGCTGCGATTCATGGGGTTGCAAAGAGTTGGACACGACTGAGCGACTGAACTGAACTGATGTTGGAAGGGGGTTCAGAAGGTGGGGGACTCAAAGGTGACCAAAGCTTGAGTGTCTGTACCCTTAGCATTCTGGGAGAGGCACATGTGCAGTATCCTGTCGTCTCTTCCTTGGTGCCTCCCTCCGCAGCCCCCATGCCCAATACTTCACCAATCCTGTAGACTGGATGTTTTGTCTCCCTGCATTCTTTGTACCCACTCCTTACGGACCACCACCCTCACCCCCAAGTCAGGGGGAAGACGGGAGCTAAAGGGACATGATAGCCCAGTGTGCCACGTGTGGTGATAGAGGAATGTGGAGGGTCAGGGGAGCCCAGAATAGGCACATGATCCTGCTGGGAGTATCTGGGAAGGCTACCTGGAGGTGGCAATGCTATCTTAAAAGATGAATAGGAGCTAGAGAGGCAATGGTGGAGGAAATGTCATCCCAGGAAGACAAAACAGCTTGAGAAAAGTTGCGGAGGCCCAAGAGGGACCTCGGAGGAGTTCTGGCAGTCCCCAGGGTGTGTGTGTGTGAGACAGGTGTGCCAAGGGATAAGGCCACTCTGAGTGGAGAGGCCTGATGATGGGCCATCTTTAGGGCTGGCCTTTTCTTCTTTCTTTTTATTTCTGGCTGTGCTGGGTTTTTACTGTGCACGGGCTTTCTCTGTGGTGGGTGGGGACTACACTCTAGTTGCCGTGCGTGGGCTTCTCATCGCGGTGGCTTCTTTTGTCGCAGAGACCAGGCTCTAGGGTATGTGGGCTTCCGTAGTTGTGGCACGTGGGTTTAGTTGCCCCTTGGCAAGTGAGATTGTCCCGGGGCTAGGGATCGAACCCGTGTCCCCTGCATTGGTAGCTGGACCAGGAGGGAAGTCCTGGGGCCGGGCTTTGAACGAGGACTTGATGCCAGGGCAGAGGGGCAAAATGGTCAGATGTGAGCTTGAGAAGGACCCCTTGGAAAGCCTGGACGGAGCAGGGGGATGAGCAGCCAGGTTTGGGCTGGGACATGAAGCTAATGAGGCAGCAGAAACCAGAAGACGGATTTGGAGGGCCAGTGGGCTTCTGGTGCAAGCAGAGGAGGTTTGAGGGTGAATGGGAGGGGGAGAGACCTGGGCCAGTCCCCAACCCAGGCTTGTTTCCTCATGTGTAAAGAGAAGGGATTGGGTGTGGCCGTCTCTGGGACAGGGACTGAGAATGAGCCAGGCCACCTCTGCTTCCTGCTCCCCGCTTCCCATGAGCCGAGGATGCAGCGATGAGAAGTGGAAGCTGCCGCCTGGCTTCTCGGGGGCAGGGGCAGGCCAGGCCAGGTGGGCAGGTCACGTGACCTGTCCGCCCAGGTCTGGGCTCAAGATGCTCTCCCAGCGGGGCGGCTGCCCAGCTTGCCTGCTCCGGCTCCAGCGTCGACAGCTGCAGGAGGACGGAAAGGGATCTTAGCCACATACACCCTCCCCCTCCCGCGGGGCCCCAGTGGGGCCAGGTTTCTCGGGACAATCGATGCCATCGTTCCGGGAAGCCTGCTCCAGGAGAGGCCCTGACTTCCCCCCATTTGCATAGCCACAGTAACAGGAAACAGGACTCACATTGCCTCATCGGCAGGGGCCGGGCCCCCGCAACGCCAGCTCAGGGTTTGGCCGGGATGACTGGCCACTCCAGCTCCTCCGTCCCCCAGACAGCTGGCAGAAGCCCCAGCTGGGCATCCTGTCCAGCAGTCAGACAAGTGGCAGGACAGGTGGTTGGAGAGGCGCACCTGGATGTCAGACATGCAGACTCCAAGCAGGCCAGCTGGGCCGTCAAGGGTGACAGCTGGGTGCTCCACGGGGACCAAAGTGCACCAAGCCGACGCTGAGCCACTGTGGTTCCCAGAAGTGACGGATAGACTTTCTTCCAGCAGGAAGTGTGCCTGTCTGCTACCTACCCCCTACCCCCCACCTCCCCATCCCTTCCCAATTCCCCCAGCTCCTTTCCCGAAAGCCCAACTGGTCTTTGAGCTGGAAATCAATTTCTCAGATGCCCCTCAGCAGGTGCTGGGTGGGGTTCACTGACTCCATGTGCTGTGCTGGACTCAGAAGCCAGAGTTCAGGGATTGCACTGGGGCTCATCCTTGTTGGAGCCTGGTAGCCTTGGAGCCCTGGACTGCCCGCTCCCCAGGCCTCAGTCTCCTCATCTGTACAATGGGGATGCATGTGTTTCCTCTGACGGTTGGCAAAGAGGAGAGACTGAGGGAGGGCGCCTTAGACAGTAAGTTACTCCAAGTCTGGAGCTCACGTCTGCCCTTGGTTGCTCTGCTTCAGGCTTCTCCATGGCAGCTATTGAACAGGAAACTAGGTTCTAACATATTCTGAAGACGCGGCAAGGAGGAAGGTCAGCCCCCTCCGAGACACACTGAAGTCACAGCCCAACCCAGGCCTGTCTCTTGGTGGCTGTGTGACCCAGGGAGAGGTCCTTAGTTTCCTTCGGGCTCAGTCTCTGCATCTGTAAAATGGGAATAAACCGTTGTAGCTGCCCCTTAGGGTGGTGGTGAGGATATGAAAAGGGCCAGGTGGGAGAAGAAGTGCAATTCCAGGTGGCCATGAGCCCACCAAGCTTCACTCTGCAGCAGATCCCCATGGGAGGGGCTGAGACTATAGAAATGAACTGCACATGGCTGTGTCCCTGGCTCTTAGAGAGGTCAGGGTTCAGGGAAAGAGGCTGGAAGCACTAAGTCTCCTATGAGGAATCCAGAGAAGGGCTAAGAAAGGCTACCTGCCTGGTGGGGATATATGGGGAGGCTTCCTGGAGGAGGGGATATCTGAGTTGGTCTCAAAGACTGACAGGTTTGACAATGAGGGTGGGAGAGGAGGCAGCCTGGACATCCATGTGCCTCCCCCTGTCTGTCCCATCCTACCCCTAGGGCCCCTGAGCCTCCCCATAAGTCACTGCCCCTTTCCCTTGATATGGGGTCTTCAGACGCCCATCAGTGGCAATGCCCCCTTTCCTAAGACATGGGAGCTCTCTTCACAGATGAGGTGGTGCCATTCCTGGTGGCACCATGCCTGGTGGGCTGGGCCCCATTCTTCCCTGGGGGACCCCACTCTCCTCTGCCTTCATCCCCTCTTCTCAGGCAAATCAAGGCCCCAGGGAGGCTGTGTGGACTGCTTCAGGGAGGGTTGCCCCTGGGGTGGGGGAGAGCTGGATGGAGGCACACACATGGTACTCCCGAGGGAGCCTCAGCAGGAGGGCCAGAAAGCCCCAGTCTGACTCCAATTGCTCAGATCCCCAGCACCAAATTCCCCGGCGGGGATGGCCAGGGGCAGCCCACTGTCCCCTGAGTCAACCCAGACCTCCTTATTCCTGTCCTTCCTCCCCAAGCCCTCCCGAGTGTCTCCCACCTCCCATCTGCCTCTCCAGGCTCCTCGGCCAGCCTGAGCCTAGTTTTCTGCAAAATGGAGCTATTGAGACCCAGGACTGTTGTTTCTGTGGTTGAAAAATCAGTGGCCTATCAGGGTCTCCGTCGTTTCTACCCCCCGCAGGTAGAACTGGATGAAGAAGTGAATGGCAGCCCTTGGCACCGTGCCTGGCTCCATAAATCTTTCATGACCATTACTATTATTTCTTCTGGTGGACAGGGTTGCTTGGGAGGGGGGTGTGACCTCAGCACCCAAAGGCTCAGCCCAGAGCAGAGGTGGGGCAGGAAGACAACTGGGTCCCACCACAGGGATCGCCAAGCTCTGCAGTCCTGGGCGGGGTCCCCTGGTCCAGGGAGGGGCCAGCCTCTGACTTCCTTGGACACTCCTTGCTGAATCTAGATTTTCCTCCGTCTCCACTGCCCCAAAAGCCCTGATTCAGTGTCTCCCAAGCCTCGGGGGGAGGGGTTGGGGGGAGGGAAGACACTGAATTGCTGGCCTGCAGGAAAAGTGACTCAGGGGAACCCTGCTAAAGTCCTTGGCATGTTATTGTTGGGGAGTGATTAAGTGGGGTGTCACGAGTGTGCAGCCAGTGCCATAGGGAGCCATCACCTGACCTCTGGCCCAGTTCTGACTCAGGGTGGGCCTTTCCTCCCCTCCTCAGGGTTAAGATCCCCTCCCTGTAAGCCAGTACCGAACTTTTCATTCATTGATTCATTTCTCTCATCTGCCCATTCATTGCATCAGATCGATGACGGTGGCCCATTTGGGTGACTCATCTTCATTCATTAGTAATAAGCCCAGCCATTCTTCTGTGGGCCTGGCCTCCCAGCAGCTGCCCAGCCAAGTGCGTTATAGCCTACAATCCTCCCAGGGCCCCGGGAGGAGGACTATTGTTACCCCCATTACACAGAGGGGAAAACTGAGGCACAGGAAAACTCAGTACTGCTGTGCGAAGTCAGGATCTGAATCCAGGCCTGCCACCGTCTCCAGAAAAAAAAAGTCACTGTCCCTCTCAAGCCTGCCTCTGCCACTGGGTTGGGGACCCCTCCTCTGTGCTCCTGTCCCAGCCCCAGGGCATCCCACACACCTTGAGTTGTCGGCCTCACTCTGGGACTGTGGTGAGTGATGGCAGTGACCTGGTTGGTCCCCTGGGTCTCTGCATCCATCACAGCATCCATCACATCCCTGCATCTTGGATACTTGCCTCCCAGAGGCCACAGTCCCTGGAGGCTCCGCAAGCGCCCCACGCCTGCACTGGATCCCTGCGGGAGGCCCGCGCCTGCCTCCAGTTCTCGGAGGACTTCTGGGGGCTTCAGTGCCCCGTGGTCTCCCCACTGCACAGGGCCCTCTCTGTCCCCACCTAGTGGACCCAGGGGAGACACTCGGCCCTACCCCACCCCCTGGAATTCCTCCACACGAACCCCAGGCTCCCTCGAGGCACTGATGAGAAGTGCGTTCTCCCGGGTTTGGGAGTGTGAAGGGGCAGGGGTTTTGGCGGCTGTCCTGACATCAGGTGGGGGATGGTAGAGCTGCTGGTGGCCCTGCGGGTAAGGACCACTCAGGTGAGGCTCCTCCCACCAGGTGGGATTCCTCCACTGGTTCCTAAGGTTCACCATGAGCTCATCTTCAGTACTACGAGCCTGCTCGCGACTCTGTGGGCAGGCGTCCCACCTTCCGCAGAGGCCTGTTGAGGCAGCTCTGGCCGATGCTGCAGATGGATGCTCATAGGACGGTTTGGTTTGAGACTGCAGCCGCCTGGGGGGAGCATCATTTCAGATCGAAGACCCGCCTGCCCCACCCCCACCCTCCCAGTCTCAGAGTTTCAAGTTCTCTCTCGATGCTTCAGCCCCTTCCCTCGTCTCCTGCTGCACCCCTGGGTGGGAGGGCAGACTGCCGCCCCCTCTTTTGGAGGGGGTTGCTTTCCAGGGTCCTGAGTCATGAGGATTCTCCATCCCCACCCTGCCCCGGCTCTGTTGCAAGGTCAGGTCTTCCGACCCCAGGTGGGCAGGAGGTCCCAGCGTCCACCTCTGGTCACCTAGGATTCCCTCTTTCTTGCTGGCCCCTAGGATTTGCTTTTCTTCTGAGCTTACCGGTCGCTGTTGCTGTTTAGTTGTTAAGTTACATCCGACTTTTTGTGAACCTTAGACTGTAGCCCACCAGGCTCCTCTGTCCATGGGATTCTCCAGGCAAGAATACTGGAGTGGGTTGCCGTTCCCTTCTCCAGGGGATCTTCCCGACCCAGGGATCGAACCCATGTCTCCGTCACTGGCAGGTGGATTCTTCACTGCTGAGCCACCACCAATACGTATTTTCAAATGTGTCGTGTTTAGTAGGTTTCATTCCCCTGAAGACTCCACTGGGCCTCCCCACAGCGCACTCACGATGAAGTCCAGGCTCCTTGAAGCAACCCAGCCAGCCTGAGCGTGGTTTCCTTTAATTTTCACAATCCCAGGAAGGAAGTGTTACTGTGTCCATGAGTCAGATGAGGAAACCGAGGCACAGGGAGGGGAGAGGAGGCCTGCCTGGGGCGGGGGTGGCAGGGGAAGGGGGCTGTGGAGGCCACATCTGCTTTGTCCACCTGCTGGGTGTTGGCAGGCGGCAGACTCACAGGAGCCCTGTCCGAGGGCCCCTGACCACTCCCTTCCTCCCAGCAGGGCACACGTGTCAGGGCACGCCTGGCCACTGGCACCAGTGCCAGCAGGTAAACACTGGGTGAGGCCCTTCCTTCTAGGAACTGGGTGCCCGGAGGCTTCCTTCGGAGAAGTGGGCAAAGTCGGCCCATCACTGCTGCCCCCAGCCTGGGCCGCCCTGTGCTGAGCCATGCGGGTGGAACACGGGCCATCCTGGGTTTGCCGGTGACCCTTCACTGAGTCAGGGGCTGGCAAGGTGGCCGAGGGAGACCTCACCCTGGCTGCCTTCAGCCGCTTGTGTCTCAGCAGATCCCGGCCTGCTTAGGACCTGGGCTTGTGAGAACTTCTGGGGTTTCTGCAGGGCCCTTCAGAGGCTGCAGGCACCAGGGGTGGGCACAGTCTCAGGCCCTGCTCGTCGCTGTTCCACCTCCAAGCCGCCCGCTATTCCACCGGGAGGCGAGGCTCCTCCTCCACGCTCACCTGCCTCCTCTCCGTCCTCCTGGGGTTGACACAGCCCCACGCACATCCTCCTAGGCTGAGCCAGAGCTGGTCTCCCTTTTTCCGTCTGGTAGCCACAAATGTAATGTCTGTTTCTATGAGTTCCTTTGTTTCGATTCCACATAAACGAGCTAGTCCAGGGGATTTTCCTGGTGGTCCAGTGGTTAAGAATCCACCTTCCAATGCAGGGGACACGGGTTCACTCCTTGGTCAGGGAACTAAGATCCCATGTGCCTCAGGGGCAACTAAGCCTGTGCCTTGAAACTACTGAGCCTGCAGGTGGCAAGAAAGACCTGGCACAGCCAAAAATTAATCAGTTAATTAAAATAAATGAGGTTGTCTGGTATTTGTCTTTCCCTGACTTATTTGGTTTTTGTCCTCAAGGTCCATCCATCACATCCCACGTTGTGGCAGGATTTCCTTCCTTCCGGTGGCTGAATAACATTCTATTGTGTATATATGCATATCTTCTGTATTCATCCATTGACAAGACGCTTAGATTGTTTCCGCATCTTGACTGTTGTCACTGATGATGCAGTGACCCAGAGGCGTGAAGAACTCTCTCTGATACAGTGGTTTCATTTCCTTCAGGTGTATGCCCAGGAGTGGAATTGCTGGATCACATGGTAATTCTATTTTTTAATTGTTTTGAGGAACTGCCATACTGTTCTCCACAGTGGCTGCACCAAATTACCTTCCCACCAAGAGTACACAAAGGTTGCCTTTCCTCCACGCGCTTCTCAACACTTGTCATCTCTTATCTTTTTGCTGACGGACGTTCTAACAGGTGCAAGGTGATGTCTCATTATGGTCAACAAATTTATTTTAAACCCAACACTTTGAAAAGCTCACTTTAATCAAAATGGACATTTCACACTATCACCGCAAGCACCACACCAGTCTGGCTTGCCGTAAGTAGCGGGTAACTATAAACAAGTACAATGAAGACTAAACAGTTCTGGCTCCAGAGGTTGCGGGTTGAAGATTGGGGATGGAGGGGGCGGTGGTGCGCGGGCGGACGGGGATTCTCTCTTTTGCCAAAAGGGGAAATTGGCAGATGTTCTAAAGGTTGTTAAAGGGAGATGAGGACCCGATGGAGGTTTTCTCTTTGCCTCCCTCTGAAGGACCAGAAGGGAATATAAAAAATGAGAACTGAGCTTTCTTGCCTGTGATCTGGTTATTTGAGACCCCCCAGAGCAGGACTGTAAAAGGTCAGTTTTCATTCCAATTCCAAAGAAAGGCAATGCCAAAGAATGCTCAAACTACCGCACAATTGCACTCATCTCACATGCTAGTAAAGTAATGCTCAAAATTCTCCAAGCCAGGCTTCAGCAATATGTGAACTGTGAACTTCCAGATGTTCAAGCTGGTTTTAGAAAAGGCAGAGGAACCAGAGATCAAATTGCAAACATCCGCTGGATCATGGAAAAAGCAAGAGAGTTCCAGAAAACATCTATTTCTGCTTTATTGACTATGCCAAAGCCTTTAACTGTGTGGATCACAATCAACTGTGGAAAATTCTGAAAGAGATGGGAATACCAGACCACCTGACCTGCCTCTTGAGAAATCTGTATGCAGGTCAGGAAGCAGCAGTTAGACCTGGACATGGAACAATAGACTGGTTTCAAATAGGAAAAGGAGTACATCAAGGCTGTATATTGTCACCCTGCTTATTTAACTTCTATGCAGAGTACATCATGAGAAACGCTGGACTGGAGGAAGCACAAACTGGAATCAAGATTGCTGGGAGAAATATCAATAACCTCAGATAAGCAGATGACACCACCCTTATGGCAGAAGGTGAAGAGGAACTAAAAAGCCTCTTGATGAAAGTGAAAGAGGAGAGTGAAAAAGTTGGCCTAAAGCTCAACATTCAGAAAATGAAGATCATGGCATCTGGTCCCATCACTTCATGGGAAATAGATGGGGAAACAGTGGAAATAGTGTCAGGCTTTATTTTTTGGGGGCTCCAAAATCACTGCAGATGGTGATTGCAGCCATGAAATTAAAAGACGCTTACTCCTTGGAAGGAAAGTTATGACCAACCTAGATAGCATATTGAAGAGCAGAGATACTACTTTGTCAACAAAGGGCCGTCTAGTCAAGGCTATGGTGTTTCCTGTGGTCATGTATGGATGTGAGAGTTGGACTGTGAATAAGGCTGAATGCCAAAGAATTGATGCTTTTGAACTGTGGTGTTGGAGAAGACTCTTGAGAGTCCCTTGGACTGTAAGGAGATCCAGCCAGTCCATTCTGAAGGAGATCAGCCCTGGGAATTCTTTGGAAGGAATGATGCTAAAGCTGAAACACCAGTACTTTGGCCACCTCATGGGAAGAGTTGACTCACTGGAAAAGACTCTGATGCTGGGACAGATTGGGGGCAGGAGGAGAAGGGGACGACAGAGGATGAGATGGCTGGATGGCATCACTGACTTGATGGACGTGAGTCTGAGTGAACTCCAGGAGATGGTGATGGACAGGGAGGCCTGGCGTGCTGCGATTCATGGGGTCGCAAAGAGTCGGACATGACTGAGCGACTGAACTGAACTGAACTGAGGGCATCTCTCTCACTTGGGGGGACCCAGTGGGAATGTTGAGAGCCATTAGGGGAACTCGAGGGGGTGGGAGTGGCTTTAGAGGGTCCCTGGAGGCTGTGATGGAGGGGGACAGCCTCCTCGGATGGTAACACATCCCCAGCCTCACAGATGCCCCAATCCTCATCAGCCCCCCATGGGGGGACTGTGGGGAGGACCTGGGTTTGAGTATTGTGCTTACTACAAGAGTAAGTCGGCTTTTCCCTGATCAGTTGCCCCCCTGGGAAGCAGGGCTGAGCCTCCCTGACCTGGGGAAAGGGAAAGTTCTGCAGGAGAAGGGGGCATTAGTGGAGAAGCAGACGAGGCCTGGTAACTCTAGCAAGGCCAGGAACTGTGTGCAAAGCCTGCCAATGGTGCCCAGGCCTTGACTGGGGTTTCCCCACTGAGCTGGGGTCAAGGTCAGGGCACTTGAGGAGGCCTGTAACAGTGCAAATCAACCCCAGTTCTTCCCCCCAGATCTGCAGCTGTGGGCAAGTCTTTTAATCTGTCTGGGCCTGTTTCCCCATCTGGAAAGCGTGGAGATCATAGTACCCGCCTTACAAGATTACTGAGAGGATGAAATGAGATGGATCATGACAACATGCTTAGCACAGGGTCTGATGCAGAGGTGACGCTTTGTGAAGACTAGTGATGAAGACAATGAGGATGAGGATGAAGAAGATGAGATGATGTTGAGGGTGAAGAAACTGATGAAGATGAGGCTGAAGTTGACAATGGTGGGGACGATGATGAAGGTGAGGATGAGGATAAAGAAGGTCATACAGAGGATGAGAATGAAGAAGATGATGCTGAGATGGGGATGAAGGTGAGGATAAAGACGGACGTTGATGATGATATGTGTTTGTGAAATAATAACGCGGGGCAGGAGAGCATAGACTCAACCTTCAGAACATGTCCTCCAGGTGTTTCTCACGATTACCTTGTCACCACCTAGAAGCATCCAAGGTGGATGTTTGAGCCTGGAGGTTCCAGAGCCTTGGCTGGACCCTGTGGTGGGCTGTTTATAGGGCTTCCACCCAGAAGCTGGGTGCTCCCTCAGGTGGTCCGTGCAGCCCCCTGCCCAGCCTGGGACAACCTTGCCCAGAGACTCCAGGGACCAGAAGGCATCTCCAGCTCCCCGAGGTCAGAGACGAAGGTAACCAGGTGATTCCCCATCCCACGGCAGCTCAAGGAGAAAGGCGCATGTGCTGCTGGGGGCCAGTCACGTGACACCCCTCCTCTTGGCAAACGGCACAGTTTGCCCATGGGAACTTCGGGAAGAAGGTTCTGAACTCCCATTTACCAGCAGGGGAAACTGAGGCTCAAAGATGGGAGGCCACTTGCTCTTGGTCACAGGGAAAGTTGGTTATGGAGTCAGGGATGGAGCCTGGGTCTGTCCGGCCCCAGGCTCTGTGTGTGTGTGTATAAGCAGGTGCACACGTGTGCACCTGTGCATATTTACATGAGCATGTGTGTGTGTGTGTGTGTAGCCCTTGGGGCAAAGCTGCGGGGCTTCGTCAGATTGGTGAGCTGGGTTTTTGGCCACTCTTAGACTGATCCAGAATATTCTCCAAGCAGCAATCTGGGGGTGACCCTATTAAAACCTAGGTCATGGACTTCCCTGGTGGCCCAGTGGATAAGAATCTGCTTGCCAGTGCAGGGGGCACAGGTTTGATCACTGGTCCAGGAAGATCCCACATGTCATGCAGCAACTGAGCCTGTGTGCCCCAACTGCTGAAGCCTGCAAGCTCTGGGACCCTCCCCCTCCCCAAGCTGCAACTACTGAGCTACAGTGACTGAAACTCGTGTGCCTAGAGCTGTGCTCTGCAGTAAGAGAAGCCACGGCAATGAGAAACCCCTGAACCACAACTAGAGAGTAGCCCCTGCTTGCCACAACTAGAGAAAGCCCGTGCGCAGAAACGGAGACTCAGGACGACTGAAAATAAAACGAAAAAATAAAATAAAAGTAAAAACCTAGGTCTTGACATGGTCCTTCTCTCCTCACAGTCCTGTTAGGGCACCCCACTCTCCCCTGAGAAAAGTCCAAGTGCCCCCAGAGGCCTCCCAGGACCCTGCTGGTCCCGTTACACTACTCGTCTCAGCTCTCACCCTTCCTGGGTCCTCCCCAGCCACTCCAGCACTTGCAGTTCCTCTAAGGAGCCCCAGGGCCTTTGGACCAGCTGTTCCTTCTTCCTGAAATACTCTAGTCCAGAGTCCATCTCTCCCTTGCTTCCTTCCTTCTTTGTTCCTATGTCCTTGATCTCCTTGGTTGACTTGCAGCTGAATTGGCTGGCTGGGCCCCCTTCCTCAGCTCTATTTATATTTTCTCCTGTACTCAGCATTTTTGACTCACTCCGAAATTTCTGCACTTATTTTCTTTGCTGCCCGCTTCCTCCTCCTGGGTGGTCTGCTCCAGGGGGCACGGAGCTCTGCTTGACTTGCTCACTGCTGCCTCCCCAGTGCCTAGTACATAGTAAGTGCTCAATCAGTGTTTGTTGAATAAATGTTCAAATGAAGGGAGAAGTGAAACCTTTCCTTCCTGTCCGCCGAGGCCTCCCAGGGAGGGGCTGGAGGGCCGTGGGGCTCTGTGTCACTTCTCAGATGCCATCAAGGCTGGGCAGAGGGTGCAGTTTCCCAGGTATTTGGCAGTGGTTGTCACCAAAGGGCTGTTCCCACCCAGTTGGGTTGGCAGGAAAGCCAAATCAATAAAGTGCAGGAGATAAGCAGATTCAAGAGAAGACACAGAGGGTTATAGGGCAATTTCCAAACAGTTCCTGTGAATTTGCTGGAGTGGGCGAAGGGCCTGCTTGGCCGGGCCCCTCGCACGTAGGGTGGGGGCTCCTCGCCTTGCTCTCTGAGAGGTGGAGGACATGACTGGGAGCCTCAGAGACTCTGGCTTGAGGCTCCACCACTTCTGAGCTGGGTGCCCTCGGTCTCAGTCTCCTCATCTGTGAAATGACATGAGACCTGCCATGTGCATTGCTTAGCTGGGCTTGGCCTGAACAAAGTGTCCGTTAAGCAGCAGTTGTTGCTCTTCTAGCCCCTGCAACACCTCTTGGCAGCTGCGCAACCTCAGATAAGTCACATGGCCTCTCCGGGCTGGGTCTCAGTTGCTCCTCTGTAAAAGGGCATGCGTGTGTGCTCACTTGTGTTTGGCTCTTTGTGACCCCATGGACTGTAGCCTGCCATTCTCCCCTGTCCATGGGGTTCTCCAGGCAAGCATGCTGGAGTGGGTAGCCATTCCCTTCTCCAGGGGATCTTCCCAACCCAGGGATCAAACCCAAGTCTCTTGCATCTCCTGCACTGGCAGGTGGATTCTTTACCACTGAGCCTCCTGCAAAGCCCAAAGGGGACATAATGCCAACCTCAAAGGCCACTGGGAAACCTTATAGAGGCTCCAAATGTGTTGACTGATTGGGGCTGGGAAGCTGGGTGGATGAGGACTCATCTGCCTGATGCCTGGAAACATCAGGTCCAAGTTAGCGGCACCTGGGAAGGGCTTGAGGTAAGTGAGGGGAGGGAAGCCACCAGCCTGGGAACGTGGAGGATGGAGAGGGGAAATCCCAGAGGCTTCATTGAGGAGGTAAGCTTTGAGCTGGGCTGTAAAACTGGGGTGAATGTTTAAAAATTTACTTTTGGCTGTGTTGGGTCTTCGATGTAGCTCCTGGGCTCTAGAGCGCGGGCTCAAGCAGCTGTGGTGCACCGGCTTACCTGCTCCTTGGCATGTGGGGTCTTCCTGGACCAGGGACCGAACCCCTGTCCCCTTCATTGGTAGGCAAGAGTCGTAACCACTGGACCACCAGGGAAGTCCATGGGGGAGAATTTAAAAACTGGCAGCACTCAGGCTGAGGCTGCTGTGGAGAAATGGCACACAGCTGGTGGGAGAGTTGATGAGCCAACCTTTTCTGAAAGCCACTGGGCAATTTACAGCCAGAGCCAGAAGGTGATTTATGTTTCTACGACCTATGCTCGGAACCTCTTCTAGGGATTGATAACGTAAAATGTGGACAAAGGTTTATGTGTAAAGGGGTTCTTGCCAGGGTGATTTAAAATAATAAAAGTGGAAGCAACTTTAAGGTCCACCCCTGGGCGACAGCTAATCTGAGGGATACAACTCTGAGGCAGTACTTTCTACATTCTTTGGAAACGGAGCTTCCGGTAACACGGGCAATGCCGAGACCAGGGGGCTACGTGTCAAAAGCAGGTCGTGAAATCACACCCCCTGTGTTAGGTCATTTGCTAAAAGGTATAGAATAAAAGACTGGAAGGACATCTCACAGCGTGCCCACATGGGTTGTCCCTTCATGGTGGGATTGCGGAAAATGCTAATATTTTTCTCGGCTTTGCCAAACTGTCACCAGGCCTCTGCAGTCCTCTGGCGATCAGTGGAAGCAACAGAGTAAAAGAGGAAACAGGTTAAGGAAGATAGGAGTGGAGAGAGGAGGTGGCAGCTGGAAGCTGTTCAGGGGGACACTGAGCTCTCTCCCTTGTGGTCAGTCCAACAAGCTTGTCAGGCTTACCTCCTAAACCTGTCGCAGGCCCCTTCCCTAGTGACCCCTCCCCACACGATGGGCCCCTCCTAACTATCCTTCACCTGCAGGCCCCGTGATCTCCTGATGTCCAATCACATCACTTCTTAGCTGTAAACCCTCCATGTTTTGGCTTTTTAAAAAAATCATTTATTTTTAGCTGCGCTGGATCTTCGCTGCTGCTTTCTCTAGTTGTGCCGAGTGGGGGCTATTCTCTAGTTGAGGCGCGCGGGCTTCTCATTGCAGTCGCTTCTCTTGTTGCAAAGCACGGGCTCTAAGGTGCGCAGGCTTCAGTGGCTGTGGCTGCTGGGCTCCAGAGCTCAGGCTCAGTAGTGGCACATGGGGTTTAGTTGCTCCAATCTTCTCAGATCGGGGCTTGAACCCATGTCTTCTGCACTGGCAGGTGGATTCAGTAATTCTTTACCACTGAGCTACCAGGGAAGCCCTACTTTTTGGCTTTAAAACATCCACTGCTCTCAGCTCCGAGGCTAAAGCTCCTGGAGGAGACTCGGGGCCTCGAGTGGTAGCTCAGGCAGGAGCCTTGGGCACAGGGTCACGTCAGGATGTTCCCCTGCCTTTCTGTTCGTCTTATCTATCACAATCATCTCTCTAGGAGGAGCCCGGCCTAGCACTGGGCCGCTGCAGAGTGGGACCCTTGGCACGGATATGAGGTCTGAATTAACTAGGGAGGTGGTTTCAGGTGGCAGTGACATTCAGGTGTTGAGTAAGGGTGGTTCAAGGTGGGTACTTGCTACCGTTCTGGAGGGAAGCCGGGCTGGGCTGGACGGCCGTGGCCCAGGAGGAGGACTGGTGGGGACTGGTGGGCCACGGCAGGGCTGAGCTGGGGGAGGGAAGCTGAGGCTCAGGGCGGGGGGCGGCCCCACCAGGCCTCATCTGCACACTAGGCAGCTCCCAGGAAGCCCCACCTGTTCCCGGTGTGGTGATTCAAACCTATCTTCCTTTGGAGAAAAGCACTTCAGATGGTGAGGGTTTTTTTTTCCCATCGCCCTGAAGGGCGGCGAGGAGGCAGGACCACAGAGGGAGGGGTTCCAGCAGGCGGCCAGCTGGGAAATGGTCCTCCACATGGGATGCAAGGTCACTCAGGGACAAGATGCTGCCCCCTCCCTCCCAAACACCCTTCCATCTTCCAGGTACCGTCAGAGGAGGCTGGGCTGGGCCTGCCAGTCACCCTCCCCGAGGCAGACTCCTGAGGAAACCCTGGGCCCCTTGCAGTCAGAGGGTACATGCAGCTGGGGGCTCCTGAGCCTGCCTCACACAGAACCGGAGACCAGGAGATGCAGCGACTGGCCCATGGCCACCAGGCAGGCCCAGCAAGGGGAGTGGCGGAAGCTGCCCCTGAGAGTCTCATGGCAAGAGCCCCAGGCTCCCAGGCCGCCTGCCCTGGGTGCAGCACTTCACCCTTGCAGACCCCCGGTTCTCTCCATGAGCCAAACAACCCATGTAGCAGCAGGTTCCCGCCCTTGCTTTGCAGCCTGTTCCCGCCCTTGGTTTGCACCCCAAGCCTGCAGCGGTGACCTGGCTCCAGACTCTGCCTCCTGAGGAGAGGCTGGTACTGCCCGAAGAACCGGGAGGCTGAGGAGGAAAAGGCCACGGTCCGCAGGGCACCCTCTGAGGCAAGCTGCCCACAGGACTCTCCCATTGACACCGTCTCTGGCTCTCCCTGGCCGGGCCTGGGGCAGCCCGTGGTGCCAGACTGTGAACCGCATCCAGATGATTCCAACACCCATTCCCTCCTTCCTGTAAAGAGCCTGGGGCGCTCGGCCTGGCCGCCCGGGGGCAGCACGAAATGAAGGGTGGGCTGTGCCTGGAGGAGCCCACAGGCCTGTTTCCTCATTCGCAGGAAGTGTGCGCTGCAGGTGGGTGCTTGTGGGTCTCTCCCTGGGCTCCTGGGGCCTGTCTCCCCAGCCCAGGGCCCGGCCCAGCGAGGCTCTGAGACCCTCTGCAGGCAGGGAGCCGACAGCTGCTGCCCCAAGGCCGGTCTTCCACCTTCTCTCTGGGGGGGATCTTTCCAGCAAGTGCCTTTTTCGAGACTGAAGTTATTCCAGCATTTCACGTCACGAATGAAATCCCTGGACCTGTGCTGGGCACCCTGCAGGCCCTGCTGCAGAGCGGGGTCCAACCTCAGCCCTGGGCCTCGTGGGCAGGCTTCAGGGGAGGAATCCGGGCCTGTTGGGGAAGGGAGGCCTGCTGGCGGCCAGTGTCAGGCTGGCTACAGAGCAGGGGCCCCCACCTTCTCTTGGCATCGCCTCAACCCTTGCACGAGCAGGGAGCCCCCATTATGCCTTGCTCAACTTGGGTTTTACCTCGAGGCTCAGAGGTTCCGGCTGTTTCTGGGCCAGCTTGAAGCTGGAGTGTCACAAGTTCTGAGGACAACCTGTGATGCCACCTCTAGGGATTGCCAGAGCCCATGCTGCCCGGGAAAAGCACCTCCCGGCACAACCTCACCCAACTGTCCTCGGTGGGGAGCCCAAGGTGCAGCAACATTGCACCGGGCCCCATGCTCAGCCTACGAGGCAGGGATGTCACGAGCCCATTCTCTAGCTGTGGAAGGTGAGGCGCAGATGGAGCCCAGCAGCTGACAGACTCTCCAGGCTCATGGCACCCGACCTGCCGGGGCTTGGGAACTCTTTTCGGAGGTGTTCTCCCCGGCCCTCCTTTCGGGAACTGGGGGTACCTGGCCAGGGTGGGGGCGGGGAGGACCCAGTGGCTGCACCCTACCCGGCAGCTCCGATAGGGCAGGGGTGTCAGACTGCCGAGAACCTTCCCCTCTGCTGGGCTGTGGCCTTCCTGCCACAGAGCCAAGGAGCAGCGGCCACATTCTTGCTAACTCTTTTTTTTTTTTTATTGCCAAATTCAAATTTACAAGGAAGTTCCAGTTTTCATTTCCACCCTTGTGTTCAGTACCCACGAAGCATGAGTCATGCTGGCGAGAGCAGGTACTTCCCTGGAATGGTCCCGAGGCCCAGAAAGCATGAGGTTTCTCAATCCCACTCCACCCCGGGACAAGAATTATTTACATATTTTCAACTCGGAGGAACATAAGGAACCCTTACAGTTTCCGCCCCCTGTCATTGTGACTACATTAAATATTTCTTATTTATTGCGTCTAGAAAAGAAGGTGAGTGTTGGTCCTCACCCCGCCTCAAGCCTTTTGGACCAGTGCATCTTGAGACCTTAGGGAAATCTAGTGTATGTCTGTAGAGAGGTGCATTCCGTCACTCAGCCGCTGGTTGCAGGGCAGGTGTCTGGGGGAGTGCGGCGAGCTGCCTTCTGCAGAGTAGCAAGCAGGGCAGGCCTGGAGGGGCAAGGGGGCACAGAGGGTCTGGTGCTGCAGGGTCTGTCCTGGTACCACAGGACAATCAATACCCCCTCCCGGGTGGGTGGGGGAGCACGTGGCTGTCTGACTTTGAGGCGCCCCTGCTGGCAAACCAGAAACACGTGCTTTTCCCTAGCCACTTTCAAAGCTGATATTTGGGGGTAGATGTGACCAGCTCTGCTCCTGACTTGACAAACCCAACGGGCCTGATGTGGACTTGGGGAGGGTCTCTGGAGGGACAGGATGTGGAGATGGAGGGATGGGTGATCTGAGTCTGGTACCCACGTGTCACGTGGCCATGGCCCCCGCCCACCCCAGGCTCACCAAGTATTCCTGGTTCTAACTCTCTCTGCCCCGGAGACCCAGTGCCTGCTGTCTAGAAGGGCCCCTCTGGAGGTGCCCCCACTGTTCGCTTTTCAGGGGTGCTCCTGAAGACACGGCTGTGCCCAGTGCTGCCCAGACAGTGGGGATCTGGCTGCCAGCAGGCTTTGGGCGGCCCGGGACCAACCCTGCGAGCCCACCTAGGGAGAGGTCTGCCCCTGGGCCAGGCATGGGGTGGAAGCTTGGCCTGATCGCACCTTCTGCTCAACAGCCCACGGAGGCCGGTCTTCGTTTAGCTCTCCCGCCCGGCGATGCTGCCCCGGGTCCTTCCGGGCATGTGGTCCCTGCTGGCTGAGACCTTGCTCCTTTAGAGCTTGAAGGGCTGGGTCCACCTGCCTGGGCTTCTTCCTCAGAATAATGCCACTGGCCTTTCCTCCTTTCTGCTGCTCCAAAATCGTTTCAAAAGTAGAAGTGGGGGGCTCCGGAGTGATCCTGCGCCTCATCCAGCAGGGGCACCAGTGGGGTTCCCCCTTGACAACACACACTTTCTCCATCCTTCTGTCCCCGTTGCCTGTCCTTTCTGGAGGGCTCCGCTGAAGGTCATGGCTTGTCCCTCCTTGCTGGGGCCCCTGGAATTTCTGCCGAAATGGCCCTGTCTGAGCTGGGTCTTTTCCCCTGATGGTGCTGGCTGGTCTCACCTGCCCAGGGGCTTCTGATGGCTGGAAAGACCTGTCCCGCAGATGCCATGCCCCTTCCTCGTGGGAACCGGGTGTTTCCTTCAGGAGGCTGACTCTGCCCAGGCAGGCCCTGCCTGATTGCAGATGGAGGAGGAGGCGAGGGGGACGGGGTCCTCTAACAGGTGAGTTTGCGTAGCATTTTCTGAGGCCGCTTGATAACCCAGCCCGGCCAGTGCTGACACGGTGGGTGCTCACACTCTTGTGGGAACACGTGGAAGCCAATTCTGCAAGGTCTGAACATGGATCAGTGAGGTGAGGGTCGCTTGGCTGTGCCTGGTTTGAGCAGAAAGAACATCTTGGGAGCTTTATCGGATAGAGGAGACCTGGTCTGCACACACCAAGCCCAAATGGAGAAGGAGCCAGGGGTTTTCATTACAAAACCAAACCAAACACAAATGAGCTTGCATCTTTACAGCAGCAGCTGAGAGGAAGAGGGACAAAACCCAGGCTCCTAGGACATCATGTCCTCGCTGCTGGGCAGGGGGTGACCCTTGGGGTGTTCCTGCCTGTGGGCACCCACACAGCTGAGCAGCAGCCTTGGAGCACGGTTTCCATGACCTTTTCTTTCCATCAGAGCCTCAGAGGCCAGAGTCCCTGCAGTCCCACACAGTTCTTAGGCAAGTGGAGAGATGGTGACAATTGAAGGCCATGCTGGAAAGCTGTCCTGTTTGGTTTTAGTCCAGAAGGATGGGGAGGGGACCTGACCACAGTCCCCCTTTCATGGAAAGATCTGGGTGACGCCCTGGGCTGCCACAGCAGAGAAACTTATGGCCCTCTCAGCTCTGTATGTACCTGAGGATACGTGTCTCTCCGTTATTTATGCTTAAACAATACTTTAAACTTTTCAGAAGAATTTCTATCATTCCACAGGCTCACCGGGTTAGTGAGAAACAAAGAAGTCAGAATCCCTTAAGACAATGGAGAAGGCCAGACAGAAAACTCTAAACCGCAAATCCTGGGAACTTCAAGGGAAAATGAAAACGAAATCTCTACAGGAATATTACACTTTTAACATGACATCAAACCTTAGGGCGGAGGACGTTTCTTTTTTTTTTTTTTTTTTAACTTTTAAAATAGCTGTTTTTCATCTGCTGCCAAAAGCAAGGAGGTGTTTATCGAAGTTCGCTTTTCTAGAAATTTCTACAAGAAGTGACCACGTCCGCTGCTTCTCTGCACACTGTGGGTGGTGGCAGAGGACCTCCAAGACAGGGGAAGGGCTGGCTGATGAACCGAGTGCTGCTGATGGGTCCTGCCATTGCACCCCCCCGCCCCCAGGGCCGAGGGCTCTGAGACCAGGAGCCCAGCCCCCTCCCTGAGGCGGCTGTAGGATGATCTGGGTTCCCTGGGGGTGTTGCCACTGGTCCCAGCCTGCACTCAAAGAGGTGTGAAGTCATAGGGGGATTAGAATTGGAGCAGAGGAGCCCGAGGGTGGTTTGAAGTGCTCCCTGGGGCCGAGAAGAACTGTGGCTGTTCCCGGAGTGGGGTCAGCCGGTCCAGGTCCCTGCCAGCGGGGCCGCACACGCACACGCACACGTGCACGTTGAAGGTGGCCAGCTCAGGGCTCGGCGGGGTCTGCTGGCTCTGGCTGCCCAGCCCCCGAGCCCGGGGCCTCTGTGGCCACCGTGGCTGGCGAGGGTGGCGGCGGGATGCCGGTGAGGGCGTGGAGGCTGTGGTGGTCGACGGGCGGGACGAGGGTCAGCGACTCCACGCTCAGCGTGTCTGCAGCGTCCTCGCAGAGCAGGGAGATGGTGGGCTGCTGGGCGGGGGTGAGGCTGGGCGACAGGGTGACGGGCTCCATGTCCGTGCTCCTCGCCAGGCTCTTGCCGGGCCTGGCCTCGGCTTCTGTTTCGTTGACGATCACCAACTGGTCGGGGAGGTTAGGCTGAGGCTGCTCTGTGATCATGGGGTCATCTGGGCAAGGAGGGGAGAAAAAAGAGAAGCACGCTCAGCTCCGATAGACTCCGCTAGCGCTGGTACCCTCTGCTCCCGTCCTGAACAAAGGCCCGGGGACGTGTGGGTGGGAGATGAAGTGTGTGGGGGAACCAGCTTGCCTCCCCTCCCTCCTTCTGGGGACCCATCTAGGTCTGGGGTAAGTCGAAGCCCAGGGTTACCCTGACTTGTGAAGCAAGGGACACATTTAGGGGCCTGTGCAGAGTGGATCCGGAAGCCCAGTTCCCTGTGCCAGGAAGCAGCCTAAACCGGCTCTGAGTATGAACCACCTGCCTGGGGAGAAATACATGTTTAGTGAGAGAAGGGCTTGGGTGTGCTGATCACCGCAGGCCATTTCTCAGAGTCTATATTTGGTAACAGTGCCCAAGAAGGAACTCACTGCAATATTAAAAAAAAAAAAAAAGAATTCTATAGAACTTTTCAGCTTTGCAAAACTAGAACAAGACTTCGGACTGTGGTTCTCTCGCCTGCTCCTGCTCTGAGTGCTGAGTTAGCACCCAGCAAGGGGCTGTGATTGCCAGGCCATTTCTATGCTGAGGGTCTCTCCCTTTCCACCCCCCCATGCCGGGGCCACCGAGAGAAACCACGTCAGGAAGGAGGGGTGGCCCAAAGCGGTTATTTTTGGAGCAGCAGTTTCTTTTTTTGGTGCTTTTTGAAATCCGTTGATTAGATTACAGGCGAATGGCTTATTTGCTTTTCAAAGAGGAGCAGGGCTGGCAGAGACACCAGCTGGACTGGGGCTCCCTCATTGGAAACATCTGCCAAGACTTCACATGCCAGCGATCGGAAAACACAGATGAGAAGCCTGTGGGCATCTCGCTTGGAGAGCAAATCTCCCTTGTTAAAGATCCTGGGGTCAACAGGGCTTTGAGCACACTGTGTGGAGAGGGGAATCCAAAAACACTCTGGGCCCAGGGATGATGGCAGACGTTGTTTTTTTGGTTCAATGTGATTCCACTTAAGTGAGTTGTATTTTTTTTTAAGTTAAGCCAAAACAAAACAGAACCGCAAACTGAACACAGAGCAAAAGAATGGAAAAACCAAGTGCAAAATAAAACCGAAGGGCGTACAGAATGGGATGCAAGAGAGGAAAGAGGGTCCCCAGCGTGGAAAGAAAGCACAAGCAACAGATGGGGTTTCCCAAAGGACACATCGCTCCTTCCCAGAGGACCCCCACCCCGGGCACGGCGAGCTCAGAAAGGCCCCAGGTCACTTCTGCACAAGGTCCTTTTTCTTTTCCCCCCCAGCCCTTTTTTTTTTTAGGAGTAGGTCCACAGAATACCACCACATGGGGCTTTGGGATGGGGTGGTATCGGTGGACACGGGTGAGCACTGGTGGAAAAAATGATTCAAGGTGCGATCTGAGCCCAGAAATGCTGAGTAAACAACCCCACACGCTTTCTGGTTTCTCTGAATTTCAGTGAATCTGCTCCACTCAGTAAGGACGCCTGGTGGTGATGGGCTGATTTCAGGCCTTGGGCTCATGTTGGGATGTGGCGCGCCCTGAATGTGAGGCTCTTGAGCATGGGGCTCACCTGCTCCGGCAGCCTCGCCTCGCTTCACACGAGCGTGTCCAGGAACTTATTACAGACGGACTCACGTGTGGGCTTAGCTGCTAGCGAGGCAGTTTAGAGATGACTAACCAGCCAAACGGCACTTCTGTGCCATCTGGAGACAGAGCTTCAGAGCACTTCCTTCACGTTTTCTGCAGAATTCTCCAGGAGAATTCCCTCTTTGCTCGGGTCTGCACTTGCACGCAGATTTTCAAGAGGCTGGCAAACCTCATTCCCTGAGTCCTGCCCGGGTTTCTGGTGGTGAAAACGATCAAGCGTGTAGAAAGGCTGCCGTTAAATATGTTAGGAAACAAACCAACAGATGAAGCAGTGCACACAAAAGTGGTTTCTTTTTTAGGAAAAGAACAACTTTATTAAAAGGATCCATTTGTCCCCTGAAAAAAAGCCTCTTCCTATTTTTTTAAAACAAGAAAAATAAACTTTTCTTATCCACCGTCTACAACACTGTTCTTTGTTTCTACCTACCTATCGATCATCTTCTGTCTATCACCTATTTCCCATCTATCTATCTATATCTGCCTACCGATTTTTAAACTAACACAGCTGCTTCCTGAATGTTAGCTCCAAATTTATACATTCAGAGAAAACTTCTACATTCAAGGGAAGATTACCCAGGGAGGACACTGTTCCTGGTCAAGCACGGACCTGCAGTGGTCACTGCGGATCCTCTGGCCTCGCTTGCCTGCTGGTGTTTCTGAGCTCCGAGGGCACAGGTTTGGGCCTGACCCAGGAGACGAGCGGAGGCCGGAGCCGGAGAGCCCGACGTCCAGTTCCCTTGAGGGGTGCTCAGCCTCCCTGTGGTGCTGCCCCGAGTTGAAACCAAGGCAGCGGGTGCCCTGAGTGCCTGGGTGCCACCCTCGGAGGCTGATGTGCAGCTCCAGGGCTGACCCTAGTCGAGTGGGTGACATGCTCAGGCTGGGGTAGGTGGGACTGAGCGACGTAGGGAAGAAAAGACAGCAAGTAGGAGGGCAAAGCTCAGGGGAGGCAGCTTTTAAATGCAAGAGAAGGCAAAGGCTCCTGTCTGCCCAGCCGGAGGGCATGGGGCAGGGGGCACCCTAGGGGGAGCACCGCGGGAGGGTGTAGTGACCGCAGCCCACAGACGGCCCTATTTGGAGCTCTGATCGCAAGAAGGGAGAATGGTGGCGTCACGTCCACCAGTGAGCTTACGAGTGAAAGGACTTGGCCTCCGGCTGGCATGTGATGGAATCTACGGCTTGATAGGAGCAAGGCTGAGGAGAGGGCGAGCGGGGTGGGGGTGGGGCGGGGAGGAAAAGGAAAAGAAAAAAAAGCAACTAGTTGACTTCCTCGTGGCTTTTTGCAAATTCTACTGCCTAGCCCTCATGGCCTAACTGGGGGACCTTGGGGGGAAGGGGCTGGAGACCCCCTTAGCTCAGGGCTTGTGCCTAGTCTGGTGCGGTGTCTCATGGAGGGCGGTGTTTCCAGACTGCCCGGCTCTGCCTCGCGGAGGAGCTGACCCAGCTGCAGCCCCTGTGTCAAGGGTCAGGAGGTTTGGTCCTCAGGTGGGATGAGGCCAGAAGGGGACCAGAGCTGAGGAAATGGCTCGGGTGGACGGCTGGGGCTCCCTGTGCCCTCGCCCGGCGTTCTGGGGGTCTGCAGGAGTTGGAAATGCAGCGTGCGGGGCGGTGGCGGGGGGCGTCGAGGGCCCAGGAGGCTAACGGAGGAGACCTGCCTGCAGTGACCGAGCCAGAGGTGCCGTGACAGCTGCCGATCGAAGCACTAAACCCAGTGGCCGCCGTGACTGTCGGCCTCCGACAGGCTGAACACTCGCCGGCGTCCTTTCCTGCCACTCCTGACTAGAGGGAAACACAGCGACAGATCACAGAGAGCTCGTAACAACCGCACAGGGAGGGGGACACGGAGGGGGACAGAGAAGTGACGGACGCGGAGCATCGACGACAGCGCGGGGCGGGGGCGGGGGCCGGCTCCGGGGGGGCTGCTGACGCGGCCCCCACGCAGGGGGACACCCCGCCCCACCCACCAACCCCGGGAGAAGGTGGGGGCCAAGACGAGCCAAGAACCACATCATCTGCTCGTGGGACTCAAGCAGGTAAAGACGGCGGAGGTCTGTCCTGTTGGGAAGGAAAGCCTCGGGGTGGTCAGCAACACCTGGTCTCGGTGATGGAGGAACAGAACTGCCTGCGGGTTAAGATGAAAACCCTGCATCCCTGGGCCCACCTGAGGAGGGAAGGGTGTGTGGTTGGGGGATCGCAGTTGATGCAGTTAGAGAAACAAGTGGATTTCTGACCCCCACTGACAAGGCAGCCCCTGAAGCCACCAGCGGAGCCTCCCGTGACCCCTCCCCGGTCAACCCCTCCCCAGCTGCGAGGTGACGCTCCACCGGCCGCCGCGCTCTGCAATCCGCTCCTTTGAAACCAAGACTGAACCACAGCAGCAAGATCTGAGGGCAGGCGCCAAGCGGCCAGGGGGTGGGTTCTAATCGGCTGCAACAAATGTGTTAGGAACATCTCCCTGGGGAGGAACCAACCGCCCCTTCTGAGACAAACTTGCCTTGGGGCCAAGCTTAAGATGAACGCCACGGGGTGCAACAAGGCGAGTGAATGGAACTGCTGGCTTAAAAGGGGTTACAACGGCACATGTGATGTTAGGTGTGTTTTACCACACTTAAAATTAATGTCACGGAGAACACTGGGGAGGAGAGAGAAGACGTTTGACTTGAGGTTTTGTCCAAGAGTCCTGCCCGCCTGTGGTGCTGGACGTCAGTGACCCACAGGTTGGCCCTGAGCTGTCTGGCGCTCAGTCGGCCCAAGTGGGACCAACTGGGTGCTTGGGGCTGAAGGTCACAGGTTCAGATAATTGTCTCAGGGAACAGGTGAGGACGGGGAGGGAGGGACTGGGACAGGCGTCCAACACGGGGCCACCAGGAGCCAAGCTCTTCAGTCTTCCTATAAACGCTCGGGGAACAGTCACAGGGACCCCAGCTCAGAATTCCCTGGGCCTGAAGATGGACACTGGAAAGAGCGGCCTTGCCTTCAGTCTGACTTCATTTCTTAACAAAAAATTTTCCATCATCCTCCTCAAAGTCACTCACCCGGAACACAGGTGAAACGCAACGGACTGAAGGTTGGAGGCAGAGGGGCTGTTTGAGGAACTTGGTGTGGGCAGAGAGCTCTTAGAGGAGGCTTTCTTACTAGAGTCCCACAGTGTGCGCGTGTGTGCACGAGTGTGTGTGTGTGTGTGCACGTGAGCACATGCATGGGCATAACCCAGAAGACACTTCTAAAGTGCTCCTACTGACCCTACATTTGGTCCTAAAATTTCGGCTCTAAAACTGGGTCTCTAAAAGAGTTCTCTCTTTCCCGCCATGCTTTCTTCAGTTTCTGTTTCTAAAAAACCATAAAATGTTTAAGGAAAAAAAATCTCCTCATTCCAAACCCACGATTTTCTCCCTGGAGAACGAGCCAAGGCCCACGAGGCTGGCTATGCTGGAAGAGCCAGCGACAAGAGGCCGGGTGTCTGGACACCTCTGCAGCACAGGGTGCCTGCTTGGAAAGACCTGAGGATCCCAGCAAACTGTCTTTAAAGGACGGTGGGAACAGGTGGACCCATGCATCAGGTGTTGAAACCAAACAATAAAAGCCCCTCGGGGCCCAGCTTTAACAGATAAATAATTCGCAATGAGAATAGAATCCCCGTGCCCCAGCTCTTTCTGGTTGGCTCCTGTGGGTACCACAGAATTCAGATTCGACCTCTCCTTCAGTCTGGGGCTTCCCTGGTGGCTCAGACAGTAAAGAATCCACCTGCAATGCAGGAGACCCAGGTTTGATCCCTGGGTCGGGAAGATGCCCCTGGAGAATTCCATGGACAGAAGGAGCCTGGTGGGCTACAGTCTATGGGGTTGCAAACAGTCAGACAAGACTGAGGGAATACACTTTCACTTTCACTTCAGCCTGGGAGTCTCTTGGCCCTGATTTGAGGGCCTTCGCTTGCTAAGAAGCCACTCATGAGTGTCCACGATCTGTCTTTGGTATGTAAAGGAGACTCAGAAGCAGGTGCTCCACGCACAGAAGGATATCTGTGGGCCCCTGGCAAACTGGTGACCTGTCTAGTCGGGTCCCTTCCCTCTTCTGGTGGCGGTCCCTCTGCCCGTGCGGGCCTGAAGCCTCAGCTGGGGCCTTGGGCCTGATGGGCGTGGGGGCTATTTCTTGGAGACAAACCAGCCCTCGGGTCTGTATTTGCAAGAATGGAATTGATAGGTAGATCCCAGAGAGGTGGGGGAAAGGAATGGACTTGTCACCAGCCAGATTCTGGACTGGGCCTTGGGGAACTGACCCAAAGGCCACCTTCTCCAGGGAGCCCTCTAGTCAGCCCCTCATTCTTGGGCTTTTGCCCCCAGTGATGCCTCCTCTGGGAGGCTTAGGCCCTGCCCGCAGCCCCCAGCTCATAGTTTATAAGCTCTTGGGCAGGGTGTGGGGCTAGGTTGGTGGAGAGACCCTACTGAGTTCAGGTCTGACGCCCATGTGACTGAAGGCCCCATGGGAAGCTGAGGAAATTCATGTTTGGGATAAACATGGGCCTCTTTCAAACCCAGGCAGGAAACGCAAGGTCCCTTGGGCTGGACCAAGGGTGGAGGCGGAAAGCACAACAGAGCATCAAGAGAGTTTCACGCCCTCCTCCTCATGGCTGAGGACCTGCGGCTGTCTGGGTTCTGTTCTGTGGCTAACTGGGGGGCCGTTGGGCTCCGCCCAGCAGGAGCTGAGCAGTGACCTGGGCCTCTGTGAGAGGGCCGAGGCTCCTCGTCTGGCTCAAGAGCAATGGTGAGCTTCGGGAGGGGAGATGCCTGTACGTCTCCAGCCAGGAGCAGGACCAATGCCCAGGTCTCAGGGGTGCCCCCTGGAGGGACTGGGGACAGACGCAGGGAGGCGGCGAGGCTTGCTGGGTCATCTCCGCGCATGGGGCAGGGCTCTGGACCTCGGAGGCCAGGTTCCTATCTGGGCACCCTGCTACCTGCTGCAGCACCCTGGCCAAGCTGTGAGACCCCTCCGAGCCTCTGTGGTTTTTAGCTGCTCAGTGTGAGGCAGAGGGTGGCAGAATTCAATGGGTGAGTGTCTGTAAAGTGCTTCTGAGCTGCACGCCTGACCCTGGATTTGGGAAGCAGCATCTACTGGGGCGCCCTGTGGCCGGGTCACACCTGGAGGGCTGGGCGGTGGGGGCCTAGGCCACACCGATGGCTGATAGTGTGAAGGTCATCTCTGCTTTTCATGGACGAAAGAGAAAGTGTTAGTCCCTCAGTCGTGTCTGACTCTTTGTGACCCCATGGACTGCAGCCCAGCCTGCCAGGCTCCTCTGTCCATGGGATTCTCCAGGCAAGAACACTGGAGTGGGTAGCCATGCCCTTCCCTTCTCCAGGGGATCTCCCATTTTCTTTTCCAGGGAATCTTCCTGACCCAGGGATTGAACCTGGGTCTTCTGCATTGGCAGGTGGATTCTTTACTGTCTGAGCTACATAATTCCAGGTTTCAACCCTATGGGTCAGAGAAAAAGAACACTGGGTTCATCTCCTGGTGGACAGCATCTCCTGAGTGCTTTTGTGACCAAACTCTGACATGCACAGTGTGGCTTCAGGAGCACAGAAGCCCTGGGGTTTGCTAATTCCAGCTGCAGAGGGCCTGGCAGCTGCTCTCCACCCTGGGAACTTTCTGGACTCAGAAGGCTCAGAAACACACACAGTGCTTCTGATCCAGCACTGTGCCCTCAAAACCCACTTTGGGACAAGTGGCCCCCATAGCTGGGCTGCTGCTGTTTGCTGTCCAGGCTGGATGGGGTCGGGGGTGAGGTCCTGGCCGGAGCTCCTGTCCGGCTGACCCTGCGGGGGAAAGTCAGATGACTTCCAAATCGGAAGCCTGAACACTGGGCCACCACCCGGGTGGACATCTAACCAGGACATGGGAAGAAGGGCACCCATCCCAATATAACCCTCCCCTCTTCTTTCATCTAGCAAGGCTAGGTAGGACACCAGGCAGAGGCTGGCATCCTCTGGGTAGACCTGTCCCTCCAGGGAACCTGGAAACCCCATGGGCTGTTTTCTGGATGGACTTGGTGGCTGAAGGCTGGCCTGGAGGTTTGGCATCAAGAGAAAGTGACCAGAGAGCCTACTGGGGCTTGCCGCCCCAACCCCGGGGCACCCTCTCCTTGCAGCGATCAACAGCCAGCTCCTCAGTTGAGAGGGAAGCACCAGCCGCCCCACAGGCAGGCCCTGCATCAGGAGGTGAGTTATTTCAGTGTCTGCAGAGATCTGGGCGGGCAGGCTGGGCCCCAGGCTTTTACTGTCAGGCAGCATAAAAAACGGGGCCACCAATGCCTGCCTCTGCAGGCCTGCCGGGGACACACCGATCGGGAGCAGACAGCTGGGGGCTGACCATCACTCATCTACCCGACAGTGGGCTAACGGCCCCCGCGTTTCGGAGATGAGCAGACATGTCATTGGCACCGAGTAGGGGATGGTGAGGGTCGGGATGGAGGCCAAGAACAGAGACACTGCGCAAAGTGCAAGGGGCCAAGGGGCAGAGCCCCAGGGCCACACTCAGCTGGACCTCTGCACACCCAGGCCCGACTTTGACAGCGTGGTTCTCTGCTGGCTTCAGCTGGAGGCAAAGAAGTGTATGGCTCTTTGGTTTGTTTAGCTGTCAGCTGTGCCTCCTTAAACGGGAAAGGAAGGTGTAACAGTGGCACCAGAAAGAGACTTTTCACCCAGAAGGCAGCTGGAAGTCTGTGTGTGTGTGGTGCACTTGACACAGACACAGAGCCGTGCACACACCAGAGCACACGGGCACACACGTGGCACGCCAACACATAACCCTGCTCTTGGGCCCTCAAAGCCAGCACGAGCCCAGGCTTCAGGGGGAGGCTGAGGGCTGTCCTTGGCTTCTGAGAAAGCTCTGTCTGGATTTCCCAGCTATGAGCCTGGGAATGGCAGCAGCAACTGCCTGGACATGCAGCCAACCTTCAGTCGGGCTCAGAAATAGCTCAGAAAGGGCGGTCGTCTCTCCCCGGGGTTGGGGCAGGGAGGGGAGCAGGTGCTGAGTGGAAGAGGGCTCTAAGTGAGGTGGCTTGAGGGTGACCTTGCTGCTGGGGCCCTCGTGAAAGTCCGTCAGAGATGGAGGTAATGGATACTCGCGGGAGGAGGGGTGGGGGTGCCCTGAGCCACAGGCGTGGAGACCAGGCGTGGTTAACCCTTTGCTGAGAACAGTGGAAGCTGAAAACTCCGGACAGAGGGGTCGGCGCCCAAGGGGATCTCTGCCTCTGGTGTTGAGTGGCTGGTGGCCCGGGGCCCTCAATTTCCTGGCACCATGGTGGCTCCCACCTTGACACTCTGCTTTTGTCAAGACCCACCAATCCATCAGTCAACAAGGGCGTGCACAGGTGTCCCTGAAATAACAATGAGTGGGGTCTTGGGAGGGGACCCCACAGGAACAGGGAATGACACTGAGGGTACCCAGATGGGGTGCAGACCAGAGCTATGGAGGTCCCCCAAATCAGAGGCGTCTGGGGCCTCCAGGCCCTTGGCTCACTGGCCAGGGTGTGAAGCAGCAGGCAGGCGCAAGGCCCTGCTCCCCTGGCTGTGCTCAGGGGCTGTGGTGCTCAGGAAGCAAGCCCGGCATCTTCATTTCTGGGACCTTACACACTGCAGCCAGGGGCTCACGTGTGAGGGGCTCAGAGAGCTGGGCAGACCATGTGCGTGTCTCACCCCAGGCTCCTTGCACACAGGGCCTCTCCGTGCCACACCTGTGCTTGCGTCAGTTACAGGAGGGCAAGCTGTGATTCCCGCCCATCCTGACAGACTCCCAAAAAGGCCGGCAAGAGGCACCCCCTGGTCACAGACGACTGGACGGCCCCAAACATTTAAAGAGGAAATTGGTATGTTATGGAGGGGAAAAAAAAAAAAAAATTAGCAGAGACACAGTTCTTTTGCCAGAGTTCAAAGCATCATGTCTGGGAGACCCCTCCTCCTGACACCTAAGACTCTGGAAGTGACAGTGGGATGAATTTAGGCTGGGTCGCCCACCGCCCACCCCTCCAGCTCTGCGGCCCGTGGACCAGCCCGTGAAGAGAGCCATTCCTCCCCTGCTGGGGGCTGAGCCAGCCACCCACTGCCGATGGCACGATGGAGTGGATGGGAATCCCGAGTGGCAGGGTCCCCAGACACGGTGGCAAGGGGCAGCCAGGGGCCTCAGGTGGAGGGGTCGCAGCGTTTCCTCAAGTCCCCCCCACTGCACCGTGTCCCGCGGCCAATACCTGCAGGGCTCTGGGCGGCCGAGGGGGTGGACGATGAGCTGGCGCCTCCGGAGCCGCAGTGGCTGGCACTCCCGCTGCCGCTGGGGCTCCCACTGGCCGATGGCGAGGGCGAGGACAGCGAGGACGAGCTGTGCTGGTTTATGCACTGGGCCACGGCGAAGCCTGCAAGGCAAGGCGGGAAGCTGTGACCCAGTGGGGCCACCAGCCGGCCTGGACGGAGGGGTGCCACCTCCCCAGAGACTGTGTGTGAGGCCACGGGCTGGTGGGGGAAGCCCCTGCCTCGAAGAGGAGGGCTAACTGACCCAAAGCCAGCTCCTTCACAGTCTGGGTTTGCTCCCTAGAATTAGCTGAACCCGCCCGGCACCGGACGGGCCTGACACACTTCGATGTCATTTCATGGGAAAGGGTGCAGACAGCCATAGACCCCAGAGTGCATGTGTGTGTGTGTGTGGCGGGGGGGGGTAGATGCTGAGCCATAAATCAGTGCCTGATGCTGGCTTAGCATCACGCCAGCTGCACCCTTGAAGGGGACAACACAGCCTTGGGGCTCAGAGGCGTCCTGGTGACGGTCGCAGACGCGGGCCACTCTCGCCATCAAACTGTGGGGCCTCCGCTCACGTGGCCGAGTCCTGCCAGAGGCAGGGTGCCCAACCCGAGCTCTGAAACCGCCCTGGGTGGGAGGTGAGACCCTGAAGATGCCCCCTGCCAGGGACTTGGCTCTGCCCTGGCAGGTCTGGTGTCAAGTTTGGTGCCTGAGGGACGCAAGTTCTGGTGAAAAGCGGGCAATTATAGTTTGGCTTGGCCCTCTGAGCATCTCTGGGGTTAAGGATGGGGCTGCTGCCTGCCCAGCCCAAGGGAGCGGAAGGGCCCCAGTTTGGAGACTCGCAGACCCTGGCAAGCCCTGCCTGGCTCAGCGCCAGGATGCGCACCCAGTGTCTATCCCAGCTGCGAGCGCGAGGGGTGTGGGTCACTGACCTTTCCCCACCCGGCTGCTGCAGGGAGAAGGACCACCCAGCCTGCTAGGCCCTGGGTGCTGGGCACGTGGTGGGAGCGGGCTATTCTGAACGAGCCGCCCCGGAGCGCCCGGAAGGGGACCCCTGTCCCCTGTACAGCCTGCTTTTCTAAAGGGACATGGCTCCTGATCTTATCCACGAGCCTCCCAGGAAGCTCCCATGGAACAGACTTCTCGTGGACGCTCCTGGGAGCCCAGGCAGGCTGTGCTGGTTCCTGCTGCAGCCCCCCAGGAGCTCTATGCCCCTGCTTCTGCACCAAGCTGGGGTGGGGATGCGGGCAGGGCCTTCTCCCCACTGACAGCAGGGACTCTGACCCTCCTGGCCAGTCACATCAAGTCTCCCCAGCCAGAGTGCACTCCTCCTGGCTCCAAGCCTCACGCTTGCCCACCACCAGCGCCCACTGACACTTCTCCCAGCAGGTTCTCCAGGCCTGACCAGGCCTTGCTCAGAACTCAGGCACGTGTCCCGCAGGGGTCCCATAACGAGGGCCCTCTGACTGACTGGTCAGGCAAGGTTGACTGGAACACGGCCAAGCCCTTTGCGTACATTCTGCCTGCGGCTGCTCCCAAGCTATGGTGGCAACCCTGAGTCGCTGCAAGAGGGGCCGCCAGGGGGGCCCGAAAAGCCTGAAATGCTTTCCTCCCTTTCCCTGGATGGGAACAGCGGGCACGGCCTGGGAGAGGGTGGAGGCACCAGGGAAGCCTGGCCCACTTGCTTGCTAGTCGCGGGGCCTTGGCCAGTCTTCCCACTTCTCGGAGCCTCCTTGCCTCCCGACCCTGGTGGGTAGGTCTGGGTGGAGCAGGGGGGGGGGGGGGGGGGTGAGGGAGTTTGCAAAGGGACCCGATGCTCTGTTCCCACCTCAGGACTTGGGGGAATCCACACCCGGCTGCCCCCGTGGAGGAGCTCTTTTGTACTGATGTTTGTATAAAATTATTTTTGTCTGAGGATCAAAGCCCGGTCTATTTATACCCCCAGCCATGTGATGGCACGGGGATGTGAAGCCTGGAGGGGGCGTGGCGGGTAAGCTCCCCGCCCCCACCGCGGAGCGCGGCAGGACTTCGCAGGAAGAGGCATGGGGTGATGGGCTGCTGCGGTGCTGGTGGCTAGGGAGGTGGGGGCGGGAGGCTCAGCTTAACTACGGCCAACATCAAGGCAAATCCTGACAGGAGTCAGGAAGATGCCTGGGGGTGGGGAGGGGTGTGGGCAGCCACCGCTCCACAGAACCAGCTTAATAGCGGCTGACTTCTTAATCATTTCAAGCGGTAAACCCCCAAGTATACAAGCTGTTTACTTGCCTCAAAAATGAATCACTCTCTAACAAATCAAAACGTCAGGATGGCTTTCCCCGAGCGGCTTATTTATCAGACTGGTGAATGGAGGGCGCCCGAGAGTATGGGCACTGAGTTGAGGGTAAGCCGACTCTGTTACACTCTGGACAAAGCCCCAGCCTGGATGGTTTGGCGGTCACCAAGGCGTCACCTACCCGTTCTCTTAAGACACGTGTCTTCTCTCTCAAGCTCTTTAAAGCCCTGATTTATTATGGTAAGACGTGTAGGCTGGAGTGTGTGGGGGAGCCAGAGAGACGCTGAGCCTGCAGTCAGGATAGCAAAGTTCCTTCATGTAGGGAACGGATTGGGGGTCAAGCCATAGATGGAAAAATATGGTGCACCTCCTGTAGGTGCTAAGAGTTAGAGAAAAAAGAAACCCCACCAACTGCCGAAAACACCCGTTCGCGGGTCTAGCTGAGTGGAGGCAACGGAAGGATCTTTCCCTCATCTGCTGCTATAAAAATCCAGCTCCTTTCCTTCCATGGCACAGGGACCCAGAAAGCCTCAGAGATGTTTTTTGTTTGTTTGTTTGCTTTTTAGCTCAGTGCCCAGACACCCTCTGCAATTTCCTGGGGCTCCTCCCCAAATCGAGCTGGCAACACTTTGAGAGCCGGTTCGACCAAGGGCTCAGCAGAGAACTCAGGGAAAGCGCCTGTGGTTGGAGCTCTGGGCCTCCCGCTCTTGCTTCATCCTGTTCTCGATGAACTAGCTTTGCCGGGAGTGCCAACGGGCTCTCTGGGCGCAAGTTAAACACACATGGGCTGCCAAGTACTTGCAAACTCACAGATGCGCCAGAGATCATGGGACCAGGGCACGGGCAAACAGGCCTCTGTGAGAGCTCCTCCAGCAGATAAAATTCTTGGCCCTTCCCGAGACAGTCTCAAGAAAAGCCTGCGAGATGTGAATGGAAAGGCCATATGGATCTTCATAGCATCTGGCTGATCCCACCTTTAGAAAGTGATGCTGTGAAGGCACTGTGGGTGGGTGCATGGATATTCAAAGCATTGGTGCATGTGACAGGGAACTGGTGACATCCGAAGCATGCACCAATTAGACAAAAACCAAATAAATCCTCCTACGCCCGGATGATGAAATCCTTGGCGGCTGTCAAACGTGCTGGTATAAAAGAAGATGAAGTGTGGAGGGAAACGCTCAAGACGTAGTAAATAAAAGGTTTGAAAAAACATGTCCCATCTGCTCCCACTGTTGTAAAAATAAATAAATAAATACAAGGGTTAAAAAAAAAAAAAAAGATCTGCCCTCCAATGTAGGGGACATGGGTTTGATCCCTGGTCTGGGAAGGGAAAAAACTAAGATCATGGCATCCAGTCCCATCACCTTAGGGCAAACAGAAGGGTAAAAAGTGGAAACAGTGACAGATTTTACTTTCTTGGCTCCAAAATCACTGCAGATGGTGACTGTAGCCATGAAATTAAAAGATGCTTGCTCCCTGGAAGAAAAGCTATGATAAACCTAGACAGCGTATTAAAAAGCAGAGACATCACTTTACAGATGAAGGTCCAGATAGACAAAGCTATGGTTTTTCCATTAGTCATGCACTGATGTGAAAGTTGGACCATAAAGGCTGAGCACCGAAGAACTGATGCTTTGCAATTGTAGTGCTGGAAAAGGCTCTTGAGAGTCCCTTTGATTGAAAGAAGATCAAACCAGTCATTCCTAAAGGAAATCAACCCTGAATATTCATCGGGAGGACTGATACTGATGCTGAAGCTCCACTACTTTGGCCACCTGATAGGAAGAGCCAACTTACTGGAAAAGACCTTGATGCTGGGAAAGACTGAGGACAGGAGGAAAAGGGGATGACAGGATGAGATGGTTGGATCTCACCTGATCTCATCCATGTTTGGATGGATGGCATCACCAACTCAATGGACATGAGTCTGAGCAAACGCTGGGAGATAGTGAAGGACAGGGAAGCCTGGTGTGCTGCAGTCCAGGGGGCTGAAAAGAGTTGGACGTGACTGAAAGACTGAACAACAACTGGGAAGATTCCACATGCCACGGAGCAACTAAACCCATGAGCTACAACTAGAGAATGCCCTTGCCAAGCAATGAAGACGCAGTGCAGCCAAAAATTAAAAAAAAAAAAAAAGGCTTTCCTCATTAAAAAAAAAAAGTGCTGCCAATTCATCTCAAACTTTTCACACACACATACACACACACACACACACACACACACACACACACACACACACACACATCCAGGCTCTGTCTCTCTCCTTGTACAGATAGAAAAGTGTTAGTTGCTCAGCCATGTCTGACTGACTCTTTGCAACCCCATGGACTGTAGCCTGCCAGGCTTCTCCATCCATGGGATTTTCCGGGCAAGCACACTGGAATGGGTTGCCATTTCCTTCTCCAGGGGATCTTCTGACCCAGGGATTGAAGCCGGGTCTCCTACATTGCAGGCACACTCTTTACCAACTGAGTCCCCACGGAAGCCCTCTCTTTGTACCAGGAGCAGAGCAACAGACTGGAGTGGAAGTCGTGGGAGCATCGGGTGGTTTACTAGGGTGAGTTTTACTTTAATTTTTTAGAGCTTGTCTGAATTTTCCAGGACTTCTACCACGTTCAGCATTTTAAACCAGAAAAAGAGGGGAAGGATGAAGGAAGGCACCCGGGCAGGCGGAAACTGCTGGGTCCCTAATGTACACCTTCGATCTGTTCTGGTCTCTGGAGCTCTCTCCCCCAGAATCATTAAGAACCTGCCCAAAGCTGGGGCCAGACATGACGCTCTGGAGCAGGCAGGACAATGGTGAAATGCATTCCCCGCTTTCCAGGAGCCCCGGGCTTTACAGGGTCAGGCCAGGGTCTTCCTGCTGCCCTCTGGCCCTGTTCTGACAGTTATTCTGGGAAGATGAACTCATGAGTAACTCTCTGGCATTTGTCAAGCACACACAAAAAATACCACGAGAAGGTCAGTCTGTTATTTTAAGTGCGCTGATAGAGGGAGGGCTGGTCTGCAGGTCAGGACCCCTCATGATCTTGGACGGGCCCCATTCTCTGTGGGTCTGTATGTTTTTATGAGAAACACAGTACACTGAGCGAGGCTCTCTGCGCTTAAATGGTCAGTTTTCTTTTTCCCTATAAATGTGAATTTGATTTGAATCCCACAGCATTTGGGGGATGTGGGGAGAGACACTGAAAAGTGCACCCTGAATATACATTGTGCACCACTATCGTTGACAAGCCTAGACAGCATATTAAAAAGCAGAGATGTCACTTTGCCGACAAAGGTCCAGATAGTCAAACCCATGCCCAGTAGTCATGCACAGATGCGACAGCTGGATCATAAAGAAGGCTGAGCATCAAAGAATTGATGCTTTCGAATTGATGAGGATGAGATGGTTGGATGGCATCACTGACTCAATCGATGTGAATCTGAGCAAACTCTGGGAGATGGTGAAGGACAGGGAAGGCTGGTGTGCTGCAGTCCCTGGGGTTGCAAAGAGTTGGACACGACTGAGTGACCGAACAACAATGCTGTTGCCTTCGGGTGGAACACCCACTAAGCTTTCCCCATGAGAGCAAGGTTGCCACAGAAGGCAGTGTCCAGCGCTAGCCAACTGCAGCCCAGAAGCTTGCAGGTATGTTTGGCTTTGCTCACATCTCGTTTGTGCTTTGCTTGATTTAGGCACTACCATTCATACATTGGAGAAGGAAATGGCAACCCACTCCAGTATTCTTGCCTGGAGAATCCCATGGACGGAGGAACTTGGTGGGCTACAGTCCACAGGTCGCAGAGCCGGACACGACTGAGCGACTTCACTTTCACTTCACTTTCACTACTCATACATTGGGAGATTCTACATACAAGTCTGGGTGTTTGGCTTCTTCAAAAACAACAACCTGGCATCACTGGGCCCTATTCCCACGTGGCAGCAACTGGAAGAAGTGAGTAGTTCCCGTCCCCTCCCTAACTTGCCTGGTGCTCGTAGGCATTTCAGTTATGAATCTCTGCTCTTTATCTCTGGATTCTTGGTCAAATCCATGGGACTTGGAAAAGGAAGTTTCAACCCTCAGTGACCTTTTGTCAGCTCCCTCCTCCAGCCCTACCCCTCACCTTTCCAATCAGTGGGGGCCGGGGAGGGCCTGTGGAGATGGGGCCCCTGCCTCTTGCAGCCCAAGGAGGTCTCAGACTGAGTGACACGAACCCATTGCTCGGACCTCCCCGGTGGTCCAATGGTCAAGAATCCGCCTGCCAATGCAGGGAACATGGATTCAACGTGGCCTGGGAAGATTCCGCACGCCAAAGGGCAACTGACCCCATGTGCTACAACCACTGAAGCCTGCGCGCCCTAGAGCCTGTGCTCCGCGACTAGAGAGTAGCCTCGCTCTCTGCAACTAGAGAAAGCCCAGTTACAGCAACGAAGACCCAGTGCAGCCAAAAAAGAAAAAAACGACTTGCCTTTGGCCTCAGCTAGGCTGTTCCCTTGGTCTGGAATTCCCTTTGGCCTCTTTTCTGTCTTCACAAATCCCTTCCCTATCTTTTAAGGCTCAGATAGCTCCAGGCCAGCTCGGGCAAGGGTTTCTGCAATCAGTGGGGCTAACTGTTCTTTCCCCTGTGCTCCCAAAGCCTAGCCTGTCCAGCCTTGGGGCCCCATCAGCCCACATAAGGCATATGCCCAAGTAGAGCAAAAGAAACTTGACTGCCAAGTTGCTTTGCCATTATGTGCAACAACTATCATTATTTTAATAGCTAGCACCTGGAATCCTTGGGAGTTCAGAGTGCTTTGTACAGTGTTTCTGATACTATGAGCTGTCCCCCAGTACCGATTCTCCCCTTCATCTGCAATTATAGAATCTGGCAACTAGGCATAGCCCTGTGACTAAGCCGTGGTGGCCAATGAGATAGAAGTGAAAGTGACGTGTTTGGTTTCTAGGAAGGGTTCTTCAAAGGAAAGAGGTATGCTTTCCTCCATTCTGCTTCCTGAAACATGGATGCACTGGTTGGAACTCCAGCAGCTATCATAGCCCATAAGGATGAATCACACACCAGGGACAGCAGAGCGTTGGGCAAGAAGGATCTTGGGTCCCTGATACCTTTGTGGAGCCCCTGACTCCCTTCATCCAGGATTCCTCTCCCTTAGAGGTAAATAAACTCTTTGGGGTTTTTGTCTACAGTGCAGTTGGACCTAATCTTAACTGCCAGTTGTGAAAAAGCTTCGGTAATGCAGGGGTGTGAGCTGAGCTCTGTAGAGACAAGGGACTGGCTGGCCCCCAAAGCTTCTGGGGTAAGGAAAGCTGCCCTGCACTTCCTGGAGGAAATCTGGGGTGGTAGAGTAAGGAAAAAGAGGGGAAGGAGCAATTGAGAGGGGACCTTTCCCACAACCCCACAAATCTTTAGGCAATGCTCCTTCAGCTCTGCTCTTCTGCAGTGCAAGTGGTCTTTTGGGGGAGTATGCAGGAAAGGAACCGAGTTCCCATCTGGGTTCACGCCAGGCCACACAAAGATGATGCACAAGGGCCAAGACCTGGAAATAGCCGGGACCACGGGAGAGTCAAGGGTGGGGAGGATTGCACGTGTGCGGGCAAGAGAACCAGGGGGTCTGAGCCAAAGTTTCCGAAACCCGGGAGGAGCAAGGAGGCCCCAGCTGACCTCTGCGGTCTGCCCAGAACTTGTGCTGTTCTGCGTACTATGATTCTATAAGAGGTATTGGTTATGTGACTGACGTGCCATTCTATCAGGTTGAAGACTGGAAGATCTGAAAACTCCCTGAGCATGTGGGAGATTCAGCGGGTACCTTTCAGAAAGCTGAAGGGGAAGGAACCCCACTGGCTTAGACTTCATCTCAGGGACTGTGACCACTGAACAGCAGCCACCTTACCCCAGAGCCTCACCCGTTACAGGCATTCCTACAGATCACCAGGAAGGATGCAAGGTGGCTGACATCTGAAAAACCAAAGCCAAATAAATGCCATGACTACTAAATACTGAAAGCCACGAAAACACAAACTAAACGGTGAGACTCCAATAAAGGTGAGTGGAAAGTGAGAAGCTATGTCAGAACAACTTTTAGCAACGGGAGATTGACGTTACCACTTGGCTCTCATTTCCTGGGGGGCTAAGGCCTCAAGGAACACTGTTCTAGGTGACTAAGCTCTCATGACATCCCAGCTCATATTCGAGATTCCTGTCCCATTACACCCTCCTGGGCAAGGTCCCTGAAGGCAGGTTCCTGGAAGAATCAGCTGCCAGGCTGGAGACAGAGCCTCGTTCTGGAAAGATAATGTCACATCACAGCATTTTGCAAAATTTTTTAAAATCTACACAGTGAAATTCTAGTTTATACGCAAGATGAAAATAGAACTGCCCTGGCTGCAGGGTACCTGATCAAGGGTAGGCTTCCCTTCTCCTGACTCTTCTAGAAGGAACCTCTGTAGAGCCTGCCTATGAAAATCACAGACAGGTCAGGTGGGTGGCTCAATGCCTCGAGTCTACAGGCTGCAAACTCAAGCACCAAGGGCTGGACGGATAACAGGGGTGAAAGAAGAGAGGTGAGGGGTGAAAGGCAGACAGTCTCCTCCACTTGCCATCTGCTTTCCCTTGTTTGATTGCAACATGGGCACTGAGAAATCGCTCTCTTCTCTCAGGAAAATGAACCTGATTCATGGGGCTTTCAGCCTGTGTTGGGGAGACAACAGGGAGTGGGGGAGACTGGGGAAAACTGGAAACTACGGCTCTGCAGCCCCTCTGACTGCTGCTGCCCGAGAAAGTGGCCACAGCTTTCTGTTCCTCAGGAGAAGCTGGGTATCTGGATTTTGGTGTAAAACTTCCTGATTTTTAAAACTGCTGACAATTCACTTCACATTTGAAAAAAAAAAAAAAAAGAAGGCAAGCCCCAGGCAAACCAAACCGAGTGCGTCTCCTGTGCGAATGGTCTCTGCCAGCTGAGACTGGGGGCGTCAAGGCTGAGCTCCTGACATGTGTGCCTTCGGAGTCTGAATGACACCCCCGTGAGTCAATGAAGGATCACATGGATGTGTTTCAAAGAAGTCCAGTTTCCAAGAGACCTCTTTCAGGATAAAGATCTAAGACTTGGAGGGGAAGAGCTGTCCACCCTGACAAAAACCAAAGCCTTGCTTCTCGACAGTCTCGGCTGGAATGAGGACCATGGGGGTGGGGGTGCCCCCCGCTCCCATCTGTCTTTCATTAGCAAATTCACCCTGGGGCCCCGGCTCAGGTTGTGAGGATGCAGTGTCTGTATTTTTCTCACCACTCCTCAATGCTGGGAAACAGTAAAAATAATCAATTGGCCCCGTGACCTCGTGCACAAAGCTGAAGACGGCAAGTGCAGCCGTGGCCCGATTTCCCCCACCCTTGCTGGCTCCTTCCTTGCTGGGCCCCTTCACCTCCCCCCAACGCAGCCTGCCCCGGCCCTGGGGCCAGAGAGGAGGCGCAGGGCTGAGACAGACTGTGGGAATCCACCGTCAGGTGGCTCTGTATGATGGACTGTATGTGGTCTGCAGGGTCTACCGGCGATATCGGAGGCGGGCTTTGAAGCCCATACCTCCCCCCCTCATCCTCCGCTTTCCCCCGCCAGATGAGAGCAATGTCCAGCAGTGGGGCTGCACCCTGGCGGCTCAGATGGTAAAGAATCCACCTGCAATGCAGGAGGCCCAGGTTTCATCCCTGGGTGGGGAAGATCCCCTGGAGGAGGAACCCACTGCAGTGTTTTTGCCTGGGAAATCCCATGGACAGAGGAGCCTGGTGGGGTACAGTCTATGGGGTCGCAAGGAGTCGGGTATGACTTAGCAATTAAACCCCCAACTAGCAAAGCCAAAGTGCCTACAACTATTCAGAGAACACTGGGCGGGGGGGCGGGGGGGTGCAGGGCAAGGACGCAGCTTCAGAGTCAAGTTCAACAGCAGCGCACCCACTGGGCCATGAGTGGCCAGGCTTTCATCTAGGCCTCCTCTAAGGAATTTGCACAAAAATAAAAGGATCCACCAACATATGCCCTCTGTCTCCCTGTAGTGAGTCATACGATTTACTGTTTCAGGGTTCTGGGTACAAAACTCTGCGTTCCAGGACCAACACACGGCCACCCCGCAATGTTGACCCTGAGCGATTTCTGATCTTCGTGTGCACTTCCTGCCTGGCCCAGGGGGCTGCTCTGGGAAGAGGGTGTTTCTACCGCCTCCCTCGGCTGAGCCTGAACAACCTCACCACAGGTGAGACGCCCTCCATCACTGACGGGCAGGACCTCAAAATGCTTAAAGACTTTTATTTCCGGTTGTTTTTTTTAGGGGATAACATGTCCAACATATAAAAATAACTGGAAACTTGCAGAATCTTTTAACCTATAGCTGTTTATCCTCAGATAAATCCTCTTGGATTTTAAAGACTATACTTGAAAACCTGCAGGAAAGAAAAAATGGTCTTTCAGTATCTCGTTTTCTTTGTGTTCTCTTGGTCCCAGCTCTGCCCCTCAAACTGCTTTTGTTTTCAGGTGACGCCTCCCTGGGGGGGGCTGCCACCCATGGAAGAGACCTGGGGTCTAAGCAGCCCTCTGGCTGCCCAGGGGTGCCATGTGAATGTCAGCCCCTCACGAGCTGCCCTATACTGCCTTGGACACGAGCCCCTCTCCAGGCCATGGGGGTGGGGGGCTGCTGGCAGGTGGGGACCACGCTGGACTAGATCTCTGAGAATCTCTTAGAGGAGCATTCCCTGAAGGTGGCCAGGACTTGGGCTTTGTGCCCAAGGGCCAGGGCCCTGCCTTGCCCCCCTGCCCTCTTCCAGTGACATTACCGTCTATACAATAGTGAGAAGAGAGCTCCACAACAGTCTCTCAGCAGAGGTATTAGAAAGCCCACCAGTGGCCATCTCGGCTGCCTCTCAACTGAGGCAGGAAACAGGGCTGAAAGAGCAGCGAGAGGGAGGCCCGTTAGACAGAGATTGGGGGTGCTTCCAGATGCAGGGAGCGGGTCATGGACCCCGGACTCCTGGCCCCAGCAGGAGGCCAGAACCACTGGCCAGGGCTGAGTCGGGTCAGCCACAGCCCTGCGTGCAAAGGACAAACAACCTCCTGAGACTCTCAGTGGCCCAAGGCCCATTGAGTCTTCCCAGCAAGTCTCCATCCCATTGGCCCTGCTCTGTGCGCTCAGGCCAGAAGTGGGTGCTGTGTGCTGACACGTGCTCCTGGCCTCATACGTTCTCCGAGGGGGCCATGGGACCAGTTTTGATCTTCTGCGTGTGCAGTCCACACTTACATTCCCAGAGCACCCGCCCACCTGTGGTCCTGGTTCCCTGTGCGTGTGTGCAGGACCATGGGGTGGCTCCCCGCTGTAGCGGGGCCACGTCAGGGTCTCTGGCCACGCGCCTTAACAGACTGCGGTTAGGCCAGGCAGACAGGCGATGGCGTCGGCTGACACATCACTGGTAGTGAGACTGGGAGATGCTATCTGGAACTACGTGGGGCAGGTAGGACCAGGTAGTGTGTGAGGAGCCACACACAGCCCAAAGCAAGCTTCAAAAGCCATGGCCGAGGTTGCTGAGTGGACGGGACTATTACCTTCTGACCTGGCAGTGCTTGTTGCTCGACACAAGCCGCCAGGCGGACGGGGACACAGCTCTGTTGGCTATGGGGGAGCTCACTTGAGAGCAGATACTTGATTCTGCGGCTGCAGTTCCCACTCTGGACACAGGATATGGGTGTGAAGGGGGTTCGGGGGTCCGGGCACCCCGCGTGGCCATGTGGCCTCGGGGGAACCACTTAGCCCACAAGCCTATGGCTCTCACGTGTAAAGCAGGTGATGTCAGCTCACCTCAGAGGGCCCAAGAGGAATGAACAAGTCGCGACGGTCTAAGGGTTCAGTCAGCACGAGCTGTTTGACGACTTAGCTGGCATTTATGGTACAACTAGAATTTGGGCCCAGTGAGGCAAGAACTGGGGATTTTCATTTTTAGGAGGGTCTTTACACCTGGGGGATGTGTCAGAAGCAACAGCTCAGCTCAATACAGAAAACTACACAGCACAGAGCAGAATCCTGCCTTATGTTCGCTGTCAGAACTAAACGTTACAGAAGCAGGGCTTTTAAAAGGTAACTGTCAGTGTCTAAGTTCAGGGATGTATATTAAAACAGTATATGAGGAGATGAGCTTCTTGCTACTTCACCTAGATTCTTGAAATCTCATCTGCTATGTCGGGGCTCAAGACACACCTGATCGGGGATTTCCCTGGTGGTCCAGTGGTTAAGAGCTCACATTCCAATGCAGGATTGACGCAGGCTGGATCCCTGGTCAGGGAACTAAGATCCCACGTGCCATGGACCAACTAAGCCCAAGCACCACAACTGCTGAGCCTGTGTGCTCCCGGGCCCGCCTGCCACAATTAGGGACTGTGTGCTGCAGCGGGAGATTCCCCCATGATGCAAATAAGACCCGACGGAGCCAAATAAATGTGGAAGGAAAGAAAGAAAGAAAATGCTAAAAAAAAGAAAAAAAGACACGAGTGTGTTCTGTTAGTATTCCTTCGCTGGAGAGTCGAGCGCATTGTGGAACCGTTTGAAATTGCCTCTATTCAACCAACATGACCAATAAAATCAGAAATTTCACATGGTTCAACCTAATATGAATCTGTCCCCTTAAAGACCTCTACTGGGGTGGTCCCTGCAGGAAGGGGAGGGAGGGACAGATATGTGTCCAAACACATGGCTCTCCTTGGCCCCCTCTGCTCAGTCCCCATTACACCCGTGTGTGTGTGCTCACGTGTGTGCCCCCCTCTGGCTCAGATTCACCCTTTTGTTTCCAAAAGGCAGCAGCTTCAACAAAATGTTCAGGAATGATGCTGGCACCTAAGGAGAGGTGTGTGTCTTCTTGAAGGAAAATGCCTGAAAAGGAGGCTTACAGGGGCTTGGAGGGGCTTCTCAGGTGGGCTCCGGTTTCTCCTCTGCTTCCTTGCAAATGCTAAGCTAATGCGTTCGATGTTACAATCGCCCTGGCTGTTCTGCATTTGTAGTTTTGACTTACTTTTTTTTAGTATTATTAATATTTCATCATAAAAGTATTGATTTCCTTTAACTAAGAGACTAAAGTTTGTTGCATCCTTAAGCATGATTTTATTATGTCCTGGGGCCAAATGTTTTTTGCCTCCCCCCAAAGGAATGCTTTTCCTTTTATATAATGTGTGTCAAGAAGAAAAAAGGAATTGATTCACAGAATTCTGCCTCATAGGCAACTTTTAAGGAACGCATCTAGCAGGGGCTACTTGGATAGATGTTTCCTCAATGTGATGGTAGGGTGTCTCATGGTTAAGCCAGAAGCAGGAATGAAGCAGAACATTTATATTAAAATACGAGCTAGCTCCAAGAGAAGGTAACACAGGAAAATGAAGACAACTCTAGATATGACCCCAAAGCGTAAAAACTCCCTTTGAATGCCGAACGAGTTGGAAAAACCTGTGTCCACACTGCCATCATCTTCCTGCCCTTCAGAAAGTCAGCACAAAACAAGCAGAAATGCTGCCGCTCTGGGGTTGCCTAGAGAAGGCTCCGTTTTCCTCTGTCTCTACAGCTCTGGCTGCAGAGTTAGGGAAAAAGACGCTGGGTTTTACAGACCCGTCCAGGAAGCGGGCGGAGGGCAGTGGCTGGCAAACCAAACCAGGCGCTCTGCAATGTTTAAATATTGAGCATCCTTTCTCCTTCCTCCACATTTATTATTAACTTGGACCCGCATCACCGTGAGCATTGACTTCACTTCTTCCAAAGAATCTGAGACACAATGGACAATGAGTGGGGGTGGGGCCGAGATTTGGGTTTCTTTCTCTCAGACCCTTGCTGGAAATCCTTTACGGTCAGCCCTACGTTTTTAGAGCCATGAATTCCTGGAAACGTCTCAGCCTTTCAATGACCCCTGGCGCCCGAACGCCAATGATTAGTGCCCCAAATATTGACAGACCGGCCTCTCTTCCCCTTCCAAACAAGGGAGCAGTGTCAGAGCGAGGCTGCTTAAAGATGCCCGTTGCCACCCGGCGGGCAAGGTTGGGGAGCATCACTCAGACAGGCGCTCTTTTGTTGGGGAGGAACTGCGGTTCCCTCGGCTTCGCCCAAGTAGAAATGAGATGTCTGCGATGCTACGTGAGTGTCAGAAGCACCCGGTTTAAAAATAAACAAACCCTGTCTACAGCCACCAGAGATCCTCTGCTTGGTGACGGGACAACCGGCTCGGGGGGCTGGCTGTGGCCCCACTGACACATAGGCTCATCAGATGTCCGCAGCCTGGCAGGCAGCCGGGCCAGCTCGGAGCCTGGGTCCAGCCCCACTCCTTGTGGGGACCAATGGTTTGGATTGGAAATAGAAACCTCCAATCTTCCCAGAAAGCAACCTGACAGCACCTTTTCTGGGGAAGGAGTGGGGGCTGGGGGGTGGACCATCCATCATGCCCCAGGGGAAACCAGCTGCCCTCCAGTCCAAAGAAGATCCCCTGGACCTGCCAGGAGAAATAAACCAGCTACAAGCGGTCCCTTTTCCTAGGCTTTTATCTGTTCAAGGGAAACTGTCCCAAATGACTGGCCTGTAGCTTCCACTTTCTTTTAAAAGACAGGGCTACATTTGAGATCGATGTTTTCCCCTGAAACGCCGGCTAAATTTATCCTTCCCTACATCCTGCGCTCTGGTTTCTGCACTCAGTTGGCCCTCGTCATGCTGAGGGAAGCGTCTTGTCTTTGGATGCCCCTTCCTCGCTGGCGGTCCTCAAGCACTCAGCCCTGTCCTGCTGGTCATCACTTCACACAAACTCCCCTGGGGTTCCCTCCAACGTTCCTCTGCTGCCTCACTCCCTGAAGCCCCCATGAACTGAGCTCCAATCTCCCAAGGTCTTCACCTGGCTCCAGCTCTCAAAATTTACCCCCAGAAACCTTCAGGTTGGCTCGTTTCAAATGGCTCCTGACCACCTGCTCCCTGGCCAGGCTGCCCCCCAAAGTGGTGTCACGTGATTGCCGTTGCGGGGAGTGAGGTGACATAGACTGCCCAGGGGCTTATGGACTGAGCTGACCAGAGGACTTACTTTTCTCTCCTGTTCTCGCTTGGCAGGCTGCCCTGTGAGTGAAATTTCACTGATTGATTTCATGCCTGATGCGCCGAGAGCCTGGTATCTCTGAAACCTTTATTCGTAGACGCGGTTGCAAGAGAATATGCCCTGAACAGGCACTGGGAGCTATAGTTTCTATTTGCTGTTAACCTGTGGACTCTCTCTCTCCCCACCTTTGGCAGGAATAAGAAATAAAATAGAAATGAGTCTTGCTAGAAAGGATGTGCGTGCCCATACTGGTGGCACGTACACACCTGCCATGGAGAGGATTTGCCTTGGGGGGCTGAGCAGGCTGGCATCTCTGGAGAGCCCTGGGGGATGAACATATGGGGTCCAGGTGGGACCTGAGGGGTATCCCCCACTTTGCTTTCTGGAAAGTAACCTGGCAAGGGGCTCTCAAGAGCCTTAAAGGATCTCCCTGATGGTCCAGTGGTTAAGATTCTGTGCTTCCAATACAAGGCACATGGGTTTGATTCCTGATCAGGGAACCAAGATAAAACATGCCATTTGACATGGCCAGAAAAAAACAACAACAAAAAAGCCTCAAGTACAGGCATTCCCATTAGTACTAAAGAATGGTTTCTAAAGGAATCACTGGAAACCCGCACAAGATTTCTGTGTAAGGATGTTCATCTCAGGGTGGTTCATAACGAAGCAGAAACAACCTGTGTGTGTGAATGCTCAGTTTTTAAGTCACGTCCGACGTTCTGTGATCCCATGGACTATAGCCTGCCAGGTTCCTCTGTTCATGGAATTCTCCAGGCCAGAATACTGGAGTGGGTAGCTGTTCCCTTTGCCAGGATCTTCCCAACCCAAGGATTGAACCCAGTTCTCCTGAATAGCAGGCAGATTCTTTGCCATCTGAGTCACCAGGAAAGCCCCAAAATACCAGAGTGGGTATATCTTCCCTTATCCAGGGGATCTATCTGACTCAAGAATCGAACCAGGGTCTCCTGCATTGCTTGCAGATTCTCTACCAGCTGAGCCACCAGAGAAGGCCCTCATCCTCAGAGCTGTGAGACAGTATACTTCTGAGGTTTGAAGCCACCCAGTTTGTGGTACTTCGTTATAGCAGCTGTAAGAAATGAATACTCAGACCCAGACTATTATGTAGCCCTTGAAAATGAAGTACTAGGAAGAGGTGTTTGGCAGCCTGGTGAGATGCTTCTGGCATGATAGCAGTGTCGTTAAAAACAAAACCTTTAGAAAGAGACTCACAGACTTAGAGAATGAGCTTATGGCTGCTGGGGTAGAAGGCACAGTTAGGGAGTTTGGAACGGACATATTCACACTGCGGCATTTAAGATGGATAACCAACAAGGACTTACCGTAGAGCACAGGGAACTCTGCTCAACTTTACGTGGCAGCCTGGAGGCGGGGGGGGCGGGGGTGGGCTTGAGGGGAGAATGGATCCATGTTTATGTATGGCTGAGTCCCTTCACTGTTCACAACATCGCTAACCAACCATGCACACATATGTGCTAAGTGGCTTCGGTTGTGTCTGACTCTGGCCCTATGGACCACAGCCCTCCAGGCTCCTCTGTCCATGGGATTCTCCAGGCAAGAATACTGGAGTGGGTTGTTGGGACCTCCTCCAGGGGATCTTTCTGACCCAGGGATCAAACCTGCATCCCCTGTGTCTCCTGCACTGCGAGCACGTTCTTTACCACGAGCGTCACCTGGGAAGCCCAGTTGGCCATAACAAGAAACAAGTGAAAGTTGCTCAGTCGTGTCCGACTCTTTGCGAACCCATGGACTACACAATCCCTGGAATTCTCTAGGCCAGAATACTGGAGTGGATAGCCTTTCCCTTCTCCAGGGGATCTTTCCAACCCAGGGGTCGAACACAGGTCTCCTGCATTGCAACCGGATTCTTTACCAGCTGAGCCACCAGGGAAGCCCAAGAATACTGGAGTGGGTAGCCTATCCCTTCTCCAGTGGATCTTCCCAACCCAGGAATTGAAATGAGTCTCCTGCATTGCAGGCAGATTCTTTACCAACTGAGCTGTGAGGGAAGCCCATACTCCAACACAAAATACAAAGTACAACCCCCCCCCACACCCCCCAAACAAAACCCAGCAAACCCCTTACACAACAAGGAGTCTCTATACACACAGGGTACTACATTCAATATCTCATAATAACCTATAATGAAAAAGAATCTGAAGCTGCATGCCTGAATCTAACATAATATTATAAATCAACTGTAGTTATATTACAAAAAAAAAAAAGGAATCCCCTGTTGTATAGGGAATAGCAGGCATGAGGGGGTAGGGAGAAGGGAAAAACCAACAAACAAAGCAAACCAAAAAACCCAGAAAACACAGCAGTTCTGATCCTTGGCTGCACGTGCATCCAAGGGTGCCCACTGCAGCAGCATCTGGAATGGCAAACCAGGAAACAACCAAAATGTCCAGAGAAAGGAATATGTGGATCCACACTATGGAATATTACACAACCCTGAAAAAGGATGAGAGCCATCTACACCCATTAACACAGAAAGATTTTTGGTTCACTGTGGTGCCTGAAAATCAAGCTGCAGAAGGGGATGCAGAACAATGAGTCTGTTTGGGTTAAAAAAACAAGTTTAGGTAAAAAGAAAAAAGGGCAGCTCAAATCATAAGATAGCTACAGATCCATAACCCCTTCCTGATCCTAAACCCTTGAGGTTGGAGGTGTTCTGGGCTTTATAGACTCTTTAAGGATTGAAAGGCCATGGGGCACACACATATATACTACGTCACAGCCTCACCTGGGTCTCAGGTAGCTGAAAACCAAATCTATTAAATTTCTGCAGGGAATAAAACCAAGCCTAGTCACAACAGATGGTAGTTGTAAGTCTTATAAATAGCCTATCGATAGTTCAGGGCAGGTTCTGCCATCACGTGCATTATGAAAAGCCTCGTGGTGCTCAGCGCTGTGTGAACTGCAGAATCACAGAGAGGGCCGAGGCCCTGTGCTGCCCACTGGCCATGCGTGGACATATAACTGCACAGGACGGACCTGGAAAGAGATGAGCCAAACTGTGGATGTCTGGGGAGTGCGGAGCATGGTGGGGGCACTTAGGTCCTGTTTGCAACATTTTAATTTCTTTTAAAAATGAAGAGTCGATTCATGTATTTCCTGTGTTGTGTTGTGCTAAGTCGCTTCTTCAGTCGTGTCCGACTCTGTGTGACCCTACGGACCGTAGCCCGCCAGGCTCCTCTGTCCATGGGATTCTTTAGACAAGAATGCTGGAGTGGGTTGCCATGCCCTCCTCCAGAAGAATGTATTTCCTAGGTAACTAAAAATTGGGGAAAAAAGAGAAAGAGAAGACAAACAGAGAAAGGTAACAGATGGGAAATAAACGGAAATACTAGTGCTGCTTTCTTCAGGGGTGGAGGGATTGGGGTGATATCTTCTTCTGTAGCTTAATTCCCTGGTGGTCCAGTGGTTAGGACTCTGTGCTTTCACTGCCCAGGGCATGGGTTCAGTCCCTGCTCAGGAAACTAAGATACCCCAAGCAGTACAGCATGGGCCGAGGAGGGGTGGAGGGGAAGGACTCTTCTTGTAGCTTAACAGTTCCCATTGACAATTTTCTACATTCATGCGTTTAAGCCACAAATGCACACAAGAGGCTTGCGGCCACAGGGACACACGAACGGCTCCATCCATCCCCGTCTTCTCCAGCTCATCCCTTGGGCCCTGGCGACCTTGGGGGACCGAGTCCCGCTCTCTCTGACTCACTTCCACCGCCGCCCCACTCCCCCCTCCCCGGTCGGCTCCTGCTCCGCTGCAGCTCCATCCCTGTGAAATATGGCCCCTTCCCGGGGCGCTGCTCACGTGCCTGCCGCTTTGATTCATCATCTCTTACTCTCTTCGTCCTTTATTTTTCTGCCCTCTTTGGCCTTTGATTGCTTTTCGGGAGTTTATCATATTGAACTTTTATCCCTTTCCAGGAAACCCTATTCTTTTTTTTCCCCCTCCCTTTCACAATTAATAAATAATCGAGACAGCACTGCTTTGGACAGAAGCATATCCTGTCTCCTAAACAGAACTGCCGGGAGCATCTCTTGGGGACCCCATCCGGGCCTGTGGAGGGCACATCGCCTGTCACTAGGAGGAGAGCGCTGTGGTCCATCGCCATGCTTGGGGAGAGGGTGCCAATGGGGTATCTGAGCTGCTCTCTATCTTACGACACTACTGCAATTTCACAGCTCTCTTCCATAGAAGGGATGGGAGGATGTAGCCTGAGGGTGGGGGGTGGGTCTGAATGCCAGGGTACAGACAAGGCATCGCATCTGAGTCTGAGTGAGGGCTCTGGAAACAGGTTCAAGTCTCAGCCCTGGGATGCTGCCTGCCTATGTAGCCCAGAGCCTGGGATTCCCTGGGTGAGATATGGAGAAAAAGAATCTGTTCCTCACGCATTGCTGTGAGAATTAAATAAGAATATAGGGCTTCACTTTATAAGAAAGTGTATTTAAAAAGTCACTATTGCAATTTATACTTTCTTTTCCTTCATATTTGCTTTAGATATATAGTTCCAATGGTATTATTTCTTATAGGGGCAGTTTATCAAAGGTAGTTTGTTGCAATGCTTAACATATTTTTTATAAATATTGCTTATCAAAATATTATCTCTGATGTTTAGTGCTTTATTTTTTTTCTTTAAAATACTAGAATAGATGTAAATAAATTATAAGGAGTTTTATGTATATTCAACTGTTTTGATTTTCTCTTTAATCCTTTGATTATACTGTGTCAAATAAAATATAACAATACTGCCTAATGTATGTATTTTAACATTTCCTTATAAGAAATACATTTTTAATCTAAGTAAAAAATAGTTCTTTGTGAATGATTTCAAGATATAAGAAAACTTGGAAACTCTACCATAAATAAAATTGTTTAAGTGAGGGAATATTTTGGTTTATGATTTTGTTAAAAGAACACCCTAATGGAATTGGCAGTCATTGATATGGTATCTTTAAGGTGGGGCTGAAAGTACTGAAACAGTCAGTTTTGTAGATAAATCTGAATAGCATCTCACGGACTCAGTCTAGGTCCTGTTGGTGTCACAGATGAAAACACCACATTTCTACTTCAAGCATATCTCTAAGGTGCCTGCTAACTTTTTCTTTTATCTTAATGTTGTACCATGTAACATAAAGTTGTGTGTATGTGGAGCGAAGGTAGAAGGTAATCAGGACAGTAACAGAGTTTTAAACAAAAAGAATGTACAACATTACATCATGATAATATCTACAGGACATTAGAAACCATGAGTTAAGGTCATATATATCTATTTGCCTGAAAATATCTTGATACATTAGTATATTAATATTGTCAATAAAATATTTAAAGGTACTGAGCTGTTTTTCCCCTATTATTAAAGTGCCGGCATAAGGAAACTGACACAAAGTGTAGCGAAGTGAAGCAGATTCCAATTACCTTCTTCCTTTTCACAGCCTTCTTCATTTTATTAGTTATATTGTATGATTCTGTGTTGTGTGCATGACCTTTTTGTTCATCATTTAAATCTCCTTTAGAATGAATTGAGATGAAAATACAACAGTTGAGTGGAAAATTAGGTGGTCAATCATTGGAATAATTCTCACAAGGTTATTACCTTTGAGAGAGAGAAAGAGGAATAAGCATCTGAGTTGACTGTTCATAGAGAAAAAAAAAAAAAAGAATGAAGGGCTTCCCTGGTGGCTCAGTGGTAAACAATCTGCCTGCCAGTTTAGGAGACAAGGGTTTCATCCCTGATTGGGGAAGATCCCACATGCTGTGGAGAAACTAAGCCTGTGTGCCAAAAATATGGAGGCTGAACTCTAGAGCTTGGGAGTTGTGGCTACTGAGCCCACATGGCGTGCAGCCTGCGCGCTCTAGAGCCCGTTCTCTGCAACAAGAGAGGCCACCACAGTGAGAAGCCTGCACACGGCAACGAAGAGGAGCCCCTGCTCGCCACTAGAGACAGCTCTTGCAGCAGCAAAGACCCAGCAGAGCCATAAATAAATTTATTAAAAAATAAATAAGAATACATACAGCTATGCTTAGCATGCACGTGTGCTAAGTTGCTGCAGTCGTGTTCGACTCTTTGTGACACTATGGACTGTAGCCCGCCAGGCTCCTCTGTCCATGGGGATTCTCCAGACAAGAATACTGGAGTGGGTTGCATGCCCTCCTCCAGGGGATCTTCCTGACCCAGGGATGGAACCTGTGTCTCTTATGTCTCCTGCATTGGCAGGTGGGTTCTTTACCATTAGCGCCACCTAGGAAGCCCAATGCTTAGCATAGGGGCTGATATAAAGCAATTGCTCAATTAACGGGAGCTGGCCTTATTAAGTTATAGCACCCGGAATGACTCCAAGCATCTATCTCCAGACCCCGACCCCTGCCAGTTTTGACAACAAAAAAGAGGAGCACTCTAGCCCTAATCATCTCCAAGAAATAATAACTTAAAAAAAAATTTAAAAGTCCCTGCAGTGAGCTGGACGGAGCGGCTGACATGTCATCACCCAGCACCAGGAAGTGACCTGGAGGTAGTATTCACCTGTTTTCTGTCTAGGGGTCACAACACAGACACAGCTTCAGAGGTTTTCAACAAAAGCTCACAGCAGTGATTCTAATACCTACTTTCTTTCCCAGAAGTCATGATTCTGAGGTCAGACCACAATCAACAGAGATTTCTGGAAAGGTATGAAATGCAAACTTATCTCATGATTTACAGGAAAGAAAAGGGAACAGGCGGCTGTTTTACCAGCAAGAACAGAGTCGTTTCTTCAAAGTCAAAAAGAAATGGAAAAAGGCACATTTTAGGGAAGGGGGAGGCCGCCACGTGAGTCTGGATTGCATCAAGGTTTCCAAATTATCCCAGAATGTGCTGCAGGGTCCAATTCCTTTTTCTCACTTTTGGATTGCTTTAAGGAAAATGTTGCATAAATAGAACTGTTTTATAATTAAATGGGACACAAATGAGATAATCCGGTCATTAGGAAAAGATGACAGCTTCGTGACCATCCTACCAGTTTAGAACTGGTTTTGAAAAAACAACACCTCCCTGGTGGTCCAGTGGTTAAGAATCTGCCTTGCAACGCAGAGGACACCGATTCGATTCCTGGTCAGGGAACGAAGATCCCACATGCCACTTTGCAACTAAGCCTGTGAGCCACAGCTAGAGTCTGTGAGGTGTGAGGAGAAATCCCACGTGATGTAGTGAAGATCTCATGTGCCGCAACTAGCACCCGATACAGCCAAATTAAAAAAAAAAAAAAATCAGGCATTTTGGATTGGTAGTCTGCACTCAAATTACTGATTTCAAAGCAGGGTGGAGATGTTTTTCATATTTGTATAACATTTCCGAGATTATATTGCGCTTTTACAATCATTTTGCTAGATCTCTACAAAAACCGAGAAAAGGTTCATAGCCAAAGGACCGGCGTCAAGGACCGCCTGTCACCAGTGCTGTCTCTGCCATTCACAACTTCAGTCCCCTTTCCTCTTCAATAGGAAGAGATCTAGCCCTGAGCCCTTGGAGTGGGAGCACTGACTCCAAGACCCTAGATGACCACAGAGCTACCCCGCTGCTGCTAAGTCACTTCAGTCGTGTCCGACTCTATGTGATCCCATAGACGGCAGCCCACCAGGCTCCCCCGTCCCTGGATTCTCCAGGCAAGAACACGGGAGTGGGTTGCCATTTCCTTCTCCAGTGCATGAAAGTGGAAAGTGAAAGTGAAATCACTTAGTCGTGTCAGACTCTTAGCGACCCCATGGACTGCAGCCCACCAGGCTCCTCCATCCATGGGATCTTCCAGGCAAGAGTACTGGAGTGGGGTGCCATTGCCTTCTCCAGAGAACTACCCCTAGAAAGTATCAAATAGTGGGAACTCACACTAAGGAAACCACTGGAATACAAGACCTGGCATCACCCCCAACCACCAGTAGCACCCTGTGCAGGACGCCTCAACTAAACAGCAAACAAAACAAAAATACAAACCCAATCAGCAGCAGACAGGAGTACCACCTCATTCAGCCTTACCCATCAGAGGAAAAACAAAAAAACACACAAAAACTCAGCACAAATCTCACCCTATAAGAAGCTTACACAAACCACTGGACCAACCTTAGAGGGCAGAAACCAAAAGGAAGAAAGAATTAAAAAAAAAATCAATAAAACTATGTCAAAAAAATACAACATCTTACAACATCTTTATTGAGGTATAACCACATACTGTATAATCTACTCATTTAAAGGTGTGTGTGTGTGTGTGTGTGTGTGAGTTGCTTAGTCATTTCTGACTATTTGCGATCCCATGGACTGCAGCCCGCCAGGTTCCTCTGTTCATGGGATTCTCCAGGCAAGACTACTGGAGTGGGTTGCCATTCCCTTCTCCAGGGGATCTTTCTAATCCAGGGATCAAAACTGGGCCTCTCTCATTGTAGGCAGTTTCTTTACCATTTGAACCACCACGGAAGCCCATTAAAGGTATAACCCAGTGATTTTTTAGTCTATTCAGAATTATGCAACCATCACTAGAATCAATTTTAGAACATTTTCATCCCCTGTGTAACTAGTTGTGAATTAACTTGGGAGTTACAAACACATGCATCCCCAACTACGCTGAAATGAGCCCATCACCCAGTCTTTTCAAGAACCTCCCACTCCGGGTTCTCCCTTTCGTTCTGAGAATAGTGTAAAACATTTATTCTTCACATCAGGCCTGGACTCAAGAACTATCTCTTCCAACAGAGTTCATCAGGAAAATGTCCTGGGTCCAATTCCTCCTGCTCTTTGTGGAAGAGGGGAGAGGACCTGCACTGCTGTGGGGAGCCTGGGCTACATACCTTTGCTGGGAAGCAGAACTGAGACCTTGTGCCCCACTTATCTAGCCACAGCGGAAACTGACGACAAAGGGGAACTGTGTGTCCAGCCAAGCTGGCAGCAGGTGTCATGAGGACAGTGATATTTTTATTCCTTGAGGATCTGGGCAGCCTGTGGGCCCAGGCACCAGTGACTCTCCCATCTGTGTGGGTGCCTGAATGGGTGGATTCCTGCCCAGGTCAGATCCCACTGTTGCTCACTGTCCCAGCTCTCAGCCGGTCCCTTTAGGGCCCCGATCACGGTCAGCAGTGCTGGACTACCTAGAGCATCCACAGGGCCTGGCAGCTCTGAAGGGAGGGATGTGTTCCGGTCACCTGAGTCCATAGCAAACAGTGTCTAGCATATAAAGGGATAGATAATGAAGACTTGTTGGCTCCAGCCAGCCAGCCATCCATCCATCCATCCATCCAATGCTTTCTGAGCAACGCCTATATGGGTACAGCAGCTCCAGGAGCTGGGCATTTATCAGTAAACGGTACAGAGTGTCTGCTATCTTGGCGCTTACAGTTCAATGATGGGATGGGATGGGATTGGGGAGGGTGGAGTGGGCAGGCTATGAAGAGACAAACTGATGGGAGGGAGTGAGTTCGAGGAAGAGAGTTAAGCAGGGCAGGGGGCTTCTGGAGTGCTTGGAGTGGGCACAGGACAGTCAGGGAAGAACCTCTGAGACAGTGAGACCTGAGGAATGAGACAGAGGACAGAGCCAGGCAGGTACCTAGGATGAGAGTGTTCTGAGCAGAGGCTAACCCAGTGCAGGGGTGCCTGGCACAGTGGGGCCCGTGCGGCTGCCGTGGAGTGGCCGGGGGCAGTGGGAAGAGGCAGGTCCATCTTGGGAGGAGCAGACTGTGTGGGGTCTCAGGGGCCACTGAGACCCCTCACAGTGGAATCTGGCCCTCATTCTGAGCGAAATGGGAGCCAGGGACGGACTTAAGCAGAGGACACGCATGATCTGACTTCACACCTGAAAATGACCTCTCTCGAGAGATGCTGAGACACAGAACTGGCCAAGCAGAGAAGCGGCCAAGGCCAGGAGGCAACAAACAACATCCCAAAGGTCAAAGCCCCAAGGCTGGCCCGTGGGCCTGATTTTATAAGTGAAGTGTGGCTTATTGTGGGCGTCTGCACATTTGTATACCGTCCTGCTAAGCTGCAGGCGGGGTCAGGTTCTGACAGAGACCACACGCCCCTTTAATAAAAGTCAGTGAATCCCTGGCCTAGGAAACGGGGTGAGACGGGACTGGATTGGGGCCGCACTTCCCAAGAAGCGCTGGGAGCTGGGCGCTCTGGCCCCGGAGTGGGCAAGTGGTTTGGTCTGCAGCTGCTCTGCATGAGGACGTGTTTTTGGGCGCATCTTCCTCCAGCCAAGTGTGGCTCATGGGATCTCATGGGCAGCCCAGCCTGGGGCTATCCCCCACGAATAGCTGTCCTCCTCCTCCGAGGCTTGGGGCGGCCTTTAGCCCCCCTGCTTGAAGCCCATCAGAGCTCCCCTGGGCTGCCAGTGAAGCCCAGGATGGTTGACAGCACAGGGGGCCAGGCCCACGTGGCCTCATCGCCTGTCTCCTGCTGCCCGCATGGCGCAGGCTGCTTGAGAGACGCACCAAGGTTTCCACAGCCCGGGTCCTGCCACCCTCCCAGGATGCCCTGCATTTAGCCTGGCCCACCTGTCCAGACCTCCCTCAGGAGCCTCCCCCTTCTGGGCAGGCAGGCGCCCATGTCCTGGGCTCCCACATGGTCACGCATTATGTAGTAATAGCAGGTGAAGCGTTGTCTTCCCCAGGACCCCATGACTCCTCAAGGGCAGGGCCCATCTTGAACCTTCCACTCCCCAGCCTAGGCAGACCATGGCATAGGGCACTGCTCAAATGGTTTCCTGAAAGTGGGACAAGCTTGAAGACTTGGCCTTTCCTGAAATTGGGTCCAGGGAGCCAAATGTATCCTGCTCCCATATCAGAACACCCTGTTCTCTCAAACTGGCCAAGCAGCAGCTGCTCCGACGGAGGAGCGCCCGACTGAGCGGTCTGCCCAGCGGCCACTCCATCTCCGGGAGAGGACCGAGGCAGAGGGAGAGGCCCATGGTGAATGGACGCGGGTCATGCCGGGCCCCGGGCAGTGCGAGCCCCATGGTAGATGCTCAGTGTGCGTCTGAGGATTAATAAAGGAATGACAGTCAGGCCACAGCATCTGACCCCAGTGGTCACTCATAACCCTTTTGTAAAGTCGATTAAGCAAAATTCAGGGAGATCTTTTCATCTCTGACAGTGTCCTTAAGACTGGGTGGATGGTCGAATAAGCCAGGGAGCTTCAACAAGCACCAGTGACCCTCTCCTCACTCTGCTTTTATTTGTTTTTGGCTGTGCCTCATGGCATGTGGGGTCTTAGTTCCCCGACCAGGGATCGAACCCATGTCCCTTGCATTGGAAGTGCCAACGTTTAATCACCACACAGCCAGGGAAGTCCCTCCTCACTCTCTGTTAACTGGGCTGCACTGGGCAAGGACAGTGGGGCTTTTCAGATGCTCTCAAGGTGATTCTAGAAACACGCAGCCAGGGTGGAGGGCCCCAGGGTAGGCTGGCTCGACCCAGGACCTCAGGTGGAGAAGAGCTTGCTGGGCTGGGACTCTGTGCTTCCAAAAGAGCTGTGCTTCTGCCCTGGGCCCCAAGGGGCAGGGCCTGTGGGCCTCTCCAGCTGAGAGCAGGGACTGCTGGTGGACTGCTGGTGGACTGCCTTCCTGATCGCCTGCTTGGCTGTCCCACTGAAGTCGTGAAGGTAGGGAACCGTGGAAGGACAAGCCCACCAGCCTGGAGGAGTAAAGGAGCTGACCCGAAGGCTGTGCTGAGCGGAGGAGGCCCTGGCACCCTGGCCGCAGCGGGAGGATGAGACCACTCTAGCCTGAGGCTGGAGGGACACCCGCCAAAGCTGGACACTGAGCCCAGCTCCTTGGGGATGGCACCGCTATGCATCATTTGGACAAGAAACTGAGATTTAGGGACGCACAGACTCTAAGGTGGGTGAAGTGAGGTTGAGTTATTCAACCAAGTGGTACGCTGAGAAAGTGCCACGTGCTGGGGACAGGAGACACTTTAAGGCACAGTTCTGGGCTTCCAGCTGTTTGCAGATTTTAGGTCAGCAACTTAAAGGGAATTCTCCTCCAATGGGCTTTTTACTTATGGGATTCTGAGCCTTCTGGCAGGCCCCTGACCCATATCAATAATAACAAAGAACAGAGATCAAGTGTAAAAATGTCATGTGGTAGCCTGGTTGGGAGGGGAGTTTGGGGGAGAATGGATATATGTATATGTATAGCTGAGTCCCTTTGCTGTTCACCATTTTCAAACTGTCACAACATTGTTAGTTGACTATGCTGCTGCTGCTAAGCCGCTTCAGTCGTGTCCGACTCTGTGCGACCCCAGAGACGGCAGCCCACCAGGCTCCCCCGTCCCTGGGATTCTCCAGGGAAGAACACTGGAGTGGGTTGCCATTTTATACGTCAATACAAAACTGGGGCTTCTCTGGTGGCTCAGACAATAAAGCATCTGCCTCCAATGCGGGAAACCTGGGTTTGATCCCTGGGTTGGGATGATCCCCTGGAGAAGGGCATGGCAATCCACTTCAGTATTCTTGCCTGGAGAACTCCATGAACAGAGGAGCCCAGTGGCCTACAGCGTATGGGGTTGCAAAGAATCGGACACGACTGAGTGACTAACACTTTTACTTTCAATACAAAATAAAAAGTTAAAAAAAAAAACAACAGTAAAACTGAGAACACAGAGAGTGAGGCTATGGGCCAGGGTCAGAGTCGGCAGAAGGGGGATGGACACTGGTGTTGCTGACTAGCTGTGCGGGTCCAGGTCAGTTCCTCAGCCACCCTGAGCCTCAGAAAACCTCAAACACAAAATAAGCATGTGCCTGCCTCTCCGCAGGGGGTTCTGCAGGTGTGATCACGGATCCATGAACATGCAAGGAGCTGAGCGCAAAGCACAGAAGGTGGCCCTTGACGGTGGCCTGCCCCCCTCACTGTGAGGCTCAGACGTTTCCTGACTTGGGCCTGCACTCCACCGCCCGCATATGCTGTTCCTGCCAGGAACACCTTGCATCCCCATCCAATTTGTCCAGTGAAACCTTCCACTGTCAACGCACACCACCTACTCAGGGAGGGGTTCCCTGATTCCCACTAGAGAAGGCCAGGTTCCCTGTTACCAACCAGTTATTCACTGGTATGATTCTATGTATAATGCCTACTCTTGTAAGACTGCGAGCTCCATGTGGCAGGGCCATGGATGTCTGGTTTGCTCATGGCTGTTGCCCCAAGCACAGTGCTCGGCACAGAGGAAGCTTAATACATGTTTGTAGAACAAAGGAATGAATGAAAAGATGAATTCCACTGCTTTCACCAGACTCCATCCTTGTGGCTCCGCGAAGGCAAAGAGCTGAAGAAATCCCCAGACTCTCATCGCTCCAGGGCTTCACTATATTCTGCCAGCCTCAGAACTTTCCAGAAGGTTTCTAAATTTACCCTTGACCAGCGGACCCTTAAATCTCTACTGCGGAGGCTCCTGCATTTGGCTGGTACACTAACATTTTCCACTGCAGGTCAGCACCTTATTATATATTTTTAAAAGAGTTCTGGCGGAAAGCCAGCCAGGGCTACGGAAAGCAGGAGAAAAAGCTGTTGATACCTCACACCTATTGGGCAAATGTCAACTGGCTTGAGGAAACTTAGACAACCACTTAGTGCTGCCAGCCAAGCACAGGCATCTCAGGCCTGATTTATCAGCGGGCTCTGACAGGCGTGCTCAGAAAACCCTTCTTGGCCCAGAAGTGAGAACGGGAGCTCGGGAGCCACGTGTTAGGGGAGATCCACGTGTGGGTTGAGATCACGGTGTCTCAGCTTCCAACTCTGACTCCCCCAGCGTGAGGCCAAGAGTTTCCTCAGACCCCCAAGCCCTGAGCAGGATCCCTGGACCCTGGACAAGCAGAACGTGGGGGTGAGGTGGCCTCGGAGTGGTCAGCTACCACAGGTGCCACTGTGTGACCTGGGGCCAATTGCCCAACCTCTCTGAGCCCCATCTGTCAAGTGGGGGTGGCCTTCCTCCGCAGGTTGCTGTGACCCCTGTTTGTGGAGACACTTGGTCTGAGGCTGGCAACGTGGGGAGCCTCAAAAATCCCCCTTCAGTGGTGCCTGAGCCACTGAGACATTTCAGCCTCAGGATGGCTCAGGGGGCAGAGGTCAAAGCGTGCGACTGCTTCTGGGAGGTGCAAGCTGGCTGGTCACCTCGCCTCTCCAGCCTCAGTCTCTCCCTCTCCCTCTCCGCGTGGTATGACTGAGATCAGCCATGGGGAGCGCTCTGCCTGTCCCGAGCTGCCGCACGACGTATGAGGACAGCGCCATCCTCAGAAGCAGACTGGTCACGACCTGGAAAGCTGCAGCCAAAGTGTCACCAACCGTGCTCGCCAAGGGTGCACCCCCACCGGCCTGGGGCCTGGCTCCTGGGTGGACCCCAATGCCCCCGCACCACTCTCTCAGATCCACTCCCTACCGAGCAGCCACACAAGCTCGGGGAGACGTGTAATCAAGTGCTGCTGCTGCTGCTAAGTCGCTTCAGTTGTGTCCGACTCTGTGCGACTCCAAAGATGGCAGCCCACCAGGCTCCTCCGTCCCTGGGATTCTCCAGGCAAGAACACTGGAGTGGGTTGCCATTTCCTTTTGTCAAAGTGAAGTTGCTCAGTCGTGTCCGGCCCTCAGCAACCCCATGGACTGCAGCCTACCAGGCTCTTCCGTCCACGGGTTTTCCAGGCAGGAGTACTGGAGTGGGGTGCCACTGCCTTCTCCATAATCAAGTGCAGTGGCCCCCAGAGCCGCAGAATGAAATCCACACACCCTCCCCAGTCCTGGCCCCGCCGCCTGGGCGACCTTCTCCTCCACCCTCGCCTATGGGTCCTGAAGTGACTGCCCACAGCCATCACCCCATTTCTGTGTGTGCCTCCCCGATGTGGCTGTCTGCTGCAGGAGGTGCTAGAAGTCCCCTGTGGGGGCTCTGTCTTTGGTGGCTCTATCAGGGCAGGTTCCCTCTGCCCTGAGCACCAGCCAGAATACTTGCACATGCCCCGCGGAGGGGCCTGGAGGAGCTGGGTCAGTTGCCCTGCAAGGGGAGCTCAGGGCAGGCTGCTTGAGCCCTTTGGCTCCCCTAGTTGCTGAGATACCCAGACAGCGGGAGGCACCCCTAGAGCGGGGCTCCGGCCCTAGTGAGGTGGGTGCCGTCATCAGCCCCACTTGACAGAAGAGAAGACTGAGGCTCAGGAACTTCACAGAACTTCCTGATACCACACAGCTGACGCTGACTTAAACCCAAGGGGGCCGGCTCCAGGATGTGTGCCCCTAACTTCCTTGTGGCAGTGGCTCCCTGGCAGGGAATGTGGCCGGTTTGAACAGTATGGTGGCACACACTGGTGCTCCAATGCTGGTGGCCTTTAAGTGACTCGAGGCCAGCAGCTTCCTGAGGTACCCAGCCAGCCTGGGGCGCCCCCCTGCTGACCCAGCGAAGCCAGGAGTGGGTACAGGGTGCTTTCTGCCTTTGCCCTCTGCTCAGAGAGGGGACAATGAGCAGGCTGTGGCCTCCCCCAGGCCCAGGCACTCTTACTGGGTGCTTTGGATGTTGCTCTGAGCCAGTGGCCACCTCCCTTGGGCATCAGGCAGGAAACCTGGCACACATACAAAAAGCATTTTTCCAGAACACCCAAGACTTTATAAATGTCAGCTGTTTCAGAACATTCTCCGCTTTACTAAAAGAGTGTGTGTGTATGTGGAGGGGGAGGTGTTTGGGGGAGAATCACTCCATCAGACCGATGCAGACTCGCTCAATTCATGAGGCTGGAGGGTGCGTGGGACTCAGCATCTGGGCCCAAGTGTAGCCGAGGAAGTTAACACGCTCAGAAAGCCACAACAAAGGACAGTTTTACCCCAGAAGTGCCACGGAGGCTTCAAGTCAACTTAGCAGGAAAGTAAAGAACACTGAGCGGGCAATAACCTCCTTCTCAGGAAGCAGGTAGATGCGTTAGAAAGAGCAGGAGTCTGAAACCAGGCTCCGTCTTTCTGGGACGGGGCGCGGGTGATGCTGCTTCTGACTTTTGCTCGCTCAGCTGCAAAAGTGGGATTAGTCACAGGATGGTTTTCGCATATTTACCTCCTGGTTGTCTGTAAAGCAACTGGCCTGGTGCCTCGCACATAGCTGGCATTCAATAAAAGGGACTTTTATCCTGGGGCCTTAAAAAAGCCTGTGATGCTAGAAGCATACACTGCATACACCACGTATCTGAATTTTTTATAAACTTGCAAATATACTGGGGGGAGTCACTGTAAAGCACCGGCTGAACTTGTATGTCACACGGTGACATATAAGTATGACATGTTAAGTATGTCACACGGTTGAAGTGTCTACTCTCGAACCACGTTGTAAGGCTGCGGCTTTCAAGGACCTGAGTTCACAGCGGGCAAAGATGGGGATGGAGGAAAACAATTCATCAGCCCCGAATTGCTGGGCTTGGACTGCTTTCCTGATGACTTTAGGGCTTTAAGGAGGCAGGCTGCTTCAGTATGAAAGATGTCACAAAACAGCCATTCCCGTTACACTGGGATAATATTGACTTCTGGCCCTTCGGGGATCTGAGATGCTTTAAAAAAAAAAAAAAAAACATTCAATAATACTCTGTGTGTGTTTTCGGAGAAAAGCACATTTATATAAAATGCCACGGCTGGAGGGCCACAAATAAAGGAAGCTGTATTTTGGTCATGGGATGCTGGCTACAGAGAAAAGTATGGCAGAGAGGCGGACGCGCAGCAGGGGTGCCTGGAGAGAAGCCTTTGGGGGCTCTGTCATGCTGTCATACTCCGTCTGCGACGACAAGCCAAGCCACGGGTGGGCCAGCCCTTGGAGGCCCCTGCCAGCCCCTGGGAAACTTTCCAGTCATCACAGCTCCTGAAGGCCTCCTGCACAGAACAACGTCCGCGAGCAATGACGGTGCTGGGTCAGAAGCGGGGACCGTGGAGACAACCCTGTTAAATGCACATGCGTAACCAGGGCAACGAAGCCTGAGTGCCCTAACTGCCCAGCCCACACGCTCCAGAGCCCGTGCTGTGCAACGAGAGAGGCCCTCGTGTGCTGCAACGAGCGCAGCGCAGCCAAGAAACAAAGGTACAGACAACATTCCGAGAGAAACCAGGCTCCTGGATATTCTGCCTGAAGCGAGCCCCCATGGTCCTCCACCCACGCACTTTTATTGGTCACCAGATCCTGTTCGTTCCACAGCCTAGATACTTCTGGACGCGCTTCATGTTTCTTACCCCAGGGAAATCCTTGTGCAAGGGGGCGTGGAGGCTCTCTTATTTGTTAAGGACAAAAAAAGAAAAAAAAAAAAATTGGCCACAACCTAAACATCCAGCAATGGGAGATTGGTTAAATAAACAGTGGTTTGCCCACGACACCAACTGGTCCTCAGCAGTCAAAAATGAAAGAGGGCGCTCTTATGAGCCCACATAAAACAAATGCAAGACATTACTGAGTGAAAATAGCACTCATTTAGGTTACCAAAAAAAAAAAAAAAAAGGCAATATACTACTATGCTACAAGTACAGCATGTGTGTGCGTGCTGAGTCGCTTCAGTTGTGTCCGACTCTTTGTGACCCCACGGACTGGAGCCCGGCAGACCCGTCTGTCTGTGGAACTCTCCAGGCAAGAATCTTGGAGTGGGTTGCCATGCCCTCCTCCAGGGGCTCTTTCTGACCCAGGGATCGAACACATGTGTCTTACGTCTCCTGAATTGGTAGGCAGGCTCTTTACCACTAGTGCCACCTGGGAACCTCAGTATAGTGTATGCTGCTGCTGCTGCTGCTAAGTCGCTTCAGTCATGTCCAACTCTGTGCGACCCCATGGATGGCAGCCCACTAGTATAGTGTATAAATATCCAGAAAAAAACAGACTAAAAGGACATACACCAAGCTGAGGAAGAGAGTATCTCTGCAGAGGCCTGTTCTCATCCACAAAACGGGCACAGCCCACACTGCTCTGGCGGTCAGTGCCAAGGGAGGGGCTGAGTGTGCCTGGTCCCTTCTGTGCCCCCTTTACCCCTGCCCTCCAGACTCCAGTCGACCAAAACCCAAGCCTCCTGACTGATCGCTCCCCTAGCTGAGAACCTCCCCTGCTGCTTCCAGGGCAAAAGTCCAACCCTGTTTTGCCAGCAGCCTTCACCATCTGACCCCACCCGGCTCTCCAGGCTGTCCCGTCACTCCCCACGGCCCTGCCACTCAGTGTCACCTGCTCCTTCACGTGCTGCCCCCTCAGACCTGCCTCTCTGCTCTGAACGACCTGCTTATTTATTCTTGGCCACGCTGGGTCTTTGCTGCTGTGTGCGGGCTTTCTCTAGCTGTGGGGCGCGGGTTTCTCATCTTGATGGCTTCCCTTTTTACGGGCTCCTGAGCGCAGGCTCAGCAGTTTCAGTGCACAGGCTCAGCTGCCCCACATCATGTGGGATCTTCCCGGACCAGGGATCGAACCCGTGTCTCCTGCATTGGCAGGCGGATTCTTAACCAATGGACCACCAGGGGAATCCTGCACAACCTGTTTATAAGTCCATCTCCCCCATCTAGTCCTCTCTGTACGCTCAGCATTTATTTGATTCACAAAAGACCTCAGAAAGCACCCTGCTTTTTGCCTGAACCTAGTTAGTGTATTTGTCATGTAACTCCTTGGAATTTTTAAAATCCTTAAAAAAAAAAAAAAAAAAGCCAGTTCTTCCCTCACCTGCCCCCTCCCCAGTTCCTTCTCCTGGTGATCCCTTACCTTGGACCCTAGGAGCTGCCATGCTTTGAGGGGGTCATTCAGGGCACAGGGGCCTCCCTGGTGGCTACAACGGTAAAGAATTGGCCTGCAATGCAGGAGACCCAGGTTTGACCCCTGAGTTGGGAAGATCCCCTGGAGAAGGAGATGGCAACCCACTCCAATATTCTTGCCTGGGGAATCCCAAGGACTGAGGAGTCTCGTGGCTACAGTCCATGGGTCGCAAAGACTTTAGGGCATAGAGGGGAGGGGAGGACACGTGGAGAACCCAATTGCTTAAGCCCCTCTGAACCTTCAATGCTATGATTGTGTCTGGTCCCCATTTTCCATTTTGGTTCTTCTCCAGACTCACAGGTCCTCGTGAACTAACAACTCTTCTCCCAGCTGTCCGCACACCTGGCACCTCACCCTCTTATATCTAAAGGTAGGCACTGTGATTGGTTCTTGGGAAGTGGTAAAGTGGTTCTCAAACCCTGTCCCAGGGGAGCCCTGGGGTTCCTTGAGCTAGTCAGAGACATTTGAAGGCCAAAAAAAGAGAAAAGAATTCAAATCAAAGTAGTCTTTTTCCAATTCACAGCTGAAATGAAGGGCTAGAATCTTCTCAGTTTCTAGGTTTTTATCCCACAAATGAGCCTTCGATCCTCTGCATTTGTTATCACTTGTTATCCACTAATAAGGACTTACAGCTGATAAAACAAATGACTAGGCGGCAAAAAAGAAACGCTGATAGAAAAAGGCTTAGAAAGTTTCTTCAAATAAAGTTGTGGACTTTTCCTGTATGCAGAGAGTTGCGTCCGCGTTCTCTGCTGGTTTCTGTGCTCCTGAAATGGGAGACCGTGAGAGTGACAGCCCCCAGGGTTCCCCAAGCACGCCCGGTCCGGTGATGTTCTGCCAGCAGACAATCTGCAGGACTGAAGACACGAGGGTTCGCGGAGTGGGAGGCAGACGGGCCAGGTGCGCTCCCCGCCTCCGAGCTTGGGTTTCCTGGTCTGCACACGGAGGACGGGGGCCAGCCGCCCAGGGCCTTGTGCGGCTCAGCGGGAACTGCCCCGCTCGGGCAGGCGTAGAGCTGACGGTCCAGCAGTCCCAGGTGAGCGGCAGTGTGCTGGGACAGGGGCTGCAGGGGACAGGTCTCCGCCCATCTCTGGTCCTGGCTCTGCCTCCAAGAGCTGTGCTTGTTGTTGATGTTTAGTCGCTCAGTTGTGTCCGACTCTGAAACTCCACGGAATGCAGCACACGAGGCTTCTGTGTTCTTCACTGTCTCCCAGAGTTTGCTCAGACTCATGTCCATTGAGTCAGTGATGCCATCCAACCATCTCATCCTCTGTCATCCCCTTCTCCTTCTGCCCTCTATCTTTCTCAGCCTCAGGGTCTTTTCCAATGAGTCGGCTCTTCGCATCAGGTGGCCCAAGTATTGGAGCTTCAGCTTCAGCATCAGTCCTTCCATTAGTTGTGGGACCTTAGGCAGATCATGTGACCATAATCCTTATAGGCCTTCTGCAGGAGGAAGCACGTTCTGCCCTGGTGTTTTATCAGCACCCGATAAAAGCCTTTCTGAAACGAGCAACTCTGCATGACTGCACGGCTTGTTATTTACAGTAGAAGGGGCTCCTGGATTATTAACTTTGTGCAAACTGATTTAAAGTGTGGAAAGGGAATTTATCATTTGGGGGCCCAAGGGTCAGCCCTAGCTAATAACAACGACCATAAAAAACACTGAGGTAACTTTTACTGCACCTGTGTGGAGGCCTCGTTCCAAGCGCTTACGTGAATTAACTCTTTATGCTCACAGGAGCCTAAGGAGGTAGGTGACATTCCCATCCCTATTTTTATCTTTCTGTGGTAAAATAAACATAGGGCTTCTCTGGTGGCTCAGGGGTAAAGAATCTGCCTGTCAAAGCAGGAGATGTGGGTTGGATCCCTGGGTTGGGAGGATCCCCTGGAGAAGGAAATGGCAACCCACTCCAATATCCTTGCCTGGGAAATTCCATTGACAGAGGAGCCCGGAGGGCTATAATCCATGGGGGTGAAGAGTCAGACTTGACTTAGCGACTAAACAACAACAGAAAATAAACATAACATAAAATGTACCACTGTAACTATTATTTAGTGTACAGTTCAGTCGTGTTAAGTACATTCACACTATTATGCATCACCCCCATTTTTTATATGAATAAACAGGCCCAGAGGGGTGACTAATTGACCCAAGGCCATGTAATGAGGACAAGGTGGAGCCAGGACTTGAACCTGACTGTCTGCTCTGCGGCTGTGCTAAGCCACCTCCTCTGAGGACTCACCTGGGCAAGCCCTGCTGCTGAGAAAAGAAACAGCAACAAGGATGAACAGAAAGAACAATGGGGCAGGACCCTGGCCATTCTATCTTTCCTTGGTACTTTTCCATCTTTCCGAATGTGCTGCCATAAATGTGCTTCACTTCAACCAAGAAATCTGGAGTCGAGCAGCGACAGGAGCTGGGTTCTGGGGGCGGGGATGGGTGTGCCCGTGAGCAGCTGGGCCTCGCCCTGGCACTTGCCTCCTGTCCTGTGCTGCCAGTGAGGCTGCCCTGTGTGGGCCCGCCTGAGCCCACAGAACATTCTAAGGCGTCGCCAAGGTCAAAAGGCAGCGTGAAGCTGGGGCTTTGGCCTTTTCCTACGATCTGATGCCCGGGCCCCCAAGCTCTTCTCTGCCTGCAACCTGCTCCTTGATGCACTGTCATCGCCTGGTGTCCCCAGGGCACTCGTCTGCTTCAATGTCTGAGGTGGGTAATGACCCCGAGCAACGAGGCAACACTCAGTTCTTCGGAACTCTTTTCTCATCCCAGCTGCCACCTCTTAGGAAAAGCTTGTCTGGGGCCCCGTGGCTGGCATTGCCTGCGGGGTGTGCGTTTCATAAGAAGGCTCCTCAGACAAGTGCTGGTGTGTCTTTGGGGAAAGAGTCTTTGGCGGGGTGGCGGGGGGAGCAGAGCACATTCCAGGGAAGGGAACCTTGGTGTCCAGATTTGGGGATGTGGTTCCTTCGTGGGTGCTCCTAGCCTGACAGTATCCTCAGGCTCCCTCCTCACGGCTGCCCTGCGGGCTCCGAGAAGCAGCATGGCAAGCAGGGGCCCCATGGACTTGGCTCAGGGGCCCCACGCCTCGACCCAGCCACTCGAAGGCTGATCTCTTAGAAACATCTGCCAGGCAGCTTTGAAGGAAGCGCAGATCCTGCTGCTTTTGCTCAGGCAGGATTCTGAAATTTCGTTTCTGCTTTTTTATTCATGGTAGACCAGGAGCAAATCTGTATGAGGATGGCCTTGTGCAACCCAGACCCCAAGCCTGGTTGGGAAGCAGTGACCCTGGGAGAAGGGTGGCTTTCTGCATCACAGCTCTGCAGCTTTGTCCCCTATCCAGCGGAGGTGGGCTTGGAGTAGGTGGACTCAGGAGCAGGTGTGTCACAGAGAAGACAGGGATGGGAGCGTGCTGGCTGGGCCAGGGCCCCCAAGAGTCCCCTCTCTCCTGACCTCTGCCCTCCCGACCTCTCACTTAGAGACAGGTGGCAGAGCCGTCAGGTGAAGCTGCTTGGCCATCACCAATGCCCAGTGTTAGTTGCTTGGTCGTGTCCAACTCTTTGTGGCCCCATGGACTGTAGCCCACCAGGCTCCTCTGTCCATAGAATTCTCCAGGCAAGAATAGTTGAGTGGGTTGCCATTCCCTTTTCCAGGGGATCTTCACAACCCAGGGCTCAAACCGGGGTCTCCCACATCGCAGGCAGATTCTTGACCATCTGAGCTTTCAAGAAGGTGGTATTCAGAGGCAGAAGTGGAGGTACAGGTCTCAGAGGTACAGAAGGAGCAGGGGAAGGGACACTCGCTTTCAGAGCTGTGCGGAGGACAGAATCAATGCATACAAAGTGCCTGGCGTGGTTAACGCTTCCAGTCAAACTGTACCCCACACTTCCAGAAATGGATGACTTTTCTGTCCAAAACACGCTGAGGGTTGGAGCCAAAGATACGGTTTTTGTCCAATACCACTGAGGCCTAGGGTGGGGAGAATTCACTTTGGGAGCATCAAAACTGAGTCAGGAATGAAAGGGTCTGGTGGTGGGGGGCTCAGGGTCCGACCAGGCAGACCTGAGTTAAAGCCTTGCTGAAGAAGACGTATCAGTGTGACCTTGGGTGTGTGGGTGGCTTCTTTATGCGCAGAAAAGGAAAGTGGTAAAACCCTTCTGAGGAAGATCAGCTGAGAGTCCTGCATAAAGTGTTTAGCAGCTTAATTATGTTTTGCTTAAAAAACAAAACAAAAACAAAAACAGGCCTCAAGGTCAGATTCAAGTTTCTGTAACTCTCTGTAACTCACCAACCCAGTAGCTGGAATCTCTGATGCAGGGAGGTGTTAACAGGGGGCTGGGGAGACTGGAAGGAGGTGGGGGGCTGCTCTCCTTCCCATGTGAGTCCAGAAAGGGTATTTTTTTCCCCCTTGGGGGAGCTGGAAGGAGAGAGTTGGCTTCAGTTTTATAATCGGAAACAAGAAAAATAACAGGCTTGAAAAAAGGAGTTTCTGGGAAACACTGCCACGAGATGACATTAGCACCTAGTAGTTCGTTCTCCCCAGGGGAGAAGTCAGAACTGAGGTCTATGAATTAAACATCGATTTTTTTTCTCCTGCTCCACCCTACACTTTTTTTTTTTTGGATGACAGTTCAAGGCTTTGTGGTCAGCTGGGCTGGCACCAGGTGCACTGTGATCCTGCATTCTTCCTCAGTTACTCAGCTGCCAAAGGCTGGTCCTGGAACGACGCTGCCTTTCCACAGAACTATTAAGTGTTCTGGGTCAGGAACTGATAAGGCTGGTTTATTTGCTTTTGACAACGATCACACCTGGGGAAGGTATGGCACTTGCCCTTGTGCTCAGGGATTTCAATGTTTACCCAGAGACAGACGGCACCCCAAACCCAGCGGGACAGGAAGGGAGAAAAGCTGACTCTCCCGCCGGCACACTGAGCTGGGGCAGGAGCCCGACCTGGGGGTGAGAGAGGCAGCAGTGACCCAGCCCAAACTCCAGCTACCAAGCCTTGCCCACTGCCTGTTCAATGGGCACCAATGGGCTCATGGAGTGTCAAACAGAGAGGGCAGTATAAACAGGGCCCCAGAACCTTCTACTACGCTCACGAAGTATCGACCAGTGAGGGCAGTATAAACAGGGCCCCAGAACCTTCTACTACGCTCACGAAGTATCGACCACAGAGGGCAATATAAACAGGGCCCCAGAATCTTCTCGGAGAAGGCAATGGCGACTTACTCCAGTACTCTTGCCTGGAAAATCCCATGGGCAGAGGAGCCTGGTGGGCTGCAGTCCATGGGGTCGCACAGAGTCAGACACAACTGAGCGACTTCACTTTCACTTTTCACTTTCACGCACTGGAGAAGGAAATGGCAACCCACTCCAGTGTTCTTGCCTAAAGAATCCCAGGGACGGGTGAGCCTGGTGGGCTGCCGTCTATGAGGTCGCACAGAGTCGGACACGACTGAAACAACTTAGCAGCAGCAGCAGAACCTTCTACGCTCACAAAGTGTCGACCAGTGAGGGCAATATAAACAGGGCCCCAGAACCTTCTATGCCCACCAAGTGTCAACCACAGAGGGCGATATAAACAGGGCCCCAGAACCTTCTACGCTAGCACGGCACAGTGATGGAGAAGACAAGTGGGCAACTTTAGTTAAAGGGAAGGGCTCTGAAAACTGCGCCTCAAAAAATTAAATTTGCATTCAACCCAGCAATTCCACTCCTAGGTAGAAATCCCCAAAGACTGAACATCAGTGTTCAGACAAAAACTTGGCACACACACACACTCTCACAGTAGCCCTATTTGCATTGGCTCAAAGGTGGAGACAACTGCCAGGGCTGCCTACAGGTGGGAGAATGAATGCACCAAAGGTGGTCCACCACACAGTGGGGCATAACTCATCCGTGAGAAGGAACAGAGCTCTGACATGCCACAGCGTGGATGCACCGCCAAAACATGATTCTCAGTTAAAGAAGGGCGTCCCTGGTGGTCCAGATGGCAAAGATTCCGACTGTAACATGGAAGACCTGGGTTTGCTCCCTGGGTCGGGAAGATCCCCTGGAGTAAGGGCATGGCAGCCCACTCCAGTATTCTTGCCTGGAGAATCCCATGGACAGAGGCGCCTGGTGGGCTACAGTCCATGGGGGTCACAACGAGTCAGACACAACAGAAGTGATTGAGCACACACACACGCAGAGGGGTTGGTAGCCCAGAATGTGAAGGTACCAATGCCACTGAATGGTGTTCTTCCAGATAGCTGGTTTTATGCTGTATGAATTCCACCACAATAGAATAAATAAAACCCAGCTGCTGTATGACTGGGGCAGCGGGCGTTGGGGCCCCTGGGGAGGCCTCTGAGGAGAAATTCGAGCAGACCCTGAACGCTGAGAAGGTACCAGGCTCGCAGAGGGCTCCTGGTTCTAACCAGAGGGCAGTGTGAGGACAGCGGTCCTTAAGGGGACACGCCTGGTGCTCAGGAGGTGCAGACAGAAAGCCAGCGCGGCTGAGATGCTGGGCGGTATGATCTGCCAAGACAGCCCAGGACAGAGAAGAGAGGGGAGCCGACTGTGGAAAGTGCGCAGGGCCAGACGGTGCAGGACTACCCTAAACAGGGTGGAGGGCAGTGAAAGAGGCAGACAGACCCTCCCCTGGAGGTAACCGACTGGTCCAGGGCAGCTGACGGTCCTCAGCTGGGGAAGGGTCACTTTTGTTAAAACATGTCATTGAGCACCAGTGGGTGTCAATGTGCCTGGCTGTGTCCCACTGCAATCCCCCAACAAGTTGGGCTCTAGAGCCCTTCTGTTTGGGTAAGAATTAGGCAGAGCCCGGGTAGGACCTGACCAAGAGGGACTGTGGGGGTCTGTCACCAGCCACCCCCACCCAGGTGAATGCTTGAGAGCAGCCCTGGGCCAGAAGCAGCCCAGGAGAGGGGGTTTGGTTGGCTTGGGGAGGCCAGAGCCCTGGCCCTCAGATTGGAGGCCACTGCCCTCTGATGTCCGGGGTCACTTCTGGAAACAGCCTCTGCTCTGGGGTCTGCTGGTCCACGAGTGTCCATGGAAAGACTGCCCTGCAGGCTAGTTTTGGACACCCCACCCCCTCTTGGCAGGTTCTGGCAATTGGCTGTCACCACAGGTCAGTGGAACGGGTCCTGGAAGGCACCCGCCGTGGAGCACTGACCTCAGAGCTGGACTCTAGACCCGGCTGCGCCCGCCCACCCAACACACTGGCCACTGCTGGCCCTCTCTCCCTGGCCAGGCACGCTCACCGGCCTCTGCCCTCCTGGAGCTGAACATTCTGTGGGGGCAAGAGCCATAAACATAAAGCTGGCCAATAGATAGAATTTGTGATATTTTTCAAGGCCAAATGGGAGAAGAAAAATACACCGAAGCGGCCAGTTGCCTATTAGCCCTGATTTATATTCTACTTTTAACATCTCATCCAAGGAAATGAAAGGTATGTGCTCATCAAATATGATCAAGAAACGGCTCTGTGACAACTCCCCGGGCCTGCAGAGAACAGCAGGGGATGTGTCACGATCGAGCCAGCCCCTCCAGCAGCCACCCCGGGGCAGGTGGCCAGCTGTGGCTTTCCCTTGTCAACACCTCTCCAGGCAGGGGGTATGCTGCAACAGTGCGGTCCATGCAAGGGACGGACACGGAGCAACACCCTGATGGCAGGTACGGATGCCACAGCATCGCAGACCAACCTGGGCCGGGTTTTCGAGGAGCCCTCTGGCAAACTCTTTGAGGAAGGTGAGCGTGGTGACTCTGACGTGCAACTGACGGAACTCGCATCTCACTTGCTTCGGTGACAGCGCTGAAGCTGAGGCGGGGGGATGCCACTGAAGACCTGGGGTAGGGTCTCAGTTCCTTGGTGTCCCCTGCCGAAGTACCACAGCCTAAACCACCCAATGTCTGGGGCCCCTGCGGGAACTCCTCGTCTCCCTAGTGTTCTCGCAGGGAGAAGGTAACCGGGTGGGTGCTGCCCTGAGGCTGTGCAGAGACTGAGGACGGAGGCTCACTCCTTACTCGGTGGAGGCTGAATGAAGGTGCCGTGTGACGGGGACACTCCAGGTCCCCGAGGGAGTGACACTCTTCCTGGGGGGAGGAGGGTACCCAAATATGTCGACCAGGTTCAGAGCCGCTGGGTCACAGAGGCTAATGTGATGGGGCTGAGGGGGGCAGCAGGGATCAGGAAGGGCCTCTCTGGGGAGGCGGCACGCAGCCTGAAGCCCGAGTGATCATCAGGAAGTGGCCACATGCAGATCTAGGGAGGAGCATGCAGGGCCAAGGCCCTGGGGCAGGAGAGAGCACCGTGAGCTTAGGCGGTGGTTCTCAAAGCATGGGCTGGGGAACCCTGGGGGCGCCTCCCAGGGTCAGAACTCTCATAAAGATGACGACGGCATTTTCCTTTTACACTCATCCTCCCAGGAGGATGCAAAGGAGCTTTCCGGAGTCCATGCCAGCATGACAGATTGAAAGCAGAAGCAGCTATGAGAAAACCCAGCTGTTTTCTATTAAGCCAGATAGTAAGGAGATTTGCAAAAATATAATATTAACTTTTATTCGTTTTGTTTTGCAAAACAGACTTGTTCATAAAGAACTATGTTATTTATTGCTTTACATAAGGTGGGTTATTATTATTTTTTAAATAAATAAATTTAAAAAGTATTTCTCAGTTTTAATTTCCAATAGGTGAAATATGGATAAGTATAATCCATACAAACTAAAGAACTTTGGGTCCCTTAATGCTTTTCAAAGAGTATAAAGTGGGGCTGGGCCTTCCCTCGAGTTCTAGTGGCTAGGACTCCACGCTTCCACTGCATGGAGCACGGGTTCAGTCCTCTGTGGAGAAACTAGGATCCCACATGTCACACAGCCAAAAACCAAGCAAACAAAAAAGGAGGGATCCTGAGGCCCAAACCTGGAGACATGCTAACTTGGAGGAGCAGCAAGGGTGGGGGCCCCGGGCAGGGGATGGGGTGAAGGCTTCGGGAGAGCTGCGTCTGAGAGGCTGGCCGGGACTCATCGCACGAAGAGCACGGAGGCCAGAACGAGAGACCTGGATTTTGTCCTAAATTCAGTGAGGAAGCTACAGGACAGTGGCAGGGAGAGGCATGATGTGATGTGATTTATGTTCTAGAAAGATCCCTCTGGCTGCATGGAAGGGAGGGGATGAGCCTGGAAGCCGGAGAGCATGTGGGTGCCGCTGCCGTGACGGGGAGAGACGCTGGGGGCCGAGAGAGGGAGAAGGACCCGGTGTGTTCCAGAGGCAAAGCAGAAGTGGGTGTGGGAGAGTGAAGAGAAAAGATGAGGGATGATGCCAAGATGCTGGGCGGCTGTGGGGCCAAATCCTGAGGCAGCAGGTGGTGAGGCGCTGGGGGCGGGGGTGGGGCGGGGCCCCTCTCTGAGGGAACGCTGACTCTTTCTGAGTCATGCGAAGCCTCAACACTCTCCACTGGCTCTTTAGGTCACATCTCTGGCCCAGGCGAGGACAGGCAGGCAGCGAGGCCTCTCTACCCAAGGCCCTGGAGCAGCCATCCTGTGGCCACATCTCTGAGAATGTTCCCTACCACCAGCCCTGCCAGGGGCTGTCGTGGGAGACACTGCTAAGGAGTGAGTGGACACTCTCAGGAGCTTCCTGTGACCTGCCACAGTCCCACCTGGTACCCTGACCCTGGGACCAGCAAGAGGACACCGGGCATCCCAGCTGTGCCAAGCCCTCTGCAAGGCAGGCCCAGCCCAGCGAAGGCAGGGCGATGCCCCCGGCACTGGACAACCTGGCCCCTCTCTGGAGGTCAGGTGGGATGGGAGAAGTTATCCCACAGCCATCTGCAAACGGGGGGGTGGGGGGGGGGCGGGAATCATGCAGATGCCTAAGACCTTGACATTTGGCTCTGTTGATTACTTTATGCTCGTCTTGTTCCAAAGATGAGGGAGTGGAAATGAGGACCAAGCTTTCCTCCTTAATCCATTACTTTCTGAGTTCAAAGAAGCCCTGATGACCCTAAAGAAATTATTTCTTAACTCACAGAATCTTGTACGTCAATTACATTTCAATTAAAAAAAATTACAAAGAGGTATTTATAGGCATGTTATAATAAAATTACAACTGTGTGTGGGATTTCCCTGGCAGTCCAGTGGTTAGACTCTGCCCTTCCAATGAAAGGGGTACAGGTTTGATCCCTGGTTGGGGAACTAAGATCCCACATTCTGTGCAGCCAAAAAAAAAAAAAAAAAAAAGAATTATAACTGTGTGGAGGAAAAAAAAAAAAGGAAAGGAAGAAAGAAATGATTTCTTACCAGGCTAGTCTGTATTTAGTTAACCTAGACTTATGGTCCAGAGAAGGCAATGGCACCCCACTCCAGTACTCTTGCCTGGAAAATCCCATGGACAGAGGAGCCTGGTAGGTTGCAGTCCATAGGGTCGCAAAGAGTCGGACATGACTGAGTGACTTCACTTTCACTTTCCACTTTCATGCATTGGAGAAGGAAATGGCAACCCACTCCAGTGTTCTTTCCTGGAGAATCCCGGGGACGGGGGAGCCTGATGGGCTGCCGTCTATTGGGTCGCACAGAGTCAGACATGACTGAAGCGACTTAGCAGCAGCAGCAGCAGCAGACTTATGGTCATCATTTATGTCTACTTAGCAACCATCTCTACAGAGCATGAGGCAATCTGGAGAATTTTTTAAAATGTTTATTTATTTGGTTGCAGCATGTGGGGTCGTCACTGCGTTGTGCAGCATCTTTCTCTGATGCGGTTCATGGACTCTCTAGTTGTGCTGCACAGGCGCAGTAGTTACGGCTCACAGGCTCAGCTGCTCTGTGGCATGTGGGATCCTAGTTCCCCGACCAGGGATCGAACCCGAGTCCCCTGCATTAGAAAGCAGACTCTCAACCAATGGACTACCAGGGAAGTCCCAATCTGGAGAATTTTTAACAAAGAACCCTTCAGACCCTTCAGCAGGCAGAACTGTCTCACATTTCATGGCTGAAAACAGAGGCAGGACTGCAGTCAGTCTCGAAACCTAGGACCGTATTTAAGAATGGAAGCAATCGCAGGCTGTGGGTGGCAGCGTGAACTGGCACACTTTTTTCTGGGGCTACATATACTAAGATGAAAAACCTCCCCTTTGACTCAGCAGAGCTACCATTGGGCATTTATCCCACTGATACATGACATTTGCACACTTACAACAAGGATACCCCAACGAGAGACACTGTGATGGATGGGCCAGACGCTGGAAACAACCAGCATCACTGTCCAGTGTCAGTGACCAGCATCCAATGCCCATCAGTACAAAATGCTACAGAAGATTCTTTTGGTCCATCCATACGAAAAAATACTATACCACAGTGAATGAGCATGAAGTTGGTTTACACATGCTTCCATGTAACGCTGACTTGTCAATAATCAAACATAGCGAGATGCAGAATCACACATACGGTATAACCCTGGGGTGTAAAAACAGACAAGCAAAACATGTCTGGAAGGACATGCAAGAAACTGTTAACCATGGTCACCTCTGGGGCCAAGCAGTCTTATTTTTCATTTTATCATGTCCTGTTTGGGTTTTAAGAAGTCATATGCTTATAGCATATACTATATGAATCCCATGGACAAAGGAGCCTGGCAGGCCACAGTCCACAGGGTCGCAAAGAGTTGGACACGACTGAAACGACTTAGCACGTATAGCATATACTGTATTTCTAAAATGAATGAATCAAATCGAAGAACAAAATCTGAGGTGAAGGGAAACAGGGACCCTGGTATGGGTCAGGTTCTATCTACCGTCCGATTCTTAACTGGGTAACTGCTTGTGGAAACATTCTGCAACATTTGCAGTTGAGGTTTAAAGCCCTAACCGTGGAGGGGTGAAGTTGCAGGGAACAGCTTGGCCAGTTTTTTGAGGTTCTCTAAACAAAGGCAAGGTTCTCTTGCGAGAGGTCAGGGTACAGACATATCAGAACAGGAAGAGGGAGCCCACTGGCCCTTGTGGAGAAGCGGTACTTTTAGCTCCACCAGGAGACTTTGAATTTTCTATTCATGCTTCTCTTTCGGATAGGCGGGGAGGAAAGTTAGAGCTGTACTTCGGTGAAAGTGGGAAGAGAAGCTCCCAGAAAAAAGACAGTGGCAGCCACCCCGTGGGCAGTGGGACCTTCTTCTGAATTCTCACTTCTTTAGGGGCTTAAACAGGAACCACACACACCAACTCTTTCTAGTCATCCTACATGGAAAAGGAAATGACTCTTCCACAACCTCGTTACTAATACTCTAAGTATTTCCAAGAAACTTCCAAGAAAGTTTTAGTCTTAATTCTGAGAAGCTCGTCTACATCCTCAAACATCCTCAAACAAATCTCTGGAAAACCAAACCCCGGTGATGGAACATCAAAGGGAAAGTCAAGATTTCTTTCTGGGGCTTGTGTTTGATCTTGCACTGGACTTTGATAAGTTCTAAGAAGCTGGGTTTCTGAGAGGGGAAGGGATGCTTACAAATGCTCAGGATACAGAAGGTCCTGGAGCCGACCCTCTCGCTCTCCCTGGCAGGGACAGGAGGTGGCACGGGGGCTGGGGTGGCGCTTACCTGGCACCCTGTCCACAGAGGCGAACACGGAGCGCTGCACCGTGGGGTCGCTGCTGCCGCGGCGGCACTGGTCGTAGAAGCGGAAGGGCAGGTGCTGGGCGGAGGATGAGCCGAGTCCAAACCCCAAGACCTCAGTTGCCGGCTGGATCGGAAGGTCCAGAAGGGCTGTGTTCAAACAGACCCGTGGTTCAGGCTCAGCACGTACGACGGGAGTGTAGGTGATAACACTTTGGGTGGCTGTAGTTGGTGTGGCTGCAGCCCAGCCAGGCACATCCCTTGGGCGATTCTAGGCAGGCAGCCGGTAGCCTTGAGCTGGGGAGACCAGCGTGACACCGAGGGTCTCGACTGAGGCTCAAAAACACAAGGGGAACCTTGTGCGGGGTTCAGAGAGGAAGGCCAGGCCCAGCTTCACCTCAGATTCTTGGTTTCCATACGCAAAAAACCGTACCAAGGCTTAGCGTTGCGTACGGTTTCAGACCCTGACACAAATGGGGCCAGTTCTGCCATGAAATTCACAAATCTATGTGTGCAGGGAAGAGTGTGTGAGAGCAAGCACACACGCACCTGTGCTTGTGTATTTATGACTCTGTGTATCTGTCACTGTCTTCCCTTCCACACACAAATCTCACAATACAGCAAAATCTGGAGGGGCCTTCTAAAATTTATTTAATAAATACCCAACATGTGGGACCTCCCAGGCAGTACAGTGATTAAGACTCCACACTCCCAACGCAGGGGACCACAGGATCAATCCCTGACCGGGGAACTAAGATCCCAGATGCCGCACGGCACGGCCGAAAAAAAAAAAAGAAATACCCAAGGCGTTAGTTCTAACAGCCACTTCACAGCATAATTCTCCATTTTCAAATGAAATATTTAGCCTTCATGCCAACTGTGAGAGATTGCTTTACATTAAAAAAAAAAAAAACACGAAATAAATCTTTAGAGAAAGGACTGAATGATTTAAGTCACTTTGCACATTACAAAATGCTTCTGTAATGATTTCGGAGGCCAAGTTTCAGCTAAGTGAGAAATAAGATGCGGACTATGTGTGATGCAGGCCTGCACCGATCAACGGAGCACATGCAGGAAATCACTGAACCCACCATGCCCAGAAACCCCGCCCTCTAAGTGTTTATTTTCAGGAGACCCCTCAAGAACACTCCCCTTCTCCCCCAGTGGACTGCTCAGTGCTTGAGCCAAAAGGCCCTGGTTTCTTGAGATAGGCTGGTGGTGATTTCAGGACTTGATAGAATGCCTTTTCCCCAAGGAGGATGCTGTTCTTTCTGCCCTGATGAAGGGAAGGCTCTCACATCAGCACCTTCTAAGAAAGCTGGGGCCTTCCTGACACTGGATGGCGCAGGGCCTCCTCACTGATTCACCACATCCCTGCGCCACGTGACATGACGCTTGCGAATCCAGTGCTGGGTCCTGGGCACCTCATCAGGCAGGGCTGCCTCTCATGAGAGCTGGGAATGAAGAGGAGGAAGGGACGGGCTTTAGCACAGGAAGTCCTGCCTTTGGGTTCTGCCAACCAGCTGCCTGTGTGGTTTTGGACAAGTCACCAAGCCTCAGTTTACTCATCTATAAAATGGGTGAACAGGCCCTACTCATCTCCAGGGTGGTTTTAAGGGTCAGAAGTGGTAGATGAGAATCAAAGTGAAATGCAGTGAAGTCACTCAATCGTGTCTGACTCTTTTCGACCCCATGGACTGTAGTCTACCAGGCTCCTCAGTCCACAGAATTTTCCAGGCAATGAGAATCAAGGCACTCTGCAAATATAAGTTAGAGGACGCCGTGTGCTGGAGGGGAGCACCATTGTCCACATGGATGGCTGCATCTCTTTGAGCAGCCTCAGACATTCTAGAAACCAAACGCTTAGGATTCTCCATCCTCTCACCAAAACACAACTGACTTCTGTGCCGTGGTGTCCTCTCCTAGAGGAGTTATCAGGGCGCTCGAGGTCAACGTGAGACCCACGCTGATGGCTCAGAGGACACCCAGAGAGGGGTGCTGCACTCACCTGCTATCCTCTGCATCTTCATGCGTCTTGCCTGGATGCGGCCCTTGGCCAGGCGCTGCTTGGCGATGATGCAGCGGATGTGGTCTGAGAAGATGAAGGTGGCTTGCAGGATGGGGAAGGGCTTGGAGTGGGGGCTGGATGCAGGCTTGTGGATGGTGATATTCAGGGCGCGGCTGTCGTCCTCCACGCCGGTCACCTGCATGTCCTGGGGCGGGGAGGGGGCCAAAGAAAGGATGTCTGTTAGGTTCAGTTAGAAAGGTCGTTCCGTTAGGAAGGTCACTGCTTGGAGGCTGTGGACCCACGTCTCCTCTAGAACAAGGGCCCTCAGACTGAAGTTTGCTTTTGCTCTGAAGGAGACCATCAGTCCTCCAAGTGCAAGAGTGTTGAGGATGGGCACAAACCAGACCAGGCCTGGTGGGACGACAGGGTGGGAAGCACAGCCAGCTCAGTGGCTGGTGCTGGCTGCGGTGGCTGGTCTTGTCCTCTCAAAGACTTGAGTCAGCTGGTGAACGTGCAGGATGCCAGCAGCTGTGGGATCACAGTGCTTGACCAGGGATTGAACCCGCACCCCCTTGCATTGGAAGGCGGATTCTTAACCACTGGCCCAGCCGGGAAGTCCCAAACCCTAACAATTCTTGCTTCTGAGAAACCAGAGATAAGAAACCCAAGGCTAGTTCTTTCTGGCATGATTTCACCTACTAACAATTCCTTTCCTGCTTCTCTTAAGAAAGTGAAAATTGCTCAGTTGCGCCCAACTCTTTGAGACCCCACGGATTATACAGTCCATGGAATTCTTCAGGCCAGAATACTGGAGTGGGTAGCCTTTCCCTTCTCCAGGGGATCTTCCTAACCCAGGGATTGAACTCAGGTCTCCCGCATTGCAGGCAGATTCTTTACCATATAAGCCACAAATGAAGCCCAAGAATACCAGAGTGGGTAGTCTATCCCTTCCCCAGCAGATCTTCCCGCACCAGGAATTGAACCGGGGTCTCCTGCATTGAAGGCAGATTATTTTTACCAACTGAGCTATCAGGGAGGCCCTCTCTCTTAAGAAGACGGCATCATTAGTTCCTATTTGTATGTCTCTGATGAATTCCTGGTCCCTAAAGGAAAAAGCTAACTCTGAGAAAGAGACATTTGAAGAAAGTTGCCTTTGAAAGGTAGAGGAGGACTCACGTAGACCAAGTATTAGGACAAATGCAATCCAAAGCCTCAGAATGGATTCTTTGCAAAGAATCTGCTTCCCACTGAGGTTTGAGATAAAAAGCAGAGGACAGGAGACAAGCATGAAAGTCAAAGGCTAGAGGCGGGGGCGGAAATGTTGAAAAGGCTCATGAAGCAAGACAGAGACTGTCCATAGGCATTCCATCTGGCACGGAACGTTGCAGCGGGGATTAGATGAGATATTACGCTTTTAAAATGGAGAGAGAGGCTGGCGCGTGGTAACAGCCTGACAAATAGGCGCTCCTGGAAGACGACCAAAAGAAAAGGTTTATGTGGCTTTCATTGTCTGATGGACGACACATATTAATCCTTTGAGGGAGAAAAACACTTTCCTGACACTAAATTCTAAAGGAAATTGATTATAAGCCTAGATAAATAAGAAGCAGCACTAAGTCACTTAATGGACAGTCTCCGACGTGGAAGTCTTTTTTCAGATGCAAGCTTCTTCAGATAGTTGCTGTGCACATCAACCTTCTGTAAAAGACATTTTTAAATGGAAAGATCTTGAAAAAGAGGAGGCTGGGAAATGGTTGCAATAGCATCTTCAAACCCATGGGTGGTCCTCTTGGGGAGGGGGGGGTCACACTGGAGACGGATGTGGGTTGGTCCTGGCAAGGCCTTGCCAGCAACCAGGACTGCCCAACAAGGAAACGGGCCCGGCGCAAGGCAAGTAAGGCCCAGGGGGTCTGGTGGGGGAATGGGGTGGAAGGCTGTTTTCAACTTGCCTGACTCTATGCTTCCTTTGACCAACCAGCTGGCATTAGTCACCCATCATTAGACAAACACTAAGAAAACCCAAGCTCCAGCTTGGCGTTTGGCAATTTAAGAGCCCAGGCTTGATGGAGAGACGGAGGACACAGGAACTTTCATAAATTACCAGCAGCAACAATCATTCTAGAGAGGAAATGGGCCCAGCCCAACTTCTTGGTATCTGCCCTAGGGAAACCCTGGTCCAAGTGCACAAGGAAGTCGGGACAATTTTGTTGACGGCAGCACTGTACGTATGTGAAAGTAGAAAGCTGGGAACAAACTCAGGACACTGACTACCTCCGCCTTGGGATGTGGGCAGGCAGCAGTTACAAGAACACCAGCAAGTCTCCATAGACTGACACAGTCAGGGCTCTAAAACATTCACTGAGTGAAAAAAACAAAGTTTAGAATACATGCAATGTGACAGAATAAAAAATATACACAGAAACACCCTCTTTTGAGTACCTGTGTACAATTTTTAAAAACAGTACATGCATGCTGAGTTGCGTCAATCATGTCCAACTCTTTTGTGACCCTATGGACTGTAGCCCGCCAGGCTCCTCTGTCCATGGGATTCTCCAGGCAGGAATACTGGAGTGGGTTGCCATTTCCTACTCCAGGGGATCTTTCCGACCCAGGGATCGAACCTGTGTCTCCTGCGTTGGCAGGCAGATTCTTTACCACTGGGTCACCTGGGAAGGACAGTTCATGTAGCTCCATTCACACGTGCAGCTGGCAAAGCACCGTATCTGATGACAGAGGAGGGGCGTCAGAAATGAGTTTTGGTTAAAGAGAACTTGGCCCTTATCTGCGAGGTGTTCTAACTGCTGTCAGGGGTAAGCTGCTCACACAGCCCTTATGTCATTAGCACCTGACTGTAAAGATGACACTTTGGTGGGTGTTTGCATAGCCAGTGAAGAACTTCTGGGCTTCTCAGCCATCGTACCTGCAGAAGGCCTGCGAACTTGACCACTCCCCAGCCCAGCCTGGACACGTCGGGCTCCACCAAACTCATCTGGTAAATATCAACGGCCAGGAACCGCTGGAGCATACCGCCGTCCTTGGTGACCACCGTGCATGCAATCAGGTCGCTGTTGTCTGGAAGGAGGGGGACAGAGAGCAGGGTGAGGTGCAGTCCGCTGCACAGTCTGAGCGACACGTTTGGGCTGGCGTGTGTTCTGTCGGGCGGCGCAGCTCGGCGCCAGACCCCAGCCTGGCAGTCACACACACTGGGTTCCGAGTCCCTCCTCTGAGTCATGCTGGGCAACCTTCTATACCTCTCTGGGCTTCAGATTCCTCATCCGGAAAATAGGGATCATGCCCAACCCATTCAAAGCACTGTTTGTGAGGACCAGCTCATATAAAATACATAAAGCACCAGTACAGTCACAACGAACGAGTTCCGTTCTGAGAGCGCATCTGTTAAGTCCAATGAAGTTAGCCTAGGTACCCGACTCACAGGGTTGGCTACATAGTACTATACTTTACTGGGTTTATAACACTTTTCACACAAATAATACACAAAAAGCAAACACCAAAGATTAAGAAGACATTTTTAATCTTACAGTACAGAACTTTAAAAATCAGTTGTATCAAATACATCCCTGCTGCTTTCACACTGGCTTCTGCACATGCTGGGCTCAGCACAGAGACACTCTACTACTGCACTCTCTACAGTCCCGCACAGTAAAGCACACAAAAGCACAGCCACGGGTAGAGGATGCACTCTAGTGTCAGTGTATGCCAGAGACGTGAACTGTCTTACGCGATGGGACTCATGAATGCACGTTTGCATCTCTCAAAGTTGGCAACTTGAAGGTTCGTGTGTAGGGAACTTACTATACAATACTGGCTGTGAATTAGGCACTGCAACTGTAGCTAAAAAAACACCCAACAAACCCAGAATCCCAGTAACATTTCAGTGCTTCCCTGCAGGTGTTGGCGGTTTATACCTGTGACTGTTTGCCCAGATTAAGTGAAGACAGGAAAGGAAGAGCCCCCCCCACCCCCCCGCTTGGTTACAGAATCATCAAGACTTTAGCTTGGTGTCTGACAACTTAGAGCCTAGCTCTACATGAGACAGTGTGTGATTTGGGGCAAGGCACTTGGCCTCTCTAAACCACGGTTTCCCATCTGTAAAATGGGAATAATGTCCCCGATCTGGAGATGTTTGATACCTTAAAATGAGAACAGGTAGTGAAAACATTTAGCAGGGTTTCCTCAGCTTACGCTTGGTCCCTTTTCTTAGCTGGAAGTTATTGCCAGATTTGATGTCTAATTTAGTGCCTGTCCTTGATGGCTTTGAACTCACCAGAGTAACATAGGGCCATTAAGTTCCCTACAGTGAAATCCTCTGTAATATGTTTTAAGAGAAATAGCTGAACCAGGAAACAACCTAAATACCCCCAAAGTGGGGAACCACATGAGTATGATTTTTTTCCCATCATATGGAAAATTACATACCCATTTAAAAGTTATGTTTAACCAAAGTGTGAACTGTGGTTACTTAGGAGGAGGGAAGTGAGAATTGGGGGTGGGTGGGACTATGTGTGTGTGTGTGCGTGTGTGTGGTATCAACAGGAGAACTTTAATTTTTGCCCTCTGTATCACTGATTTGCTTGAAATTATTTTAAAATGAGAAGGTACTCAATATACACTTTTGAAATACATGTTAAAGACCCAAGTAAAAAATCCTATTTACCAATAATTGCAATAGCACTGGGAAAGACTACATGTTTAAATGAACATGATGATAAAAACTTTGTAACTGTGATTTTGGTACGTTGAAAGATAGTTATCGCTACAAAGAAATACAAGCTTGGAGAAATATACTAAAACATTAAAAGACATCTCTGATTAGGAGAACGGTGGGTGAATTTCTTTTTTTCCCTTAAACAGCTTTATGGAAGGATAATTTATATACCATAAAACTCACCTGTTTTCAGTGTACAGTTCGAGTTTTGGTAAATTTAGAGCTGTGCCCTGTGGCACTCCAGCGGTAGAACACTGTCAGCATCCCAATACGTTCTGTGACCTAATACTTGGCTTCACTTTATTGGTGGTGGGTGGTGGGGGGAAAGTAACACAGATAGTAACAATCCTGGCCCCAAACACAGGAATTTGCCAAGGTTTTGCCTCCCCTCATTTTCGCTCTTCATTTAGGCCTAAGGAATGATGGGCACATTTCTCCTCTGCCCTCTTCTCCTCCCCTCGCTCCTCTGCCTCCCTGCCCTCACATCCCACACTACCTCTGCTGAATGTTCTGAGCGCACAGTCTGAGATCCTGGCTTCCTGGGATGTCTTCTGGTCCAGAAGCTGTGACAGGCCTTGGGATTCTGTCTTTTCTCCCCAGCATGTGACGACCTGGCATGGCCAGAAACCCCACAGCCAACACTAGCACCAGACAGCCTCAACTCTGGCTTGCATGTTCTCATTCTCGAGGGCAGGGAGCCTCCTCCCTTTCCCAGGAGTCTAGCCAAATATTTAAGAAGAGTTCTAAAAATGACTTTATCTAGAATTTCTAGTTCCATGCAGAAGACATCTAGTCTTCTGTATCCTCAGAAGTGCATGGAGTTTGGCTTCCCAGGTGGCGCAGTGGTAAAGAACCCGCCTGCCAATCCAGGAGGCACAAGAGAGCCGGGTTTGATTCCTGGGTTGGGAAGATCCCTTGGAGGAGGAAATGTCAACCCACTTCAGCACTCTTGCCTGAAAAAAAATCCATGGACAGAGGAGCCTAGAGGGCTAGTCCATGGGGTGGCAAAGAACTAACTAGACAAGACTGAGCGTGCACACACACACACACACACATACACACGCACACACACACACAAAGTTGAGTTTACTTTCTTAACTCAATACTTACATCATGTTCCCCAATTAGCATCTTTTACTTTTTAAAAAGAGAAAACTAAGCTCATAAAGGATGCTTTCTCTCTCTTTTCCTTTCTCTTTCTTTCCTCTCCCCTTCCCCATAAACAGGACAACCCTGCTCTTCCCTTCCCCACATTCACAAAAGAGGTTCATCTGCGGGTGAGCCTGGAAAGCAGGCACAGCCAAGGTCTTGGTGTCAGCGGGCTGTGTCGCAGGCAACCCCCTCATAAAGCCCAGGGGCCTTTAGGGGCTTCAGGGGGAAGGAAAGACCTACCACCTCTGCCACAAAGAACTCAAAAGGAAGGACAAAACCCCAAAGCGGAACAACTTTCAGAAATGCAGTTGAGACATCAAAGCCCCGTGAGAGATTTCGTAAGAAAACTAAAAGGCAACTGTCACCAGTGAGACAGGAGGGCTCTGAGAGGGAGGGAGCCCCTGGTTTTTCAGAAGCTGTGGGGGCAGTTAAGGAGAAATGAAGCGGCTTCCATGGACTGAACAGAAGGGCACCTAGGCATCCTTTGGGAGAGACCAAGGGAGTCTGGTCGGGGTGACCTTTGTGGGCCTCCGGGTCGGCGTCTCAAGAGACGCTTGGAGCACCTTGCCTCTCCCCTGGGCTGCTCCACATGCCGGTGGTGGGCATGCCTGTTGGAGAAGGACTCTGAAGAGAGCTGCGGGAGGGAGCTCCTCCCTGCCCCCATTCTAGGTCTTTTGCCTGCTGCCTGCAAGCGGGTCCCTGCGGATTTCACACTGAGCTGGGGGGAGCGGTGCCAGGTACTGAGGCGCCAGGAGGGAGGGGTGCCTCGTGGGGAGGACACCAGCAGCAGGCAGCTCCGTCGGGGGGTGTGGCGGCCTTCCGAACCGCCCTGCCTGCCTCTCGGGGCTGGCTTGCTGTCAGGGGACACCAGTGCAGGTGACCGGCCATCCTCACATTGCGTGCACGAACCTGTGCTCAGTCATGTTTGACTCTCTGTGATCCCATGGACTGTAGCCCACCAGGCTCCTCTGTCCATCAGATTTCCTTCTCCAGGGGATCCTCCTGACCCAGGGATCAAACCTGTGTCTCTTGCATTGGTAGGCAGGTTCTTTACATCTCTCAACCCACCTGGTCTCCAGCACCCTCCCACCAACTTCATTCCAAAGGGGTAGAGCCAAGGACTCTATTTCTTTAAATCTACAGACATTTATCAGAAAACACACTATCCATGTGACCTTAGGAGCAGGAAAGGATTTCTTTAAAAAGGAAGAATCAATATATACAAATAAATAAGATTAAGACTGATAAACTGATTACCTCAGAATTAAAATTTAGCTCACGGATAATGAACAACTTTATAACCAGACTGGGGGAAATATTTTCAACATATCTCTTTAAGAGGCAAAAGATGAATAAAGCCGAAAATATGAAGAATTCCCCAGGCCATTCATGGACAAGAGAATGAATACACACACACACACACACACACACACACACACACACACTCGAGTGCTAGCCTTCCTGCTAAACTAGGAAACAAATGAAAACAGGATCCCACCTATTGGCAAAAATAAAAGTGTTAAGATAACATCAGGCATTGGTGAGGCTGTAGAAAAACTGATTTTCTCAAACACTGCCAGGAGAATAAATTAACACAGCCATATGGAAGGGCAAATCAGCATTATTTATTAAAGCTGAAAGTTTCATACTCTATGACCTGGCAATGGGTACATTCCCAGGAAAATGCCCACGTGGGCTCAGAGATAGGAATAAGGATGTTGACGGTGAGATTTGGGTCTGTAATGACCTAGATGTCCAGTGAGAAAGGAAAGTCTATTAAAAAAAAAAAACAAACAAAAACATATGGCAAGGACAAGGAATGAATGAGATCTCTGGATGTTTCAACAAGGTTCAGTCTCAAAAACTGAGTGGAAAAAGTTGCAGCATGACACAGGCTGTGTGACACAATTTGTGTAAAGTCAAACCACACAAGAAGATCCTGTATATTTTCTACGAACTCAAGCATGTGTATGTAAAAGAAAAATTTAAGAAAATGCCTGGCGGGGTGCAGAGTGATTGCCTCTTTGGAGGGGAGGTGGTGGGGCTGAGGGTGAGAGTCCAGGCTGCTTTAGTTTATACAGAGTGCTTCGATTTCTTCAAAGAGCTAAGCTGTTTGTGTGGACTTCCCTGGTGGTGGTTAAAGAAAAAAAAAAAAAAGAAAAAAAGTCTGCCTGCCAAGGCAGGAGATGTGGGTTCAGTCCCCGGGTCAGGAAGATTCCCTGGAGAAGGAAATAGCAACCCACTCAGTATTTCTGCCTGGGAAATCCCATGGACAGAGAAGCCTGGAGGGCTGCAGTCCACTGGGTCACAGAAGAGTCAGGCACGACTTAGTGACTAAATAACAACATCATGTTGTTTGTGTGCTTAAGTGAGGGGGGAAAAGTGACTCTCTTTCCACACTCCTACATAGAGGGCCTCAGGTCCTCCTGGGGCCCAGGAGGGTTGGGAAGCAGCCCTGGGCCCAGCTGTTGGCCATCGGCACGCTGCCTCCCTGCCACCCCCCACCCCCCAATCCCCAAGTGTGGTGACAGTCACTGAGCTCTGGGAGATGGCAAGAGACCAGCAGTGCCTCTCGGTGCACAAGTGTGCATGCTTCCAAACTGGCCAGGCATGTGAGCTGAAGAAGCGCTGGTGTCCAGCGCAACAGACATGCGGGCGTTAGATCCTGCGTTAGGGAGCCAGACCGTGAAGAATGAGGCTTGGCGCTGCCTCAAGGGCTCGGGGGGCCGGCAGGGAGGCTCGGGCTCTCGACTACAAACCACCATGCAGGCCAAGTCTCCATCTGTGGAGGAACAGAGCCCTGCGGGCAGAGCGGGTGGGATGAGAGTTGTCTCCATCGCACCCCAGGGCCAAGAAGGAACCTCCCTCCAGGGAGAAGTGACAAGTTCCTTCCACCCTGAGACCTTGCCTTTTGGTTCATTGATTTCTAAGAGGGTGGGGAGGGGAAGATTTGCCATTTTATTTGAAAACATTAAGCAGGACTTTCCTGGCAGTCCAGTGGTTAAGGCTCTGTGCTCCCGCTGCAGGGGGCACAGGTTTGATCCCTGGTTGGGGAACTAAGAGCTTGGATGCCTCACAGTGCGGCCAAAATATAAAGAAAATAAAAATTTGAAAATAATAAACATATAAACTGCTACCATTTAAAAAAAAATTAACCTTATCAATCTCTTTGAATAGATAATACATTTACATGCTCCCATTTTAAAAGGTGTGAAATTTTTTAGAGTTGATGGTAAATCTCCCCAATCCTCTTCCCCAGAGACAACCACTTGATTTCTTGTTATCCGTCCACTATGAATTTCCAGGGCTTCCCTGTAGCTCAGTCGGTCAAGAATCCGCCTGCAATGCAGGAGACCCAGGTTCGAGCCCTGGGTCAGGAAGATCCCCTGGAGAAGGGAATGGCAACCCACTCCAGTAGTTTTGCCTGGAGAATCTCATGGACAGAGAAGCCGGGCAGGCTGCAGTGCATGGGGTCACGAAGAGCTGGACACGAGCTAGCTAAACCACCACCATGAATTTCCAAGAGCACACACAGCTACAGCCCTCCCCGCTGCCTAGGCCTTCACAGACGCTACACAACCCCTTGCGCTTCTGCCACTGAAGCCCGGATCTCGGTGATACATCACCCCCCCCACGCCCCCCCCAACACGGGTGCTCCTCATTGTTTTTCATAGTTGCACTCTCTCCCACTGTAGTGCATGCTCAGTCGTGTCCAACTCTTTGTGACCCCATGGACTGTAGCCCACCAGGCTCCTCTGTCCATTGGATTTCCCAGGAAGGAATACAGGAGTGGGTTGCCATTTCCTCCTCCAGGGGATTTTCCTGACCCAGGGATCAAACCCACATCTCTTGCCTTGGCAAGCGGATTCTTTACCACGGAGCCACCAGGGAAGCCCCCTCCCACAGTAGATGTGATTCTAAATGATTTAACAGTTCCCAGTTGATGGCCATTCAGGCTCTGTATTAGTTTTTGCTGCAACAGACAAAGAAACAGCCTTACTCAAGCACACATGTGAGAGCAAAGCTACAGCGGCGAAGTAGAACTTGTGCTGAATTTTTCTCTTGAAAGCACTCGTGCTTTCCTAAAATAAACATATTTTAAAAGGAAACGTTGTGTCATGACCATGAATGGAAAACCAGAATTAAAACATATAAGGTGACTGTGAAAATAGATTTAAAAGAGCTTTTTAAATTAAACTATAGCCAAAAGCCTGCTCTTTTGATAAAAAGGGTTATCAGCAGTTAGAGAAGTTCTAAGACAAACTAGTACCAATCTCAGACCTTCTCCTTGTTGTGACAGAAAGGACCTGAGGGGGTACCGAAATGTATTTTCGTGTGGACTACACTTTCCAGAGATGGCCACAGCAATACTTGCCTGAGGGACTTCCCTGGTGGTCCAGGGGTCTAATGCGGGAGATGAGGGTTCAATCCCTGGTCGGGGAACTAAGATCCTATGTGCCATGGGGCAACTAAGCCCATTTGCCACAACTAGAGAAAACTCGCACACCACAATTGGAGACCAAAAAATAAAACAAAAAAACCCTCCCCCCCAACATGCTCTTCTTGCAGCGTGACCTGACCCTCCTCCCATCAGGTGGTGGTGTCTATGTCCTTTCTCCTTGAACCTGGGCAGCGAGGGCAGGGGTGGGGGTGGGGGTGGGTGGTCCTCTGTGATGATCTAGACCAACAGAGTACAGTGGAGGTGATCCCATATGATTTCTGAGGCCAGGTCACAAAAACACCCTTGGAACTCGTCCACCATGCTGTGAGGAAGCCCAAGTTGTCACGGAGACACGACTGAGAAAAGCCAAGGCCCTGGGCCCCCAGCCCCCAGCTCACCCTCTAGTCTCCAGAGGGTGCCATGTGGAGCAGAGACGAGCTCTTCCCCCTGAGCTCTGGGCAAATTATAGATCTGTGAGCAAAATGAATGATTAAAAAAAAAAAAACAGTTGTAGCTGTTTAAAAAGCCACTATATTTTAGGGTATTTTGTTACTCAGCACTAGAGAATTGCAACTGTGATTTATTGTAATTCAGTGCTGCATCCAGGCACATTTAAAATTCTAACATTCTTCCAGCACCACCAAGGGGCTGCATACCACCTCATGGAAGGCCAGCCTGGAAAAACAGCCTGGGGCTGATGATCTGGGACGCACAGAAGGTCCTGCAGTGTTTAATGGAATAAAGAGGAAAGGAATGCAGCCATTTTCCAACAGAATTTTAAGATGCTGAGAAAGAGGAGGAGAGGGCAAGTCATGAAACAGCCACTTTGCCAGGAAGTGCAGAAGGAGGGCAACTCATGCAGGTGAAAACAACTTGGGTGGAGGAGCCATAGCGACCTGGGCTTAAATCCCAGCTCTGCCACTAAAAGCTGTGTGATCCTGGACAAGTCAGCTCCCTCTCTGCATCTCAAGTTACTTACAAGTCCGGCAGGACCACCGGGGGATCTGAGAGAGGCCTGGGGCCAGGCCCAGGTGGTCTCCGTCAGCAGTGGCTGTTGCCTGGAAGCACCCTGACTTTTTGGAGCCCTGACTCACCGATCAGAACCCCCTTGCCTGAGGTAGAGTGATGCTTGCTGGAGGCAGGCTCTAGACTAAGTAAGCCATGCTCTTCAGAGGGAGAAAATGAATCATAGATTTTGGTTGCTTCTCAGAACTCTTGTGGGGTGATGGGCCCACACACCCAGTTACTCTCTAGCACATCTACCCACCTTAGCTCACTGCTGCACCCCAAGGCCTGCCAGCCCCCAGGGGTCCTGAGGCCTGCTCCCTAGTCTGGACGGAAGCCCCAAGAAGGCAGGGCCTGACCTGTCCCACTCCCTGCTGAATCCCCAGGAGAGGGGCTGGGCAGTGGCCGGCACTGAAGAAGTGCTTGTCCCCTGGACTGAAGGATGCTAGCGTCTTCTGGTCCTCCCTTACTGAAGGCTGTCCTTTCAGCCCCTGGATTGAAGCCTTCCTCCAGGGCTCCCTCTGACAGGCTATAGCTCATTACCGAGCAATAAACGGGGCTGATTGACTCTTGCTGTATTTAAATGATCCCTTCATAAAAACATACGGATGCCAATACTGTAATTTAATTCTTGGCTTGGTGGCTCCGAATACATTTAGAATTGAGGTCTTTATCCTTACAGCGGGATTTCCAGGCCAGCCTGAATTCCAGCGCTTTGAAATCTAATACCCTGGGCTTTAGGGCCAATTCTGGGAGCACCACCACAGCTGGAGTTTAGATTACCAACTCTGTAAACACTATCAGGTCTTCCAGACACCTGCTGTGAGTCAGAGGTCAGGAAGGATTGAGAACAAGGTACAGATTCCTTGAGGAAGGCAGGCTCACCCCAGGATTCCAAGATAACATGCCCACAGGGGAGCATTCGCCACTGATAGGAGACCAGGATTTCCTCTCTGAGCCAAAAAGCATCTGAGTCCTTCTGCAAGGAATGCGTGGTCTTGGCCTCTCAATGGATCACAGAGCCCACTGGGTTTCTCTTCCAGACCTGCAGGCGTTCCAGGGATGAGTAAGGAAGCAGCTGCAGGGGCCCAAGGGCCCTCGCAGAGGGAGCTAAGACGATGGGATGGCTGGCTTCCCTGTGGAGTTGGTGGCGGCGTCCAGTGGGGACACGCAGCCATTTGGGGCCGTGGTCCTCTAGAACCACGAGCTGAAAGACTGTCAGGGCTGTGTCTTTGGACAGAGGTCCCCCTTCCCGGCTGCTGACCGGTGCTTCTCTGGGCCAGGAGCTGAGCTCCCCACTTGACAAGTTCCTGGGATCCTACGGGGGAAGAGCGGTTCACTAATCCCCAAGGACACACAACTGCAGGGTGTCAAGTAACATCCTCGAGGACACATGACTGACTGATGAGCTATGAAGCCAGAGTGAACATGTGGCCTCCACAGCATCCTGAGCAAGCTGACTGGGAACTGGGGTTCTAGTCTTTAGGATGAGGCTGCAGAGAGGAGTAACCCCTGTTTCTGCAGAAAAGGGGGGCACTCCTGATCCGGGCTAGCGCTCAAGGGTGGAAGATGCTGGCTAGGTCCTGCAAGGGGACAGTCAGAGGACCCGAGCTCTCAGCAGGCAGATCCCAGGGGTTTGATCCCATGGTCAAGTTGAAAAACCTGCCATGTGCTCCTGGGCAAGGTCCCCCTTCACTGGCACTTGGTGGTCTCTTCTAGCAGCGACCTGGGACCTCTTTCAGACCCACTGGGTATCTGCCACCCCAGGGCTCTGGTCCAGGACAGAGGGATACTGTAGGAGTGGGATGGGCCGAGCCCCTGCCCTCATGAAGCCTTCAGACGAGTGGGCAGATGACAGCCTTGTGAGACCAAGAAGATACCCGGCGGCACTGAAGACAGCTTTGACAGCGACCCCAGGGAAAACCAGTCTGGCGTGGCTCTCTGATGACGGGATGGAGCCGAGGGCACAGGCCTTAACTGACCAGTAATGCAGGGCTGGGAAGCAAGTGATGAATCATCGGGCTCCAGTTGGCTCTCCGCGGGAGTATTGTTGTGGGGGGAGAGGCTGGCGCAGGCGGTACAAGGCCATCAATCAGAAGAAGCCCGCTGGGAAAGTGCAATCCATCTCCCAAATGTCACCACTCCATCAACGTCCACTACAAAACTGAAAACGATCGCCGTCCTGGGGCATCAGAGACACACACACATTTCCGTGGGAGCTATTCTGAGTGCCAAGGAAAGAAGTCCTGTGTTGATTCGAACAGAACCCAGCAGAGCTGGGGCCACGGGAACTGGTGACTTGACAGACCCATCAAAGGAGAATGGTCCTGTCCAGGTGACCCCTGCACCTTCTCGAGCCTGGTGAACACTGAGGGGAGACTCCACGCACTGCCCACGGCATTCCAAAGTCAAAACGAGAAAGAGATGCAGCGGTTGCCACTGAGGGTGTGGACCAGCACACTCAATTAGGTTGGCTGCTTCTCCTGACAGTCAAATCAGTCCTTTGAGGAAAATTAAGTAGCCATTTCTCCATCAACCCAGCAGCAGCTTATGGGCTGTTTGCTGCAAGTAGCAATCAATTACTTCATCGTCTGTGAAGCTCCCTAAAGCCCTCCTTCCCAGCACGGCATGCGGCAGCTACAAAGCGTGATATTTCCTGGATGGGGAGCACATCTTGGCAACTTCTATTGCCCGGCATGCAACTCTGGTCCCTCCAAGAATGAAGGGGAAGGGTTACTGGGATTCCTTGAATTTGCAAGGAACTAGGAATGATTTAGGCAAGGTGTGCCTGACTCTTTGCAACCCCATGGACTGTAGCCTCCCAGGCTCCTCTGTCCATGGAATTTTTCAGGCAAGAGTACTGGAATGGGTTGCCATTTCCTCCTCCAGGGGATCTTCCCAACCGAGGCATCGAACCCAGGTCTCCTTCATCGAGGGCCGATTCTTTACTGTCTGAACCACAAGGGAAATCCGAATTTGCAAGGGGGCGTAGCAATTAGGGACGCAGGCCTTAGGACACATGCTGAAATCCAAACACCCAGGGAAACTGTGGCCTAGTGCTCGGCTCCAGTGTTTCATCCATGGTCACTGGGGCCACCCCCACCCCCACACCGATGACCCGGCCTTCGGCTTCCTCCCCTGGAGTTCTAAGAGGCAGGTGTCGGAAACACTGTGGAGAAAACTCCCAAGGCCCCCAGCTCTGCTCCCCACCCATAACCACAGCTCAAAAGGCAACGGTGAGCGCCGGGAACAGTCACCAGCCAGGCCATCTGGGGTTGAAACGCAGCCCCGCCACTTTCTGGCTGTGTTGGCCCTGCTGGTGACTTCACTGTGGTCACCTCATCTGTAGGCCAGGGTAATAAGGGTATTTTAGCCTTTTTATACAGTTCATGGGGTTCTCATGGCAAGAATATTGGAGTGGTTTGCCAAGGAGAAGAGGGCGATGGAGGATGAGATGGTTGGATGGCATCACCAAGTCAATGGACATGAACCTGGGCAAATTCCGGGAGATGGCGAAAGACAGGAAAGCCTGGCATGCTGCAGTCCATGGGGTCTCAAAGAGTCAGAAACGACTCGGTGACTGAACAACTGCTCTACTTTATGATATGTATGTGGATGTTTCTAGGAAGAAGCATTCTGCTGTCAGTGGCTGACTTTGAAGAAAGAAAAAGAAAGATAATTTGGGCTGATGGCTGGATGGAATAGATGTGGTGAAAGAAGTACAGTTGATCCTCGAACAACAAGAGGGTCAGGTGTGCTGACCTCTTGTGCAGTTGAAAATCCACTTACTGCTCTTTCCGCCTCTGAAACAAAGTGATAAATGACATCCAAGGGCAGGAAGCTGAATGTTCCGGATAGGATCGGGACTTAAACCCTAGTTCCTTTGATGTCACACACTGTGATCTCTAACCCAACACAAACTTGTCCCCACACTTAATGTAAAGATCTGTAAAATGAACACATACGTACTATACGTATTGAATAAAATCCATGTGTAAGTGGACACATGGCAGTTTACCGGTACATTCTTAGAGGTAGAATGTGGATGGTGGATAGAGGGAAGGGTGTTCCTCATACAATTCTGTCACCTTGGTTGCATGCTTGAAATTTTTCAAAAGGAAATGCTGAAGGAAAAAATGACCTCCCAGGGTTGTTGTAAAAGGCATACAAGCACACGGCAGTCGAGGATAACACAGTCAGGCTGGGCAAAGGTTATTATTAATTCCTGCTCTGAAGAGCTTCCCCGGTGGCTTAACAGGAAGGAATCCACCTGCAACACAGGAGTCTCAGGAGACACGGGGTTCAATCCGTGGGTTGGTAATATCCCCTGGAGGAGGAAAGTGCACCCCACTCCAGTAGTCTTGCAAGGAAAATCCCATGGACAGAGCAGCCTGGTGGGCTACAGTCCATGGGGTCACAAACAGTCGGGCACGACTGAGTGACACAGCCTAAGCCTAAGCTGTGAAAACCTATTTGGTTCCTGAGTTTGAATAGCAGGAACATTTTTAGTAGTTTGTTTGCTTATTTTGTTTGGCTGTGTCAGGTCTTAGGTGAGGCATTCAGGATCTTGTTCCCTGACCAGGGACTGAAC